>NC_061122.1:147156535-147499933 GCF_002878395.1 Capsicum annuum | reverse complement strand
GCCAAAGATCGAGTCATATATATATATATATGACTCGATCTTTGGCTTTTTTCTAGATTGAGTACTATTCCCTTCTCAATTTATTTGAGTTACTTTCTTTTAGCTAATTTTTTAAAAAAAATCATATTTTTTTATGTAATTATTTAATTTGAATTTTTTACATGACATGTTTAAAATCATAAAATTAAATTATTTGATATATTTGACATATTTTATATTTAATATCACAAAATTAAAATTTTTATTTTATTTTTTAAATATTATATCAAGTTAAAACATGTCAATCAATTTAAAACAGGGAAGGGAAGTGCTTTAGTTACACGTGATTAATATATAGATAGGGCTCAATAAAGTTGACTCATGTCAAGCGTTTATGGAATATTTCGTTTTCCAATTGAACCGCTAATCACTAAGATTTTATATCTGCATGTATAAAGCCGGTGGAGAGACATATTCTTTTTTTGGAAATATCTAGTAGGGCATTTCATAAAGAGAAATCATCAATATGATATGATTAGATATATTAATTGTTGTCTTGCTTATATTATGCATGATGAAAATATATTTGTTAAATCAACACTAGGAAAGGGAAAAAAGAGTTCAAAGTATAAAGCGCTGTGTATGCTAGTACAAATTTAAAGATATCACTATATATGTAGAAATAATTTAGCATTGAATTTATACGTATAAATTGAAACCAAGCTACATGACCTTTTTCTTATACATACATAGAGAAACAAACTAACACGTACGGGTATTATGTCTACAGAGACATGTACGTTTGATCCATTCCTTCTATGTGTTGTTACAATTTAAGAAACCATCACCGTTATGGATACCCTAAACCATTTTGACGTTGCCAGAAGAATCCGAATTCCTCTCAACAAAAATTGAAACTGCTCCAGTTTAGATGTAAAACCTGCGTAAGTTATCCTCATAATGGTTATTATTATAAGGAAGACTCTTGTGGCGTTCAAGTTTCTTGTCTTTCTTCTTCTTGGTGCTTCTTGATCCAAATATAAGCTTGAATTCAAAACCATATACTTTTCCAAAACATGAAAGTAATCCTCCTCTATCTGAATCACGTCTTCTTCTTCGTGATTTCTTTTGAATCTCAACATGACGTTCTTGCACGTGAACTTGATCATCTGAGCCCCACGTCAAGCTTTTCGAACGCATCGATTGAATTTCTTCATCTTTTTCACCTGGTACAGTCCAATTTTCAAATATAGAACTTCCATATTCTATTCCTTCCCCTGTGTGATACAATCCTTTCTTCATATCTTCTGCTACAATTGAAGGTATAGGTTGCACCCCTGAGCAAAATGACACAGTTGGTGTCCTTCTCATCTTTTGATTTGGCGCAAAATCTGAATTCCTATTAGACATCATGCGTTTACTACGTAAACGTTGTAACATTCCCCTCTTTTGACTTTTATTGATCTCCTCATGAGTCTCCGGCACGAAATTAATATTCTTGGTAATTTCCTCTTCATATAGCGTGTCATGACCTTTAGAAATAGTTGAGGTGTTTTCAAGCTTTTCGTCACTAGTGCTTTTTGCATCTTTTGATGATGAAACCTCGGTTGTATATATAGAGGCGCTCAATTCACTTCCAGAAGGGAGGATTTCTTTGGGGCTAGTGTCAATCAATTGAACACTAACATGAAGGAGCCCTTGCAAATGACCACTTGGACGACGAATATGAAGCGTAGTGAATCTCATGGTTGGATTTTTGGATGAAAGAGGAGGGAAAAAACTATTAATCATAAGATGTGTTGTTCCAATGGGCAGATCACGTAGCCATGCAACGTTGTAGATCTCAAACGAGACAGAAGCCGCTTCTGAATTAAAAAACTTATCATCCACTCGAAAAACCATCTTGTAATTCCATGTAGGGTTTGTTTTTCCCTGGTGATCCACCCTGGTTGTTAATCTATGGTCAGGATGTATATATGCAACTGCAAAGGTGCGTAACATTTTTGACACAGGGGGGAGGTCCTGGGCAGAAACTACGTTGATCTCTAAGATCTTGTAAGGGGTTTGAATGGACATTTTGGCTAGAATTCGATCGACAATCTCCTCGTCGTCGTATTTGAATTAAAGAACGTCGACGATATGAAAGAAGAATGAGAATGCATAATAATTTAGCAGTCTAATTTTACCTCAAACAAAGGGGGATTACCCCGCTTTATTCTACTAGATGAAATGGGAAGGTAAGAGACGAATGTTTGTAAGGTTGTTGTTTTCAAGTTATTTGTGCCACAAGTTTCTGATAGGTATTAAGCACGTGTGGTATTACATGCTTGGGTTACTTTCATTTTTTTATTCATTTTATTTTTTTTAATCTCTAATACTTCTGTTTTCATTTGGTTGTTTCAAGGGAAAGGAAAAATAATGCGTAACACCCATGCGCATGAACACGAGTCTGACTGTGGTGTGAATATTTGTAGCCAAACACTCATTTGTGAAGAAAGAGATTGAAAATTTTCTGTGTATTTCGTCATTCAAGAAATATGTATTTATACAAGTATGGGTAGAATATAAAAGGAACAAAATAACCTCTATGCAGATTTTGTATTATACTAGGAAACTAAATATCACAACTTATCTGGTGCTATACTAGGAAAATAATGCAAATATTTATAGCTAATAAAAATCTTGAGAATCTAATTTTTAATCATCCAAATGGGTATTCTTGAGCTGAAGAAAATTGGACGATGTCTTCTTCAAATTGGCTCAATACTCTGCTCCATCGTTGGCCCATATGAACTTGGCCTCGGAGGAGTTTTCTGATTCTTCTTGTCAGCATGTTTTGCTGAATTACTTGGCTTTTGATTCTCATTCTCAACACACACACACACACACATCCCTCAAGATGGAGGGAAGGGAAACGACGCCCAGCTTGGAGAGAATCGAATGATGCGATGGTCCGAAGAGGGCTTTGATGAACAAATCGACAAGTTGAGAAGCCAATGGAACAAATGTAAGGGAGATAAGGCCAGAGAGAAACTGTTGTCGCACAAAGTGACAGTAAACTATACGTTCTTGGTGCGTTCATGAAAGACCAGGTTGCGTGCTATGTGTATAGCTGCTTGGCTATCAAAGTTAACTGGTACGGGCAATGATGGAGAAATAGATAGATCTTGAAGAAGTCTCGTCATCCAAGTTAGTTCTGCATTAGATTCCACGGAGGATAAAGAAATAGGGGCGTGTCTACCAAACTCGCCCTGACGGCACACCCTTTTGGCACATTTCTGAGAAGCTCAAAGGATAGAATTGGTCATGTTTACTTGATCCACTGTACTCTAAAATAATACCCCTGGCATTAACATTTTGGAAGTAGCTAACTGAACTGAAACATCCAATCCCTTTATGAACTCTTGAATCTTCTCAAATTCATTGGCAATACTGGCAGTAGAATATATGGACAGGGCATAGAAATGTGCCTCATACTCGGCAATAAATATAGAAACCTGCTCCAAGTGATCAAACTCATCTCTCATCTAATATCTCAAACTGTAGGGCACAAACCTATCCAAAAAGGCCTTAGCAAACTGATTCTAAATCATCTCTAGCGAACTAAGGGGTCTGCAACTAACAAGTGAAATCCACCAATACCTAGATACATCTCTCAACTGATAGGTAGTGTAAGCAACTCTCTGTGACTTGAGCGACCCAAGGCTATACAACTTCTCCTGACAATCAATCAAGAACTCTAGGCATCCTCGCCAACAACACCACTAAAATTAGATGAACCCAAGTGAGTAAATCTCTTTTAATCCTCAGAAGACATAACACGTCCCACAATATTAGGAAGAATAGTAAATCTAGCAGGCTGTGATCCTACCTTAAAGGGGCAACATAGATGAAGGCTGAACTCCTGACTTGAAATACCACACTCAGATAGTTGCACAGAAGGAGGAATAACACTCAAAGTCTATAAAATACCATAATAAGATATCGGTACCAATAAAGGAACCACATTTGGAACTGGAGGAATACCATAAGCAGACTCTGGCATAGATGGAGGTGCAATAATCAGAGCGAGTAGAATTCTAATATAATCTAAGGAACACTCTCCAGATAAGTCAACAAATGAATAAATAAACCCTTAAATATTGGCAAAGTAGTACTCTATTGTAACGCCTCGAAAGTACCCCCTGGACGTCATATGATGCTCAAGAGTACGAATAACCCTAAGCTAACCCATGATATTTATATTGCTCGAAACTCACATGAAAAGTGAACTAACATATATAGAAACTTAAGGTAAATGATTTAATAACTTAATGAAAGTCTTTAACTTGGACATCTTAAACAAACTCTTTGATTTTAAAACATACACAATCTGACAAGCCTTTACTACTGAGTAGAGAGCCATTGGAACAGACCCCAGCTGACCCAAACATAAATGAAAATCAAAAAACTAAAATACTTGTATCACTAAATAGAAGTCTGATAAACTGGGTCCTCAAACTATGAGGACTTACAAAAAGTTTGGATGTATGTGATGATGCGCGTTGTCAATCGTGTTGCTAGGAATGAGAACCAAAACCTACATTATAAGACAACGTATGACCCGACCTAAATCAGGGTCTAGTTATGTCAGGTATTTTAAGTCCAACCAAGATTGGAGACCACCCAAACCCAATCTAACCAACCAATATATAACCCATGTCAAATGAATTTCGAATATATAACAATATAGAGTATTAAAATTTCAATGACTTTGGGATAAGTCTAAAACTAATACCACCCAACCAAGTCACACTATCCAAACTAATCCAAACAACCATAATATACCCATCCACAGTTGTCTATACAAAGCCTCTAAATAATGGCCAAGAATATCTAGTTGGGACATGCCCCCAACCATAACAAAAAACAAATGTCAAGAGAATGGAAAAAGCATAAGGTAAACCATAAGATGAAATCAGACTTTCGAAGAATAGAATCTCACCACTTTAGTCTAACTCAAAGTTGTTCCCGAATTTAAGTCACTAAGTAGGAGGAATGGTAGTATGGACGAGTCCTGCATCGCATAGGGATATAACGCCCGAAGATGGTTAGCATGATGAATGCTAGAATGTAACTCGGGAATAAGGATAAAATGATTCCATTATTTAACACTAGAGTAAGTAACCATATGCAATCACATACACGTATACTTATATACCATGCCATGAAAGGGGACTGGATTTAGCATGCTTTTAAAACATTAACTTGGGTTATGTAGTTGTACCATCATAATCTACCTACCGGCTATATAGGTCCAGTGTTACCCCTAAATGGGACCTTCTACATGTAGCTGCATGAACTGGAGATACCATAGGTGCCCGGGGATTCCCTTGTACACTTCGCCCTCTATGATACATATGTACGTATATATACTTGGGGGATTCCCTTGTACCCCACAAGTACATGGTCATTATGGCCAATCCTCATGTTAGAAAACATGAGTTTCCAGTGTCAACTTTTACGACTCACACCTTCACGCCTAGCTATCACAACCCACTATTATTGCCCAATTAAAACCGTTAACACATAACCAAACCACCAATTTTAGGAATTAATTACTAAGGTATTATAAAGTGGTATCATCATACCTACTATAGCTTGCAAGAAATATCAATAGCCAATACTTAAGGGATTCTTATGTACCTCGCAGACCCCATTAAAAAATCACTTGGGGAATTCCCGTGTACCCCAAGAGGTTTTCATTATATGTTCACTTAGGGGATTCCTGTGTGCCCCACAAGGTTTCCAATAAAACTAAAGCCATGTCCACCAAGGCCTTTCCAAACCATTTAAAATCAACCAAACCAATTTAAGTTTCATTAACATATTATACAATGCAAATATTTCAAGAATAGTCAAACTATGTGACAAAAACATTTTCATTGGTATTTTAACAAATATGTTGAGGGATATAGTTTCCAAAACCAAAACCAAGCATCAATTGACCATTCTCATGCAACCACATGTTCAAACCATAATTATAACATGAAAAACCATAAGAAAAACATGCGAAAATATTATCCAACCAAGAACAACCAAAACACCTAATATATATTTCAAAACCAAATCAATACCACAATATTAGCATAAAAACCATTCATTAAAACATGCTTTTAGTTGAACTAACAATGAGGGAGGAGTAGCATGTTTGAGTTACAAAGATTCACGAGGAGATTTCAATCCTTAAGCCTCTAGATGAACACCTTGAAGAAACCCTATCCTAATCTTCTTAAGAGCCTTTAGAGAGAGTTTTGAGAGTGTTTTTAATTTTCTAAAGTGAGTAATAAGAGGCTAAAAGGTGTTATAGGATGTGGGGTCTTAAGGATTTTTGATAGGAAATGTCCAGAATACCCTCAGCTTAAGAGCTGTAAAAAAAACACAGGTGGGTAAGGTTTGGACTGCTCACCCATATCTAATCATACGAGTAGTACCCCTAACTCGTACCCTAGGCAGAAAGTTGGACTATAATTTTGTCCAACATACGGCTTCATGGCCTAATTCGTATCAGCATCATATGATTCATACCATATAGTCGTACCCTAAGTAGTACATGATCAAGAATGTACACTGTTTAACATAAGAATAGCCCTACTCTCTCGTACCATCTTCATATGACTTGTATCAAGTCTTGTCGTACCTTGGATAGAAAATGATCTAGAACACACTCTTTATCATATGACTTGGGCACCTAAGTTGTTAGCACAACATACGACTAGTATGCTTGAGTCGTATGGTTCCTAAAGAGTTAAAAATCTCAGGAAATTTCTAAGGGTCAAAACTCAAGGTGTTTCAATGTAGCCAAAGACATATATGTGGGTCAGTACCTCTTGAGTGTACTGAGTATATGGGGATGAATGAATAAGTGAAACAATAACTAACTATATAAATAAACTTTCAAATGATGCATGCTAAGCGTAAATGTCTCACCTTGATCTTGAATATAATAAAAGATTGTAAGATCATAAAACATGAGTAATGAAGCATGTGAATAAACTTAGTGATCCATAACGCTTAGTTTCTAAAGTTATTACTCTTGTTATTTCTTATGGGAGATTCTTCTAACCGACATAAGCCATGTGAGATATAATGGAGTTCAATATCTTACCCACATTGGGGAGATCTGTTCTACCCTTTTCATCGGAATAGAACCTTAACTTATATGATCACTAAACTTTATCCATATTGGAAAAAAGTTTAACCTACGGTGGCTCGTAGTTCCTAGGAATTTAGGATATACTCATCCATATTCCCTTCTCGGTGCTAAATACTACTCCCAAAATACTCATATGCTCATACTTAAGAAATCTACCTTGAAATAGCAGAAGGGTTTATAGAACTAGTTATACTTCTATTTACTTTAAATCATAATCAAGATGAATAGTTATGGATTCTCTGTCTTATCCTTAGATCAAAAGATCAAGCTTTTCTTTAAATTATGTTATAACACATATCAATGGAACTTAAGAGCATAAACTTCTTGTAAACTCAGTACTTGTACTTAGGACAGAGAATTTTTGCTTTATTTCATAGAAATTAATAACAAAACATTATGATCAATAATCACCTTGAAATCTTTCAAGAATATCCCAGTTAAGATAATGAAATTCTAAGAACAATATAAATCCTCACAAGTAAAAACATGAATATACGCAACCTTGTTGCACTTAAAACTTTCAATCACATGGTAGTGTCATAATTCAAGAATATGGTTATTTGGGTATGAACCCTAATTCAAAATAACTAAATTCAATCTTAAAATCATGCTTTTTGGGCACAAGGATAGAAGATTATCCTTGTTCATAAACCCCACATACCTGGAATTGCTTAACTTGTAAAGAGAGCTTGAACTTTGGGACTTGGAAGATAACTTGGTGAGAGAAACCCTAATCTTGATGTTCTTGACGATGGGAGAAGGAAAGTGTTGTTAATTGGTTAAGGAATAGGGGAAAATAATGCCTCTTTGGGGGTTATAGGTCGTGGGTTGGAGTTATAAGAGGGTAAAAGATCAAAAAGCCCTTTAACTGAACATTACAAAATTTGGTCGCCAGTCTTAACGAGTTTATCATATAACTCATATGGTGAAAGTACGAGTGAGATGCATCACTCGTAATCTTGGAAGAATCAAGATGGTATACATTGGTTATCGTACGAGTCAAAACCCCATGACTAGTAACATCGCAATACGACTTATATCTCCAATTCTTAACTTGGACAGAAACATAGAGAGCCTAGGATACTAACCTCACGACTCTTCTTTATATGAATCGTATGATGATCTTACGACTTTAAGGTTCGAGTCGTACCTACAATAGAACGTCTACTATTTCACAATGTCTTAGATATGACTACAACATACAAATCGTATATTGTATGTATGACTCAAGAAAAAGGGTCGTATGTTGTACAGTTGTATTTAGACATGGGGTATTACAATATCTCCTCCTTAGAAGCATTTGTCTTCAAATGTGATTCATCTAGGATTGAGATTTGGATAGGAATCAATACCTCTACACTAAATTTACAACCAACCTTACCGCTACCATAAGGATTCTATTTCTCATAAAATAAAATACAATAAAGGAGCACTTAAATGGGCTTAAGGAGAAAGAGTTTTCTGGAAATAACGCTTCACCTTCTGTAGGAACTGAATTTAAGGAAAAAAGATGAGTATACTTGGTCATATGTCTGCTTCAGCTTTCCAAGTTGCCTCTATGTTCCTCCTAAGTCTATATTTTAATAATGACAAACTAACAAGTATATCTTTGCAGGATATTAGGACTACTAATGTTTGGAAGTCATAAAGAAAGCCGGCTCCAGGAATGGAAGGACATCAATTCACAGTCTATGGCATACAAGTAAATCAGTCACAATGAGAACAAATAGAAGGAGAATCTCAACCTAAAAGTCACGAAAATCAAATCAATCATGACCGAGTAAAAGAAGATAGAGAATAATGGAAGATCAAATGGTATCTTACCTGAAGATATGGAGGATCGCGACATCCAAAAATTATGGAAAATAAATCAATCAAATATCTTGGAAATGAAAGAAGGATAACAATCCCAGAATCACAAAGACCAAATCAAAACATAAAAGAAGAAAGGCCACAACTAGTACATGGACATATCTGATATGGACATGCATAATTGTGGAAAATATACCATGTATGGACTAATCTAATATGGACATACATTATGGTTCCATCCCTCAAACAAGAAATCTATTCAAATCCTTATTTGAGAAGAAATCTCTTAGGTTTCCTCGACAAGACCACCATACTTTAATGGACAACATTACTCCTATTAGAAAAATAGGTTCAGAATCTTTGTCTAATCGAATGACTCCCCAGAATGAGTTGTTATCAAGAAGGGCCCAAAGCCAATTTTAGGACTTAAAGAAAAGTCAAAGGAAAAATACAAAGAACCTGGTAGTTCTGACATAAAAGATCTTGAAAGGTTCGAGGTGACCAAAGAAAAACAAGAGGTAATTCAAACTAATACACCTACTATAAGTTTGCTTCTTTGTGCAGTTAGTAGAGAAGGATACGATAAGATATCAACCCGCGAGACTGCAAAAGTAATGTGGGACAAATTAGAAGTAGCCTATGAAGGAACCACCAAAGTCAAGAAGTCAAAAATTGCTGCCCTGGTCAATGAATACGAGCTGTTCAAAATGGAAGAGAATTAAGATATTGAAACAATATTTTCCAGATTCAGTAAGATCGTATGCGAACTACAATCACTAGGTATGATCTATCCACATGCCTTGTAAGTCCAAAAGCTGGTCCAAAGTCTCTCAAAGATTTAGAAAATCAAGACTGCCTTTCTAGAAGATAGAGATCTTCACAACATGACATATGACGAATAAAGAGGTAACTTTATTGCATATGAGAAAAATTATGATAACAAGTACCACAAGGAAGAAAAGAAGAAACCAGTAGCCTTCAATGTTGCTCCAACTAAAGAAGTGGACATTATGGAAGATATTAATAGTGAAAGAATAGATATCATAAATCGTGGAGTAAGGCAAATCATGAGACAGAGACAACATAGATCCCAAGGATCCAAGAATGATGATTCCACCAAAAATGATGATCATTTTTACTACTATGGAAGGCTTGGACACTTTAAACAAAATTGTCCCACGTTAAGGAGAAGATCGTCCAAAAAATTAAAACTTTGGAGCTTGGAGTGATGAATATGAAATCAAAGAAGAAGTAGAAGCCACCAATATGTGCTTCATAACAACAGGTGAATCTAGCGAGGTAAGAATACATGATTGTCATGACTATAATATTCTTTAATCTAACTTAGACTTGATAACTGATGAGTTTCAAAAGGTTGTAGATAAATATGACAAACTTGCTCAAGACAAGAAAAATTGCGAAGTTTGATTTAAATGAAAACTTGAGTAAGAATAAAGAAGTCATCAAATAGAAACCAAAGCATGTCAAATTAAAATTTACTTGCTTTATGAAGATCTTGATGATGTAAAAATAAAGATAAACAGTATTAAGAAAACTCCTAGTCACAGTTTCGTGAGATTCAACTCCCTACAAAACAAATCAAGTTCCTCATCAGAATCGTTTAAATCAGCTAAGATCTCTTTTCATTCTCTAGGACCTATCTATTTTATATATGGATAGAGAGGGCATAAATCATACAACTACAGGCATAATCCTAAAAGTGTATAGGTTTGGAGGACCAAAGGAAGCACTTCTAACCCTTAAGGACCCAAGACCACTTGGGTACCTAAATAAAATTGATCTTCTTGTATTGCAGAAACAGGCCTGCAAGAGCTATAAGAAATAAATATGGGTCATTGATAGTGGATGTTCTAGACAGATGACCAAAAATAAAGAAATTTTTTCTACTACAGAGAAAATTAATGAAGGATCAGTAAGGTTCGGTGACAATACTAGAGGCAACGTCATCAGAGTTGGCCCAGTAAAACTCAGTTTATCATGCAATTTCAAGGAAGTATATCTAGTAGATGATCTCAAACACAGCTCAACATCAGTCAACTCTGTGATGTGGGATTTCAAGTTTTTTTCAAAGCTGCAAATTGCTCAATCAAACACGATAAAAGAGATATCTCTCTCAAAGGTGAACATGTTGAAAACATTTATATTTTAAGTAGTCCCAATTTTACTACCTTAAATTGCCTCACTGTGTAAGACAATGATACTTAGTTGTGGAACAAAAATCTCAGGCATGCTAGTATGCATATTATTGAGAAGTTGTCTAGACTCAAATTGGTAACAGGTCTACCAAAACTTACATTTGAAAATAATCATATCTGTGATGCCTAATAATTGGGTAAGCAGACTCAGAAATCATTCAAAGTCAAAGACATTGTATCCTCTACCAAACCTCTTCAAACAATCCACATAGATCTTTTTAGCCTCACCTAACCTGTAAGCATCGATGGAAAGAGATAATTTTTTTTTTTATCATAGTTGATGATTATTCATGTTCTACTTAGGTAATGTTCCTTGATTATAAACATGAAGCTTTCACAAATTTTGTGATTTTTTGTAGAAAGGTATAGAGAGAAACCATTTACCTCATCACTTACGTTCACAATGATCATGGAGGAGAATTTGAAAATAAGGCATTTGAGAATTATTGTGCTAAGTACAAATATTCTCAGAACTTCTCTTCACCTCTGTCCCATCATCAAAATAGTGTAGTGGAGCAAAAGAATCGGTCTCTCTAGAAAACTGCCAGGATAATATTATTAGAACATAATCTTCCAGATCATTTCTGGGCAGAAGCAGTAAGCACCGCTTATCACATCATCAATAGGTGCCTGATCCAACCTATCCTAAAGAAAATGTCCTATAAACTCTAGAGAGGAAAGAATTCCAACATAAGTTATTTCCATCCTTTTAGCTGAAAATATTTTATTTACAATAATAATAAGAACAACTTGGGAAAGTTTGATCCATGAAGTAACGAAGGTATTTTTTCTTGGGTACACTCCCACCCGTCGTGCCTATAGGGCTTTTAATAAAACAAACTTGTGTATTGAGGAATCCATGCATATTGTATTTGATGAATATAATTACTTATCTATGAGTTTGAGTGCTGATGAAGAATAGATGAATAACCTACGATATGAGGAAAGTAACAACACAATTCCTGAGCCATCACAAGATAAGTCGACTACACCCTCCCAAGATTTTACTCCTAAAGAACAAATAGTAAAGCTAAGTGTTCCTAAAGAGTAGAAGCATGATGCTAGTCATCCAAATGAACTCATTACCGAAAATCCAGAAGATAGAATGCAAATAAGAACATCATTAAGTAGACAAGAAGTTGTTGCCCTTGTTTTTCAAATTGAAACCAAGAAAATTGATAAAGCCCTCAAAGATGATTCATGAGTTGAATCTATAAAGGAAGAACTGGATCAGTTTGAATGAAATCAAGTTATGACTCTAGTTAAAAAAACTAGAAACTTCTCAGTAATTGGAACCAAATGGGTCTACAAAAATAAATTAGATGAAGGTAAAGGTATCAGAAATAAAGCCTGACTTATAGCTCAAGGCTACTCCCATTAGGAAGGTATTGATTATGAGGAGGCCTTTTCCCCTGTGGAAAGGTTAGTGTCAATACAAATCTTATTAGTTTTTGCCATATTCAAATGCTTCAAGTTATATCAAAAGGATGTAAAAATTGCTTTCTTAAATGGCTTTATTCATAGGAAATTTTCATCAAAAAAATCCCCGGATTTGAAAATCCATCATATCCGAATCATGTTTTCAAATTATCAAAAGCACTCTACGGCCTCAAACAAGCTCCAAAAGCTTGGTAAGAGAGATTGTGTACTTTTTTTGCTAAATAACAATTTTCAAAGGGGTAAAATTGATACAACTTTGTTCATATAAAATCTTGATTCAAATCTTCTCATTGTGCAAATTAAAGTTGATGATATCATTTTTGGTAGTTCTAACATCTCTATGTGCAAGAATTTTGCTAATTTGATGAAAGGAGAAGTCGAAATGAGTTATGGGTGAGTTCACTTTCTTTCTAGGATTTCAAATCAAACAAACACCCAGAAGAACCTTTATCAGTTAAGACAAGTACACGAAAGAATTTATCAAAAAATTTTGTATGGAAAAAAGAAAGGCCTATGAAAGACCAATGAGTCCATCCACAAGTATTAATTCAGACTTGTTCGGAAAAGACTTTGATAAAAAGATGTACTGGAGGATGATCGGGTCTCTACTTTACCTGACCAAAAATTATGTTTAGTTTGTATAAATATGTCAGGTTCCAGTCGACTTCCAAGGAGTCTCATCTAACTGCTGTTAAATGATTCATTCGATATCTAATAGGGACTCAAAACTTTGGATTATGGTATCCCTGCTCCTCATATTTTGATTTTATTGGTTATTTAGATGCTGATTTTGTAGGAGATAAAAATAATAGAAAGAGAACTAGTGGAACATGTCAAATTCTTGGTGATACCTATATCTCATGGCATAGCAAGAAGAAAACTTACTTTGCTCTTTCAACCACTAAAACATAATGCATAGCTATTGGAAGTTGCGGTACTTAAATATTATGGATTATGCATCAGCTTCTTGACTTTGCATCATTCTAAGGCTAAACATATTGATATTAAGCATCATTTTATTTGAGATCATGAGGAAAATGGTGATTTTACTCTAAAATTTGTTGATTCTAAAAATCAACTAACAGATATTTTTACAAAACCCCTGATAAAAGAGAGATTTCATTCCCATAGAAAAAGGCTTGGTATTCTAGATTTAATGATTTTTAAGCCCTTATTAGATAGTAATTTGCCACAATTTTTTCTAAATAAAAATTTATTTGCATTTGTTTGGTACACCTCTTCTAAAAGAGGAGTCATCATTACTTTGTCTACATGTATCTCTATGTGTGGATATTTTTGTCCACATACTGCCTGTGTGTTGTTTCTTTTTTGATTATGTCAAAGAGAAGAAAGCAAAAACATCAGAGTCACCTATAAGTTAGGGAGAGAAAGCTCACAGACAACTAACATTTACTCTTGTTTGCCATTATCAAAAAGGGGAAGATTGGGACTGCCAATGTTTGGAAGTCATAAAGGAAGACGGATCCAAGAATAGAAGGACATCAATTTATAGTCTACGACATCCGAGTGAACCAGTCACAATGAGAACAAATGGACAGAGAATCTTAGTCCAAAATTCACCAAAAATTAAATCAATCATGACCAAATAAAAGAAGATAGAGGATATTGGAAGACTGAAGGGTATCTCACCGAAAGATATAGAGGATTGCGGCATCCAAACATTATAGCAAGAAAATCAATCAAATATCTTGGAAATGGAAGAAAGATCACAGTCCTAGAATTATAGAGACCAAATCAGAATATAAAGTAAGAAAGGCCACAACCGGTACATGGACATATCTGATATGGACATGTATAAATATGGAAACTGTACCATGTATGGACATATCTGATATGGACATACATTATAGTTATATCCCTCAATCAAGAAATCTATTCAAATATTTGATTGAGAAGAAATATCTTGGCTTTCCTCATGAAGAATGGCAACAGAAGGCTATAAAAAAAGAACACTAAAGATGGACACAGGTCACGTAACTTCAAGGAGAAAATTCAAAGTGTATCAATCTTAGTCTCACAAGGCTTTGTAACTTTTAGTTTATAATTGTTATATAAAGAGTTGGATCGAGTTAACTTTGTAACATCAACTAAAGCTATGCCACAAGATCTGAAGAGCAAAATAAGTCTTCAGAACTTATTTCCTATCATTATACTCGATCCCGACATTAAAGTGTCTAAGTAAACTTTGAAACCCAAGGTGACTTGAAGTAGACACCACATTGGTGTTCCAAACTAAGATAAATCTCTTGTTATTACTTTACGCTCTATTATTGATTTTCTTAATTATCTAAAATTTAATATATTTTGCAAAGTGCACTAATCTGTAGGCAAGTTGATTTTTAGAAGTCTATAGTCGACTTACAAATAATTTTTTATTCACTCCCCTTCTTAAATTTTAGCCTCTTCAACCAATTGGTTACTCCAAAGAACTTTTACTGATGCTAGTTGTTTATTCTTTAGCCTCCAGACCTATCTATCAAGTATCTCTATAGGAATATCCTCATACAATAAGTTATCTTTGACTCCAATACTCTTTAGGGGAACTGCTAAGGACGGATTTCCAATACACATCTTAAATATTGAAACATGGGGCACTAGGTAAACTGTAGCTACTTTAGCAAAAGTTTTAACTTGTAAGAAACCTCTCCTACACATTTCACTATCTCATATAGACTAACAAATCACAGAATCAACTTTCCTTTCTTTCCAAATCTCATTATTCCCTTCATAGGTGACACTTTTAAGAATACCCAATCTTTTCTTCAAATTTGAGCTTTCTCTTTCTTACTTCAGCATATGATTTTTTATGGCTTTGAGCAGTTTTTAGTCTCTCATGAATCAACTGAAACTTTCCCATAGCTTTGAGAATAGAGTCTGGCCCAATCAATGCCGCTTTACCAACTTCAAACCATCCTATAGGTGATCTGTACCTATGCCCATACAACCTTCAAATGGAGACATCTGAATACTAGCATAATAACTATTACTATACACAAACTCAATCAAAGGTAGATGGTCATCCCAACTTCCTTTAAAGTATAAAACACACGCCCTCAGCATGTTTTCTAATGTATGAATTGTGCATTCAGCTTGACCATTGGTTTGTGGATGAAAAAAGTACTGAGCTTAACCTTTGTACCAAGGCCCTTCTTAAAAGACTGCCAAAACTATGAAGTAAACTGTGTGCCTCTATCTGAAATAATGGACAAGGGTATCCCATGGATCCTTACGGATATATATTTTGGCATAATCCTCTGTGGTATCTGAAGTCTTGACGAGTAGGAAATGGGATGATTTTGTCATTTGATCAACCATAACCCAAATTGAATCATACTGACGTCTTGTATGAGGCAATCTTGTGATGAAATCCATATTCACCATTTCCCACTTTAAAGTAGGAATACTAATATTTTGCAATGTACCACCCAATCTCTAGTTTTCAACTTTAACTTGCTGGCAATTAATTAGGACAATTGGCTACTAACTTGGCTATGTCCCTCTTACTACCATTCCACTAAAAAATTTCTCATAAGTCAAGGTATATCTTAGTAGCACCCAAATGAATAGAATACCTTAAACCATGGGCCTCGGATAGTATCCTTTCCCTCAACCCATCTATATTTGGGAGACAAAGCCTACCTTAATAGCGAAGTACACTATCTTCCCCTTAGGAGAAAACCTCAACCTTCTGCTGCGGGACTCCATCGAATATTTGGCTAAGTATAGGATCATTTAACTATTTATTTTTCACTTCCACTACCAAAGATAATTTCAAACCGTTCTGAACTACTATTCCCCCATCATCAGTGTCGAGCAAATAAGTCCTTAAATGGTCCAATCTATGCACTTCATTAGCTAAATCTCACTCTTCCTTCTTCACATGAGACATTCTTCCCATCAACAACCTACTAAGTATGTCTGCCACCACATTGGCCTTACCTGAATTATAAAGCACATTTATGTCATAATCTTTCAACAATTACAACCATCTTTTTTGGTGAAGATTCAACTCCCTTTAAGAAAATACATACTGAAGACTTTTATGGTCAGTGAAAAAATCAACATATTTCAAGGTGAATACCACATCAAGTAATTCCAAGTTGTGAGTTGGGTAATTCTTTTTGTGATCCTTAAGTTGCCTAGAGGCAGAAGCTATCACTCTCTCCTTCTGTATCAACACACAACCTAACCCAACTCAAGAAGCATCACAATACACCATAAATATGTCTAACCTCTCTGGTAGAGATAACACTGGTGCCAAAGTCAATCTCTCTTTTAACTCCTGAAAATTCTTTTCACACATTTCTGAACATATAAACTTCACTTTATTTTGGGTTATCTTAGTCAATGACATGACTATAGAGGTGAATCTTTCCACAAATCTTCTATAATACCCAGCCAATCCCAAAAAGCTCATGATATTGGATAGAGTGATAGGTCTAGTCTAGTACTTCACTGCATTAGTTTTCTAAGGATCTACATAAATACCAGCCTCTGAAATGACATGCCCCAAGAAAGTAACAGATTCTAACCAACATTAACATTTACCTAACTTCACATATAATTGACGGTCCTTGAGGTTTACAATACTATTATCAAATGGTCTACATGCTCCTATTCACTCCTGGAATACACCAATTTGTCATTTATAAAAACAATGACAAACATGTCCAAGTACTACTTGAAGACTATGTTCATCAAATTCATAAAGGGTTTAGGGGCATTTGTTAGTCCAAACGACATAACCACAAACTAAAAATGGCCATACTTTGTTTAGAAAGCTATTTTTGGAATGTCTTTCTCCCTGAATTTCAACTGGTGGTATCCCAACCTAAGGTCAATCTTGGAGAACCACTAGGAACCCTGAAGTTGATCGAACAAATCATCGATTCTAGGAATGGGACACTTGTTCTTGATGGTAACCTTATTTAGTTATCTGTAATCTATACACATTATGAGAGTTCTATCTTTCTTGCATACAAAAAGGACCGAAACACCCCACGAAGAAACACTGGGTCTAATGAAACCTATATCTAAGAGGTCCTTAATTTGTTTTTTTTATCTCCTTAAGTTCGATTGGAGCCATATAATATGGAGGAATAGAGATGGGCTGAGTATTAGGAAAAATATCAATACCAAATTCTTTTTCTCTATCTGGAGGTACACTTAGCAAATCTCTGGGAAAAACGTTTAGAAACTTATTGACTACATAGACTAATTGAACTATTGGCGCTTTAGATTAAGTTTATTTGACTTGAACTAAATTATAGATACACTTTTTTGATATTAACTTACCGGCCTTAAGATAAGATATGAAATGACCTTTGGGAGACACAGAA
Source organism: Capsicum annuum (assembly GCF_002878395.1). Taxonomy (NCBI): domain Eukaryota; kingdom Viridiplantae; phylum Streptophyta; class Magnoliopsida; order Solanales; family Solanaceae; genus Capsicum; species Capsicum annuum. The sequence goes on along the minus strand of NC_061122.1, from coordinate 147,481,931 downwards.
CTACCCTCTCATTTGAAAACTGCTTCATTAGAAAACTAGAACTTCACCACATGGGTGCGATAATCTATTGATTTATAGTATCAATGTAGACAATCCATGCCCATAATAACATCAAAATCTACCATGTACAAATCTATTAGGTCTGCTAGTATGATCTTATAGAGGACGGTAATAGAAAACTCTTGATAGACTCGTCTAGCAATAATTGACTCACCCATTAGGGTAGAAACTTAGAAGGCATGGAGAGATTTTTAGAACCTACTCCAAAATTTACAGCAACTAATGGAGTTATATAAGAGATATTCGATCCTAGATCTAATAATAAATATACATCAAGGTGGAAGGCATGAAGCATACCAATGACAACGTCTGGTGAACTATTTTGCTCCTAACAGAATGTTAAAGCAGTAAATCAATTATGGCACTGACTGCCACTGGTACAGGATTATGCGCATTTGGAAGGAACTAGGCATCCAGGCTGAGCTGCTAGATTAGGGACTGAGTTAAGCTTAGAATTTTGTGGGGTCTTACAAAAGAGAAAAGAGGCAATGATATTGAACCGATAGTGGGGGATGCTTTTTTAGGTACTTTTCATGATTATTTCTTTCCTCATGAGTTAAGAGATGCTAAGGCTAAAAAGTTTATGAACTAGAAACAAGGTAAGATGAGTGTTAAAGAGTAGCTCTAAAGTTCCATTAAATATCCCTTTATGCTTTGAAATTAGTGTCTAATATGAGGTTTTAAATGAGGAAGTTTTCTTATAGTTGTACCATGATTTGGTGTTAGAGTGTAAGGATACTATGTTGAATAGAGATATGGTCATCTCCAGGCTTTTAGTTTATTCGCAATAGGTAAAGAATAAGAAAAAAAGTAGGTAGAGATATGAGAGAGGTAGAGTAAGAAGTTTAGATATTTAGAGTAGGGTGTGAATAAGCAGAATAGTGAGAGAGATGGTAGATGGTGGACTAAGAAGAAGGAATAGGGAAATTATTACTTAATGGCTCTCGTAGTTTTCAAGGTAGCAATGGTCCTAAGGTACTAGCTACCCAATATTAGGTTAATAGAGCTCTGTCGACTCCATATTATCCTCTTTGTCGATTTTATAGACAGCTTCACCATAGGTATTGTGAGAAGTGAAGGAACTTATTTTATAATTATGGTCAGCTTGGTCATTAGTAGAGAAATAGTCCTATTGCTAAAGTTACTGTAGGATCTAATAAGGTCTCGGTCGCCAGTACTTTGTCTCCAAAACCTAAGAGAGCTATTTTAGGTACCGACACTGTCCGAAATCATCTCTATGCACTTGCTACTCATTAGAAATCTATGGCATCTCCAGCTATTGTCACAGGTATATTATAGTTCTTATTTTGTGAAGTTTATTTTTCTCTTGATCTGGGATTAACCCTATCTTATGTGAACCCTTATGTGGATGAATAATTTGATTTGGTCCTAAGAATATTTTTGACCCCTTTTTTGTGTCTACTTTGATGGGTGATTCCATTATTGCCAAAAAAATCTATAGGGGTTGTCTGGTGTCTATTTTTCATTGGTAGACACTTTTGAATTTGATAGAACTTGATATAGTGGACTTTGATGTAATCATAAGGATGGATTGGCTTTATTCTTGTTTTATTTCTCTGGATTGCAGAACTCAAAAAGGTGTGTTTCTATTTCCTTAAAAAATTAGTGATTAAATTGGAGGGGTGTTCCTTAGTACCCAATGGGAAGTTTATTTCTTATCTTAGAGCTTAGAAAATAATATCCAAAGGGTGTCTGTATAATTGAGTTTGGGTTAAGGATTCTTATTCTCATAATTATTTGCAACCTATCCCTATGGTTAATGAATTTCCTAAAGTTTTGCTTGATAATCTTCTTGGAATTTCTCCCAATAGGGAGATATATTTTGGAATTGATCTTCTATCGAATACCCATACCATTTCCATTCCTACTTATAGGATATCTCCGACTAAAGTAAAGAAACATAAGGGGAAATTAATTGATCTTATTGATAAAGGTTTTATCCATCCTAGTGTTTCTCTGTAGAGTACTACTGTACTCTTTGTACAAGAGAAAGATGGGTCTCTTCAGATATGTATAGACTATTGTTAGTTAAATAAGGTTCTAGTGAAAAATATGTATCCTCTTCCTAGGATTGATGATTTTTTACCAGCTTTAAGGTGCTGGGTATTTCTCTAAGATTGATATTTATTTGGGATACCATCATATGAAAAATAGGGAGAATGATAATCCCAAGACTGCTTTCCGAACCCAGTGTGGCCACTATGAATTTTTGGTTATGTCATTTGCGTTGACTAATCCTCTAGCTAAATTAATGGATCTTATGAATTTTGTGTTTAGGAAGTTTCTAGATTTGTTTGTTACAGTCTTCATTAATGGAATCTTGGTGTACTTTAACAATGACTAGGATCATGCCAATCACCTTTGAAGTGTGTTGAAAACTTTTAAGGACCAGAAATTGTATGCAAAATTAAATAAGTATATGTTTTTTCTAAGTTTTGTGATATTTCTCAAGCATGTTGTTTCTAGTGATGGTATCAAGGTGGATGTATACAAAGTTGAGGCAGTTAAGAAGTGTCCTAGACCCACGACTCCAACTGACATTACGAGTTTCTTAGGTTTGGTCAGGTATTATTAGCGATTTGTAGAGAGTTTCTCATCTATTGCTTCTCTGCTGACAAAATTAACTTAGAAAAAGGTTATGTTTTTGTTGTCAGATGCTGGTGATGGTAGTTTTGAGAAGTTGAAGAATAATTTAACTTCTACACTAGTTTTGACCCTAACCGAGGGTACTGAAGTGTTTATTTTGAGGCATCATATGTGTGACTAGTATGTATTTTAATGCAACATGGTAAGGTTGTAGCTTATGCTTCCACACAACTTAAGATTAATGCGAGGAGTTACCTGACTCACAACCTATACTTAGAGGATATGGTGTTTTCCTTGAATATCTTGATCCATTATCTTTATGAGGTACATACGGATATTTATTCAGACCATAAGAGCTTGCATTATGTGTTTACACAGAAGGAATTGAATCTCAGGCAAAGGAAATGGCTTGAATAGTTTAAGGATTATGAAATGAGTTTTCATTACATCCAGGTAAAACTAATATTATTGCTGATGCTCTTAGCAGGTTTTCAATGGAGAGATTATCTCATGTTGAGGCAGACAAAAAAAGGTTGGTGATGGATCTTCACAGGATGGATAATTTTTGACTTTGTCTTTTAGACTCTGAGAATGGCGGAGTGATTGTCTAGGAAATAGTTAAGTCATCTCTTGGTGTTGAGATCAAGAAGAAATAGGTTATAAATCCCAAACTTATGAAAATCAAGTATGATGTGGGTCAGCAAAAGATTATGGCTTTTGAGATTGGGGGAGATGACATCTTGAGGTATTAAGAAAGGTTGTGTGTTCTAGATGTTGATAGGTATCGAGAAAAGATTTTGAGCGAAGTTCATGAGTCTTGATTTATAGTTCATCTGGGTTAAACTAAAATGTACCATTACTACAAAGAAATCTACTGGTGGAATAGTATAAAGAGAGAGGTGGTAAACTTTATGGTTAAGTATATAGTTTGTTAGCAAGTCAAGGTTGAGCATTTGAGGCCTGGTGGCCTGTCTTAAGAAATAGTGTTGCCCATGTGGAAGTGGGAGATGATTAATATGGATTTCGTTACTGGACTTCTACGGTCTCGCAACCAGTATGATTCTATTTGTGTCATTATTGATAGAATTACTAAGTCTGCTTATTTATTTCTCGTGAGGACTAACTACTCAGGGGAGGATTATGCTAAGTTGTTTATTCAGGAGATTTTTAAGTTGTATAGAGCACCTATGTCCATTATTTTAGATCAAGGTACACAATTTTATTCTCACTTTTGGCATTCGTTTCAAAAATGTTTGGGTACTTAGGTGATCCTTAGCACCGCTTTCCACCCTTAAATGGATGGACAAGTGAAGTGTACCATTCAGACTTTGGATGACATACTAAGGGTCTTTTTGATTGACTTTAAGGGTAATTGGGTTTATCATTTGCCTTTTATTGAGTTTTTCATAACAACAGTTATCATTCTTGCATTCATATGGCTCCATTCGAGGCCCTTTAAGGTAGAAGTTATAGGTCTCCTATTGGGTGTTTTGACGTAGGGGAAACTAGGTTTATTAGTTCTTACTTGGTTCAACAAGCCATTATGAAGGTGAAAGTGATTAGAGAAAGGATTAAGAGTGCTCAAAGTTGCCAAAAGTCATATATAGATGTAAGCCGGAGGGAGTTGGAGTTTGATGTAAGTGATTAGGTGTTCTTGAAGGTTTCTCCTTTGAAAGGAGTCATGAAGTTTGGAAAAAAGAGGAAGCTCAGTCCCTGTTACATTGGTTTGTATCAGATTGTAAGGACAATTAGGAATGTTGTGTATGAGTTAGATTTACCAATAAGTTTGGCTTTTAGTCATCCTATTTTCCATATGTCCAAGTTAAAAAAGTTTGTGGGTGACCCTTATTTTATAGTGCCTGTTGAAGATATTGGTATTTCAGATTTGTTGTTGTATGAGGAGGTCCTAATTGAGATACTCTATAGACAAGTTTGTAGATTAGGGAAAAAGGATGTAGCTTTGGTGAAGGTCCTTTGGAGAAATCATAAGGTGGAAAAAGATACATGGGAAGCTGAGGAAGATATAAGAGCCAAGTACCCATTTTTGTTCACCTCATCAGATAAAAGTGCTTAATGTACGAGCTATGTAGTCCTCTTGCTTTATTTTAAAATTTTCATTTGGTTCTGATGTATTCTTACTGTTATTATGCTAAAATGTCCTAACTCCTTATTCGGTGATGAATGATTCAAATGGGGGATAATGAACATCTCATTGTGAAAGTTTTGGAATTTTCGGAAGGGGTTAGGACTATTTTGGAACTCCGAGCCATTAAGCCTCTGCAATAATGGTGTTCTATGCCACTTAACCTCCACAATAAGGGTGTGGCACAGAGGATAAGCTCCGTGATAGCGGTGTGACACACTGCTATGTATTTTTTGCCCAATTTTTATTTTTTTACTTAGGGTAAGGGGATTTAGGTCCTTTTACCCATTGCAGTACTTTTAAATACCAAATAAACCCCTTTTCTTCAATTTTCAAAGATTAAGCACTACTACTCTCTTTTTAATTCCCAATATAAGAAAGCTCAAGGTTTTATAGATATTTTGCATTCAAGCTCAAAACTTCAAATTTTCTTTAAATTCTTTCGTATTTCAGGCATGTCTCTCATCCTTAACTTCAATCTCACATCGGGGAATTAATTCAATCATTATTCATGTGATTTTAATTGATAGATTTGAAATTAGTTTAAGGGCTTTAGATGGTTATTACTTGAATCGTTTATCCCATGTTTAATATGTGTTGTCTATGCTTTAATTGATGGTTTTTGGGATTGAATGATGCATTGTCATGAGGATTGGAATGGGGAACATGGATTTCCCCAAATTGATGGATTTTTGGCTTGGTACCTCAACCCACTTGAAAGATAGTGGTTCTGAACAAGCAATTTACATCATTTAACTTAAATTTATAATATTGTTTTGCGTTAAAGGATAATGATTTGAAATTCCCTTAGTGGCCATGGATTTGGATTTTTAATGGAACTTGGGAATAAAATAGTTAAATGGACTGGTTTATTGTAATTGAATTATCTTGAAAGCATATTTGTATGACGATACCACGTTGGAAAATGCCTTGATAAGACTCATTAGTTAATGGTTGGGTTTATTTTCAAACTATTTTAATTTAGGATTAAAGGAAATTGTGTAGCTCACCGCCAAGGTATAGTCACTAGGGAGGGGGGATCAACACTGGAAAACACGTTTTCTTGAGTGGTTGACTATATGACCGTGTGTCTTAATACACACTATATTTTTAATAGATATCACCTTGGTTTCTTTAGCCTTTGCTCGGATCGTGCAGCTAACACGTACTAAGGCCCTTCCAACAAGAGCAGCTGGAACCATATAGCTCATGGGTGCCTTTAGGATGGAGCCACCCACACAGTTCGGGCTAATGGTTTAAACTCTCATGTTTATGACCCTTGTCCTTATCCCGACATCCTATATATGTATATTTAAATATTGTGCATGTAGTTTTGATTGATTTTTGGTAATGACATTATTTTATCCCTTTCCCCTGAGATACATACCAGTTCTTTCCCCACTTACTATCCCTGTTCAGAGCATCATTTCATGATGTATTGTTCGAGGGCTTTTCTATTACTCCTATGCAACATTAGGTGGTGTGTCATGTTGGTTGACTTCCTATGAAGTGGTGAGCCACTATCTTTGGAAAGCCCGACCATATAATTAGTTTTTTTTTTCATATATTGGAAATTATGAATTCTCTTTTTTCATGGTAGGGGGCCTACCCCGACCTAGTTTGGTATTTTTAGTTTTAGAGGCTTTTATGGACAGTATTGGGATGATTAGTTCTCATGTTTAGACTCCTAGATTTCTTTCGATTCATCCATATTATTTACTACTTTGGTTTGCTTCTACTATTTTTATATTGTGATCTGGAGGTTAGGCTAAGAAGGTGGTCTCCGGCCCACAGTGGGCTTGAGATATCCGTCACGACTAGCGTCTGATTCGGGTCATGAAACTAACTCAAAGGTACAACCTAAGTAGTCATGCTAGCATCTTATGTCCTCTGAATCATTGAAGAGAATAGTACTAACCTAATCAGGATCTCTAATTCATACATCTTAACATAAGATAATTATCAATAATAAAGCAATCATAAATAAGAGAATCAGAATCATACCTCAAATCTCAATACCAATCATCATACCTCAAATCTCAGTACCGATCATCATACCTCAAATCTCAGTACCGATCTAGTAATCAAACTGTCATGAACTAACCATAATAGTAACAAAACATAGTAACTGGATAGCCCAGACAAATATACCTAAATCAAACCCCATAACTCAGAAGGTCCAATCAGTACACACAATATATGATAAGCAATACACATCACCTGTACCTATGTAACCCTCCATAAGGCTGATAGATGTAGGCACATGCGGGTGATAGGCAATGTGCATGCAAGGATGAAAGTAGAGTAAAACCATAATACCACAATCAATCCAAGTACCATAAGGTAACCCATTATATAAACCTCGTCTAGCTTGATGGCTCATAAAGGTAGGAACTACGGTGACCTCTTTTCTTCTGAATGATGGCTCACGAATGAAGGGGCCTTTAGGGTGTTTGGGAGTATCCACATACACCGACCTAGTCCCGACCTAAGATTTATAATCATCATCATCATCATCAATCTACTCCATTAATTATCATACACACACACACATATATATATATATATATCAGATTGAAAAAAAATCTATAATAGGACAAACAGAGGTAGACATGTCTAACAATGAAGGATTTTTTTACTGTAGCCCTGATTACATGATAAATTCTTTCAAATTTTGAAAATACATAAAAATAGGAATTTAGACAACAGGATATGAAGAAATAAATAGTGGCAATAACTTATTATTATGTGTAGGTTTTATAGGTAAAATTGCTACCAATATAGAAGATGTAGTAAGTCTAATGGGGAATAAAGGCAGAAAATTAATGAAACCTTTATAAATAAATTTGGAAGAATGTGCTGGACTAGAATGGAATTTAGAAAATTTTAATAAAAAGGATACTTTAAAATCAAATGATCACTTAATCTATACAAATAATAAAGGACAAACTTCTGTTAGATTTATGTATTATAGGTAAACAGGTTAAAAAGAAATTGACAAAGAATTTGAAAAAAGTGATAATACTAAATATATGAATATAGAGATAATACAAGAATCATAATTCAAAGTAGATGAAATTATAATAAAAGAAGAAACTATGCATAAGATAAATAATGATCAAACATTTAAATGTAAAGGCTGTAAAGTTGGAAATTTAGATTTTACAAAGATGAGAGAACATTTTAAAAGATGGGAGTCAAGAACAAATAGTTATGGATATAGAAATAAAAATTGGTTAACAAATGAAATACAAGAAGACAATGATCAAGAAATATTTTTTTATCATAGATGAATGAGAAAGTATACAAAAATTGATGGAAAGGGCCTCAAATAGTTCAAGCCATTTCCCAAAAACAACTTTGACACAAAGAGTAATTTAAGTAAACTTACCATGTCATAGATTATATAGGATTAATCTTGATGAATAGACAGAAAATATAAAATCCAAGGGAAGAAGAATACCAATTAGACTCCAAGATGGGGAAAATAAAGGAATGATTTTAAACATAGCAACACATGACCTCCAGTTATTAAACTCAGTAATTGACATACGGAAAGGTATAGTAGTAGTAGATATTGTATGCAGTCTAATCAACAACCAAATGCAGAAACAATGTGTCGATATATGGAGACTTTCTTAGGAGAATCTTTGTAAGAAAAAAATTAATTTACTAACTACCCATATATATATATGTATATATATTGAGAGAGAGAGAGAGAGAGAGAATGCATGGGATTGAACCATGGCTATAAGAGTGAGTCCATAAATCTATTTCTTGAGGTAAACTCCAGGACTAAATTATCATAAAAGTATAGAAAGGTTGGAATCTCTCACAACCGAGGTAAATAGTAGTAGCAAAATCGTAGCCTAAAATCTATCTCAATCAAATCTCGAAAACATCATTTTTAGTCTCAAAGGCCCATAAGTTATTCATTAAGATAGTACGATTCCCATTGCAAAGAATTTCATTTTAAAAGTGAAAAGTGAAAATGAATCCCTTTTTAGGAAAAAAAAGTAGTAGAACAATATTTTTTAGTTGGAATCATATCATTTACCATTTTCGTAAGCATGAATGTAGTAAATTTATGCATTCATCACCAGTATCCAAATGATACAAGTATAAGCATCTAAATGTTTTTAAACTACGGACACGTCCTTTGTAAAGATAAAATAGTTCCCTAAATCCAACTGGTATCATAATCAAACCTTTGAGACCAATAATATATATATATATATATATATATGTATGTATGTATGTATGTATGTATATATATCAGACATAACCATAACCTCATAATCTGATAAAATCATCAAAATCCATTATCATAGTGAATATTATACTAAAGGTTCATTAGTCTCAACTATGCCTGACATGCTAGAAACCAAGGGCAACAAGATCTTAGAAGTATAATAAGTATTTAACCGAAAGAGTCAATTAACCTTCTAGCTCCCAAACTTATAAATTAGGCTAAGACTCGGTGTTCTACACAATATCACATTCTAAAATGCTTATGTAACATACAACATATATAATACACCATCTTGTGAAGAAGACTAGAAAAAATCCTAACTCAAAGCCGAACCATAATCCTTGGATTGTACATCAATTGTCCGCTTTTACTCCACGATCTAAAATGTCGCTAGATATCAAAATCACAATCTACATGTCCTTGGGAGTAAAATAAGACCAATATTTCTATATTAATGGATGGGGTCAAAATTTAGGTCAAGAATGGCCCCACAGGGTCGTAAACTAAATCTTAAATTGAATCCATCATGAGATCCCTTGAAGGACAAGAAATGTGTGCTAAAATATTAAGAATAAATGGAGCATATCAGGTCTTAAATCAATACATTAAGTTAAGGAATTCAAGACCTTATTTATAAGAATTTACCATGAATAAGAATGGTAATTGGTGGAAAAATTAATGGAAAATGACCTAGGAGAGTTAGGTTACCTTACCTTCTCTTCTATGGATGATTTCCCAATTTTTCCACTGTTCTAGCTCTCAATTTGATGTGAAAATGGTGGAAGATTGGGTGGGCCAAAAGGGATAAACAAATACCAGATGCCATTTAAGTTGCTCCACAATTACATAAGCGATCCGGCACCAGAGGGTCGGGTATCGCTTAAGTGACTCCTAAGTCACTTAAGCAATGCTCACTTAAGCGGACACAAATATTTCTTAAGAGGACCTTGACCAAATGCTCATGGTTTCTTAAGTGACCCTATGTCGTATATATAGAGACTTCTTAAGAGGTCATATGATTACTTAAGCGGCCGCATCAACAACCTAATGCATTAGATTTCTTTTGAGTCTAAATGGACTTGGACTGGGTTTTTGAGATTCATTTGGAATCCCGTTCATGCAAAGAAAATATGCTACCATACCAAATTTGACATTTTGGACTCAATAGAACTATCAAAACTTTTATTTGTTATTGGTTTAACTAATTGTGGGCCCCAAACATACAGTTCTATTTTTCTCATAATTTGTCTAATAGCCCAAAATGAGTTCGAAAGACATAGGAACTGGACCAAGGGCTTCCTAGCTTAAAATTAATATTCTGGGGCTGTTTACATAGTTAGAATTCTCATCCGAGGTCATCTACTAGGAGTTTTGGTCCTAGAACAAATCCTAAATAGCAAAAGCTCCAAAATAGAAAAATGAGCCTGAAATTTAAATGAATTGACTGATAATCGATCCAATAGTTTCATCAAGTTATAAATGACCTACTGTCATTGTGGAAAGGTGCAAAATAATAGAAATTCATGCAATTGAAGAAAATAACCAGGCGGGTCATTACATTAGACCACCTCAATTGAAATTTATCCCTATGGGGGTCTAATAACACCTTTATCAGCTTTTAAATTAGGGTTTTAGATCAACTCATTCTTTTTTAGCTATTTATTTAATAAGATATGAAGAACATCAAGGACACCTGAATTTGAAATTTCACAAATCTAAACCATTAGACCTTAAATTTTAGATTTAGGTTTCCCTCAAGGTAGAGAACAAAAGCCACTTTAATTTGGAATCAAACATGCACCAAATGATAATCAAATTAAAAGACCCATTTACTAGTTCTTTAGTAATGAGATATTAAAAGAAACTTTAAATGAACTAAATTTTTTCAGCCAGACTCAAATATGTAATGAGGCTCCAGGCAATCCCCTTAGGTTTCAAGCATTTTTGGCATTTTGTGCCTTCCCATAGCTGTCACAGGTCATTTATGTCTTGCCAAAACTAGCGGTTTTGTTTTTGTGTAGTTTATTTGGGTTCTATGTTTCTTTCCTTATTTTGGAGTTTTTTCTAATGACCCGAGACTACCCCCTAGTCATTACACGGTGCTTAGAACAATAAGTGATCCCAAGCTAACCCATGAACTGGCATAGTATTAAGCAACTAAATTATAATATAATAAATAGTTGTTCTACTATGTGGAAACATAGTCATACTGAAAATCTAAAATAGATACAATACTGATAAAGCTTTAAAATCTGATAAATTTGAAGGATAAAGCTGAAATTACATGACCAACTCTGACTAACTTCTATGAAGCCTCTACTATACTGACTATAGATAGCTGGGACATGCCTCCAACTACACATGAAAGTAATTGAACTAAACATGAACTAAAACTATCTGGAGTTCCTGAAGTAGGAGAACTCATCACCTGCTAGCTAGAATCTGCAATTGTTTGATCGTGATGTATGGGCTACAACTAGTACCTATATTATGAAACAATATATCCATATAGGTATATGTGGATTAGTACTTATGGAATGTACTAAGTATGCAGGGGTGAATGCAATAAGTAAAACTGATTTCATACGTAATCGTAAAACATGCATGCTAAGTGTAAGTAGACTCAACAATAGGATGGAATAAACTAAAAACTGAAATATCTTAAAGCATGAGTGACATCATTCTCTGATAAGATGGTGAATCTATACACTTAGGTTCTATAAACTTACTTTAAAGATAAAAGTATGACTGAACCTGGAATATGATAAAACATAAATATTGTATGAATACTGGGTCTAAAACTATGTGATGGATACTGACATAAATTAAGAATCGAAATATACAATAACACTGAGCAAGAATACATAAACATACTAACTTATCTGATTAACTAAATGACTAATAGCTGAATATTGGGAATGTAAGACTGAACTGTACTTAGTTTAAATAACTGCTGAAATTGTAGAGTATTATACATATAAGTTAAGGACTGATTGAGTAACATAAGGTGACTGAGCATAAATTCATGAAAAACTATATTATTTGAGAATGCAAGGCCAAGTGTATAACCTGATTCTGAAATAGTCTGTAAACTGAGGTACTGAAATATTAATAACTGTATGCTATGGTTAAGAAAACTTGAAACTGAACTGAGTTACTAATATATTTACTGGACTATGACTATGAATGAGACTGTAACTAAGATGATAACTGAGACCATAACTGAGATTGTAACTAAGATGGTAACTGAGACTGTAACTAAGACAGTACTAAAACTGAATATTAAGTTCTAATAACTGAGTAACTGATAACAACAATTACTGATAACTGGGTGACTATTTCTAACTGTCCTAATTCTGTAGAACTAAACTGAGTTCCATACTGAGTCGGAAGCTGAAACTGTAATTATGGAAGTTATCATCTAACGGACATGCCCCTCTCTGAACTGATTGGGGTCCAACACACGGTGCTTAGAACTACAAGTGATACCAAGCTAACCCATAAACTGACATTCTGTTAAGCAACTGAATTATAACATAATAAATAGCTTTTCTACTATGTGAAAACATAATAATAATAAAAATCTAAAATAGATACAACACTGATAAAGCTTTACAATATGATAAATCTAAAGGATTAAACTAAAATTACATGACTGACTCTGACTAATATCTATGAAGCCTTTACTATACTGACTATAGATAGCTGGGACATGCCTCCAACTACCACTAATCAATACATATGAAATTAAATGAATTGTACATAAACTAAAAGTTGTATATGCTTGCAACTGTCTGATCGTGATGTGTAGACTATAATTAGTACCTATAATATAAAACAATGTAGCCACATAGACGTATATGTGGACCAGTACTTCTAGAATGTACTGAGTATACAGGGGTCAATGCAATAAGTAAAATTTATTTCATACATAATCGTAAAACATACATGCTAAGTGTAAGCAGACTCACCAATAGGCTGGAATAAACTAAAAACTGAAATATCTTAAAGCATGAGTGATAACATTCTTTGATAAGATGGTGAATCTCTACACTTAGGTTTTGTAAACTTAATTTAATGATATAAGATTAACTGAAGCTGGAATATGATAAAACATAGATACTATATGAATACTAGGTCTAAAACTATGTGATGGAGACTGACATAAATTATCTTAATATACAATCACACTAAGCATGAATGCATAAACATACTAACTTATTTGATTAACCGAATAACTAATAGCTAAATACTGGGCATTAAGATTGAGCTGTACTTAGTTTGAATAACTGGACTAAAACTATAGAGTATTATACATATGAGGTAAGGACTGACTGAGTAACATGAGGTGACTGAGCATGAATTCATAAAAACCATATTATTTGATAATGTAAGTCCAAGCGTATAATTTGATTCTGAAATAGTCTATAAATTGAGGTACTAAAATACTGATAACTAAATAACTAATAACTGTACTATAATGCCCCAGCTTATAAACCTCGGACGCTACACGATGCTCTAAATCCTAAAGGACCACAAGCTAACCCATGATTGATCCTTGTAACTGAGCACTGAATAACATACTGTAAAATATAGAAATCTAGCAGAAAATTTTCTATAAGGTTCAAAATTGAAATACAACTGAAAAGGCATAACAATACCAAAACTAAAATAACTATCTGAAAATACTCTAGTTTGAAAAGCCTTTAATTTGTCTGAACTGTGGAGTTTATGGGACAATTCCCCAACTAACTCCATCTACTGAAATACTAAATCGAATGCAATAAGAAAATAAGGAACATCCTTGAATGATGAGGACTCACTGCTAAGTCTACTACTGCTGGCTGAATCTGAACTGCTAAGGGTGCTTGAGAGCCAGTTCATCTAAACCTATGGTATAAGATACCATAGCGCAAGAAAGTATGCATCAGTACAAGGGAATATACTGGTATGATAGATGAGGTAAGGCTAAATGCAAGGGTTTATATGCATGAACATAAAACTGACTGAATGAAATGAGACTACTAAATGAAGATTCAAGCATGAAAATATAAACTATAACTGAGGTCGTACTAACATTGGATACCGAGTAATGAATACTGTCTAACTGTTATCTAAGTTTACTGATACTATAATAGTGAAACTCAATCTACTAGTACTGGATTACTGATGACTGCTGTGGAGTCGATCCGATCTAACGGGTGACCCCTAAGATCAGGCCTAGCGGGTGATCCCTGAATCTGTTGATACTGATATTAGTTGACTGTATCTAGCAGTCCTAAATATGTAGAATTATTTGGGTTCTTTACTAAGCTTAGTGACTGTATCTAATAGTCCTGATTTCTAAAATTCTAAATTGAGTTTTATTATAAAGACTGAGACTGAAACTGAGACTGTAGAAAGTAATTATCTAACCGACATGCCCCAAATCTGAACTAGTGGGGTCTAAATTGGAACCCCAATTGGAAGGGTCTTAGTACCATGCCTTGAGAAAAGACACTACTGTGGTCAAGCCAATCTGGCGGGTGACCCTGAACAGGGAGTCAAGCCTAATCTGACGGGTGACCCCTCATCCTGTGCTAGCTATGCAGTTTTAGAGTATAGGTACTACTACTAACAACTTAGCCTGACTAATGGGGAAATCGCCATCCTTGCTCTTGCTCGGTGCTACATCCTACTCCAACTGAATAGACACTGAACTAATTCTTAGACTATACTAGACTGGGATGAATTCGTTACTGATCATATTGCCTGACTGGTCTAACTGAGATCACTTGGTTCCGTTGACTGATGAAATACTACTGAATTCTGTTAACTAACTGAATAATACTGAGTTTTGAACTGATTATAGAAACTGGATTGGATTGATACTGAGATTTCTGAGTTTTCCTAAGTTCTATAATTGATTGAGTTCTACTAAGTTCTGAAACTGACAAGAGTACTACTAAGCATTACATGACTGAGACTATTCTGTAACTGACATTGGCTCTAGGAAAATAACTAAATTATCGGGTATTAAATACCCCCAGGACTCAATAGCATAGATAATACAAAGCATGAATTTTGAATAACATAACAATAGTCTATCATTCACAATACAATCAATGAGGCATTTCTTCAAACCCTTGAAAGTCAAAAACTTGTACATGAATAGGAATGGATATTAGTATGTCATGATTTATTCACTAAGGACTTTCATCAAACACTTAACATGCAATAAATTGTACATAAATGGGGATCTCATGTTGATATGCTATAATGGCACTACTTCATTCACTAAGGCATTTTATCAAACATATGGGGAACATGCTTTGGTTATACAACAATTACTATATCTAAGCATCATGGCTACATCAATAAACTTGCAACTTGAAGTGTTTATCATGAACATCATGCAAATCATCACATAGTAGGATCAAATCTTTGAACTTGTAAGCTAAAACATGAATCCAAACCCAACAAAAACATGAACATGAACATCAATTCAAACAAATCATGAAAACTCATAAATATACAATCTTTATATTTGAAAAGAGATTCTTGGGCTTCATGGGTGGAAGGAACCCATGAATAAACATCTAACATACCTTAATTGATATGTTCTTGGAGTTCTTGGTTGGATTTCTTGAGATTGACCTTGATTTCTTGAGATTAGGGTTTGCTAATTTGAGAGAGAATGCTTTTTTTTCTTGAGAAAATAGTGAAAATAATGAGAAATTTTGGCTATTAAGGGTATAAATCCCGTATTTAGGTTGATTAGGGGCTTTGGAAAATTACCAAATAGTCCCTAAAATTAAATAACAGAACCTGAACAAAATCCCTATTTTACATGCTTGAGCGACGCGGTGATATTGTGCCATCTCACTGGAAAGTGGACGACTAGGAAACTGGTTGGTGGTGCGATAAGGTGGTATCGTGCTGCCACTTTGAATGCAAACTGGAAGGGCACCTCGATGCGGTGGGATTACGTTGGTGAACTGGAAATTGACAATTCTGAAATGAGCCTTGGCTCGACACACCATTATCATGGAGCCTCATTGTTTTTTGAAAAATGCCATTTTAGTTGGCTCTGCGACGCACTAAAGTACCAAGTGATACACTGTCTCACTAAAATAGCTTTAACTCTTCGCTCGGGTGTCGAATTTGGGTGAATTTTGTATTAATGGAAAGCTTATTCAATTTCCCACACAATAAAAAGTCAAAATCTTAAAAATTACACATGTATAAAAGTGGATTCATCTTTAAGGAAAGTCTTTCATATTTTAGGGAGGTATTTAAGCTAGGTAAAAATATGGGGTATTACATGTACGTATGGTCAAGCAAACTTGAAACTGAACTGAGTTACTGATCTAACTACTAGACTGAGGCTATGACTGAGACTATAAATAAGATGGTAATTGAGACTATAACTGAAACTGTAACTAAAAAAATAGCTGAGATTGTAACTAAGACTATACTGGAATTGAATATCGAGTTCTGATAACTGAGTAACTGATAGCTACAATTATTGATAACTGAGTTACTAATAACTGAGTGATTTTTTCTGTCAGTCCTAATTTTATAAAACTCAACTGAGTTCCATATTGAGTCTAAAGCTGAAGTTGTAGCTATGGAAGTGTTTATCTAACCGATATGCCCCTCTCTAAATTGATTGGAGTCCAACCTGTAACCCCAGTTGGAAGGGTGTCAGTACTGTACCATAGGTAAAGATAAGTTACTGAGTCACCCTCATCTGGAAGGTGATCTGAATGAGAATGGTGGTACCCTCAACTGGCAGGTAAAACATCTCATCAACCCTCAACTGGCGGGTTGATGTCTCAACCTGTGCTGGCTACGTAGTTTTGGAATGCAAGGACTATTTCTAAGGACTACACCCTCTACTGGCAAGTTAGCCACTATCCTTAGGTTCACTCGGTGCTGAATCCTACTCCCAACTGAATAGACACTGAACTAATTTCTAAACTGTACTAGGCTTGATTGAACTATTATTGATCATATTAACTGACTAAACTAGACTGAGTCACTGAGTTCTATAACTGATTGAGTACTACTGTTCATGATGTTACTGAGACTATTTTGAAGCTATTGTAACTCTAGTTAAAAAACTAGAGTTTTGGGTATTGAATACCCCCAGGACTCGATAACAATAACACCAAGACCATACTAAGTCTTTGAGGACATTATAAATAGTCATTATTTAAAGAAAGCCATCACTTGGACATTTCGTCAAATACTTGCAATTCATGGCTTAAACTAAGCATGGGGATAGTTTTATACATGTAGCAATATCATGAATTCAATATTAAAAATTGCCAATTAAGTCTTTAACATGGGACATAGCATGATTACATAACTAAAGTCAAGAATTGGGGAATTCACATATAATTCACTTGAAATAGGACAGGGCATTTCATCAAAACATGAAAAGTTCATAGCTTGAACATAAAAATGTCTTAAACATGAGGGAGCAATAGGGTTCCATGAAAAAATTTATAACTTGGGGATTCATCTTGAAATTGACTTAACATGATATGGGAATTTCATCAAAAATGTGGAAGACATGAATTTAAAATCTATCATGGA
Source organism: Capsicum annuum (assembly GCF_002878395.1). Classification (NCBI taxonomy): domain Eukaryota; kingdom Viridiplantae; phylum Streptophyta; class Magnoliopsida; order Solanales; family Solanaceae; genus Capsicum; species Capsicum annuum. The sequence goes on along the minus strand of NC_061122.1, from coordinate 147,464,286 downwards.
ATTTACTTGAATAAAGCACGAAAAACTCAAATCCATAGCATGGGGAATTCAATATCTTGTAAGGAATCATACATGGGCTGAATTGAATTAAAAATATGATGAAGATATGAAATTCAATCTTTCTTGAACAAACAAAATACCATAATAATGGAAAATTCATTCTTTAATTAAAAGAAAAGGGTTTTGTTTGGCCTCCATGGGTGAAAGAGGACCCATGGATGAACTCCCACATACCTTAAAGCTTTAATATTGAAGGAGAAACACAATCTTGAAAATATTCTTGAATTATGAAATTTGAGTTCATGCTTTTCTTAAAGAAAAATTGATGAAGTTCTTGGTGTTCTTGAGGAGGCTAGGGTTTTTCTTTGAGAGAAGAGATGAAGAATAGAGTGTATAATGCTTTTGGGGGATGAAATTAAGTGTTATGGGAGGATTTCGGTGAGGGGAAGTGACCAAAGTGCCCCTAGACCTTTTAAAAACTGAATTAGCATGTGAAACAATTCCATAATACGCTGGCCAACGTGTCACATAGCGATCGCATCGGTTTACTGCCTTAAATGGAAAATACCATAACTTTTTGCTCGGGTATCGGATATTTGCGAAATTGGTATCGTTGGAAATCTAATTCAATTATCTAAAATTTGGTGGTTCTTGAGTTGAAAAATTCTACATATACAGATAGTTATACATGTTTAGAGTTGAACCTTGTTGAATCGAATGCCAAACTTTGGACGAATCAAAGGCTCTATGCTCAACTTTGTTCTAAGTGATTTTTATGAACATTTTTCACCTCAAAATAAAATCAAACATGAGGATAAAGATCATGAAACTTATATTCACATGGGAATCATTTATGTTATAGCTTATACATGTAGGAACGATGATTCAAAGACTAGACCGAAAATGTGGGGTATTATATTATCTTCCCCTTGAAAAAATTCATCCTTGAATGAGACTGGCTAGACTGAGACTACTGCACAAAGGCAACTGAGATAGTATTTTGAACATGAATGAATTGAGACATGATTGTATAACTAATTTTGAAACATGAAACATGAATTGAATATCATGAACTGAACTAATTTCTTGAATACATTCAATGACATAAGAATGATTATAAGGATGGAATTGAAATGAGAAAGTCAACTAATGAGTAACCATTATTTCAAGCTGGAACCCATTTCGTGAAGAAAAATAAAAGGTTTAGAACATAAATACTCGGGATATTACATTACATCTCCCCCTTGGGATACTTTGTCCCCCGAATGGTACTGACTTAGTTGAGATACTACGAAAAGACTGAGATAATGCGCAGGAAACTTATGGACTAAATCATTATTGAATATCTGGGATATAAAACTAATGCATATGTATAAACTAATCTAAATTCGAATTTTGCATGAACGTGAATTACCTCATGAATAGGAAAGATGAAAAACCATAGAAAATTATCTGTCTGACTGCTAGACTGGATTGTTGGCTATACGAACTGAATTATACTGAAATCTTACACTCAACTATACATTCCACTTGTACACCATGATATTCAAGTCTATCTTCATTATCATAGATTAACTTGTAGGAAAACAACTACAAAAACATCTTTTTAATTTTCCTCTAAACCTCTTTCCTTAAAACTTTCATGCACTAGCCCAGAAAAACACACGTAGAATTTCAACTAATCATGACACAAGGAGAGGTTACTGAAAGGATAGAATATGAGGACCTAAAATATCAAAGAATAACTTCGACACTCAACTAATGCCAGAGGAATAATGTATCAATGACATGAATTCATCAGAGAGATCTGAACTGAGGGCATACATAAAATAAACTGAATTTTGCTAATCATTATTAGCGTAGCATAAGTATCTAGATATGAACATACTGTAAAACATGAGTACATGAGTCATGAGCTGCATGACCTGAGTTTAGAGTTCATGATTTCATGGAACATAATTTATACTGCTGAGTAAGCTAGAACTCCTCATACTAGAAACTAAAAACGTACATGGTTTTTCTATAAAGTGCATAAATATGAGTTGTGATGAGGGAGCTAATATGTTAGGCGTGATGATTGAAAAAATTTACACTGAGATAAGAATAGGTTGGAAATAGTCTTCCCTTACTGCTTTTCTACACATACTAGCATTACTATGAGAATGTAATAGCCTGACTTGGTTACTTATTCTATCATCTCCCCTTAGGTTTAAGCCATCATCTTAAGTCTGTGACCACTTTACTAAACTTTAAACTAAACTGCAATCACTTTACTCTAGAGTCTGGGGTATAATAATACATAAGAGTGATAAACTCCTCCACACCATCATACTTAATCTCGAATCAACAAACTTAAATTATGTATACACTATTCAAGCCTACCGATTCACCTTTAGTACAACTAGCCCTATGAATATATAATATACATAATCTGGATAATGCTATCCTAACTCTACTACTGCTAAACTTCTGGGTTCATACTTCTAACTCTAAATTATATACTGTAAAAGGGATTCTGAGAAGGAAATCTAAAAGCACATCTGAATTTGGCTTAATCCAAGATTTTCATGAACATGAATGAAATATTTCAAACTTTAGGACATAAAGGCACTGATGGGATACTTTCTGAGCCAACATGTAATCCCATAACTATCTGTGGGGACTGTCTAAGAAAACACTGTTTGTAAGGACTTAAGCTTCACTATTTCTAGTGCCTTAAAACTAAGATAGAGATGGCATGAATAAAGAAAGATAAGGATCTGCATAAATTTCTTAGATAATACTTCTACTGCATAATCTGAGACTTAAAAGAAGGGAAAGATTTTCTAAATACCTGTAGCCTTTTGAAGAAAAGTACAGACATCTCCATACCATTTCACAAAAATCTACAAGACACGACTCCACAGACACCATAGGACACTTGAACTTTGGAATTTGATACCAAGTTTGTAACGACCCAAGACTACTCCCTAATCTTCATACGGTGCTTGGAATTACAAGTGATCCCAAACTAACCTATGAACTGGTATACTATTAAGCAACTGAATTATAACATAATAAATAGCTGTTTTACTGGGTGGAAACATAATAATAATAAAAATCTAAAATAGATACAATACTGATAAAACTTTACAATCTGATAAATTTGAAGGATGAAATTGAAATTACATGACTGACTCTTACTGACATCTATGAAGCCTCTGCTACACTGACTATAGATAACTGGGACATGCCTCAAACTATCACTAATTAATACACTTGAAAGTAAGACATGAACTAAAACTTTCTGGAGTTCCCAGCGGAGGAGAACTCATCACCTACTAGCTAGAATCTACAACTATCTGATCATGATGTGTGGGCTACAATTGGCAACTACATTATGAAACAATGTAGCCACAGAGACGTATATGTGGACCAGTACTTCTAGAATGTACTGAGTATACAGGGGTCAATACAATAAGTAAAATTTATTTCATACATAATCGTAAAACATAAATGCTAAGTGTAAGCAGACTCACCAATAGGCTGGAATAAACTAAAAACTGAAATATCTTAAAGCATGAGTGATAACATTCTCTGATAAGATGGTGAATCTCTACACTTAGGTTCTGTAAACTTACTTTAATGATATAAGATTAACTGAAGCTGGAATACGATAAAACATAGACACTATATGAATACTAGGTCTAAAATTATGTGATGGAGACTGACATAAATTGAAGATCAGAATATACAATCATACTGAGCATGAATACATAAACGTACTAACTTATCTAGTTAACTAAATGACTAATAGATGAATATTGGGCATATAAGATTGAAATGTACTTAGTCTTAATAACTAGACTGAAACTATAGAGTATTATACATATGAGGTAAGGACTGATTGAGTAACATAAGGTGACTAAGCTTGAATTCATCAAAAACTATATTATTTAAGAATGCAATGCCAAGCATATTACCTGATTCTAAAATAGTCTGTAAACTAAGGTACTAAAATACTGATAACTGAATAAATAATAACTGTATGCTATGGTCAAGCAAACCTAAAATTGAACTAAGTTACTAATCTGATTACTAGATTGAGACCGTGACTGAGACTGTAACTAAAATAGTAACTGAGACTATAACTGAGACTGTAACTAAGATGGTAACTGAAACAATAACTGAGACTGTAACTAAGACGGTAAGTGAGACTGTACAGGAACTGAGTACTGAGTTCTAATAATTGAGTAACTGATAGCTGTAATAACTGATAACTAAGTTACTGATAACTGGGTAACTGTTTCTGACTGTCCTGATTCTGTAGAACTAAACTGAGTTCCTTACTAAGTCTGAAGCTGAAAGTCTAACTATGGGAGTGTTCATCTAATCTACATTCCTCTCTCTGATATGATTGGGGTCTAACACATGGTACTTAGAACCACAAGTAATCCCAACCTAACCCATGAACTGGCATACTATTAAGCAACTAAATTATAATATAATAAATAGTTGTTCAGCTATGCGAAAACATAATCATACTAAAAATCTAAAATAGATACAATATTGATAAAGCTTTATAATCTGATAAATTAGAAGGATGAAACAGAAATTACAAGACTGACTCTAATTGACATCTATGAAGCCTCTACCATACTGACTATAGATAACTGGGACATGCCTCCAACTACCACTAATAAATGTACATAAAAATAAATGTACTATACAAGAACTAAAACTTTTTGGAGTTCTTGAAGTAGGAGAACTCATTACCTGCTAGCTAGAATTTGCAATTATTTGATTGTGATATATGGGCTACAATTGGTACTTATATTATGAAATAGTGTATCCACACAGACGTATATGTGGATCGGTACTTTTGAAATGTATTGAGTATGCAGAGGTGAATGCAATAAGTAAAAATGATTTCATATGTAATCAGAAAACATGCATGCTAAATGTAAGTAAACTCACCAATAGGTTGGAGTAAACTTAAAAATAAAATATTTTAAAGCATGTGTGACAACATTCTCTGATACTACGACGAATCTCTACACTTAGGTTTTGTAAACTTACTTTAATGATATAAGTATAACTGAAACTACAATATGATAAAACATGGATACTATATGAATACTCTGTATAAAACTATATATTGGAGATAGACATAAATTAAGGATCTAAATATATAATCACATTAAGCATAAATGCATAAACATACTAACTTATCTGATTAACTGAATGACTAATAGCTGAATACTGGGCATTTAAGACAGAACTATACTTAGTCTGAATAACTGGACTAAAATTGTAGAGTATTATACATATGAGGTAAGGACTAACTTAGTAACATAAGGTAACTGAGCATGGATTCATGAAAAACTGTATTATTTGAGACTGCAAGGCCAAAAGTATAACTTGATTTTGAAATAGTCTATAAATTAAGGTACTGAAATACTGATAACAAAATTACTAATAACTATACGCCATGGTCAAGAAAACCTAAAATTGAACTGAGTTACTGATCTGATTACTGACTGAGATTGTGATTGATACTATAACTAAGATGGTAACTAAGACTCTAACTAAAATTATAACTAAGATGGTAACTAAGACTGTAACTAAAACTATACTGGAATTGAATATTGAGTTTTGATAACTAAGTAACTGATGACTGCAATTGTTGATAACTGAGTTACTGATAACTGGGTGACTATTTCTTACAGTCCTGATTCTGTAGAACTAAACTGAGTTCCATACTAAGTCTGAAGCTGAATCTATAACTGTGGGAGTGTTCATCTAACCTATATTCTGCTCTTTGAACTGATTGAGGTCCAACTTGTAACCCCAGTTAGAAAGGTATCAGTATTGTGCCACAGGTAAAGACAAGTTACTCAGTCATCCTCATCTGGCAGGTGCTTTGAATGAGAATGGTGGTACCCTTAACTGGAAGGTAAAACATCTCATAAACCCTCAACTAGAAGGTTAATGTCTCAACTTATACTAGCTACATAGTTCTAGAATGGAAGGACTGCTTCTAAGGATCACACCCTTTACTGGCAGGTAAGCCTCTATCCTTGGGTTCACTCAGTGCTGAATCCTACTCCCAATTGAATAGACACTAAACTAATTTCTAAACTATACTAGGCTTGTCTAAACTGTTACTGATCATGTTAACTCTGAATTGGACTAAGTTCACTAAGTTTTGTAATTGAGTACTACTATTCATGATGTTACTGAGACTATTTTGAAGCTTCTATAACTCTAGTTAAACAACTAGATTTTTGGGTATTGAATACCCCCAGGACTCGATAACAATAACACCAAGACCATTCTAAGCCTTTGAGTACATAATAAATAGTCATCATTTAAAGAAACCCATCACTTTGGAATTTCATCAAATACTTGCAATTCATGGTTTAAACTAAGCATGGGGATAGTTTTAGACAAGTAGCAATAGCATGAATTTAATATTAAAAACTGCCAATTAAGGATTTAACATGGGACATAGCATGATTACATAACTAAAGTCCTAAATTAGGAAATTCATATATAATTTGATGGAAATAGGACATGAGAGATTCATTAAAACATGAACAGTTCATTGCTTGAACGTAAGAATGTCTTAAAAATACGGGAACACTAGGGTTCCATGGCAAAATTCATAACTTGGGGATTCATCTTGAAATTGACTTAACATGATATGGGAATTTCATCAAACATGTGGAAGGCATGAATTTAAAATCTATCATGGAAGTTAATTGAATAAAGCATGGAAAACTCAAATTCATAGCATAAGGAATTCAATATCTTGTATGAAATTATACATGGGCTAAATTGAATTAAAAATACCATGAAGACATAAAATTCAATCTTTCTTGAACATACAAAATGCCATAATAAAGGAAAATTCATTCTTTAATTAAAAGAAAAAGGTTTTTTTTTTTGGAATCCATGGGTGAAAGAGGACCCATGGATGAACTCCCACATACCTTAAAGCTTTAATATTGAAGGAAAAACACAATTTATAAAGCATTCTAGAATGAGGAAATTTTAGTTCTTTCTTTTATTGAAAAAAAATGATGAAGTATTTGGTGTTCTTGAGGAGGCTAGGGTTTTTCTTTGAGAGAAAAGATGAATAATAGAGTGTATAATGCTTTTGGGGTATGAAATTAAGTATTATGGGAGAATTCAGGTGAGGGGAAGTGACCAAAGTGCCTCTAGACCCTTTAAAAACTGAATTAGTGTGTGAAATAGTTTCGTAGCGTGCTGTTCGATGCGTTGCATTGCTATCGCATCGGTTTATTACCTCATAAGGAAAATGCCATAACTTTTCGCTCGAGTATCCGATTTTGGCAAAATTGGTATCGTTGGAAAGATAATTAATTATCTACAATTTGGTTGTTCTTTATATGTATATAAAAAGTTATATATGTTTAAAGTAGACCCTTGTAGAATCATATGTCAAAATTTGGATGAATCAAAGGCTCTAAGCTCAACTTTGTTCTAAGTGATTCTTATAAACATTTTTCACCTCAAAAGCAAATCAAACATGAGGATAAATATCATGAAACTTATATTCACATAGGAATCATTTAGGTTATCTCTTATACATGTAGGAACGATGGTTTAAAGACTAGACCGAAAATGCAGCGTATTACAAATAGGTCTTGGATAAAAACTTCTAGAAAACAACCTCGGATCAGAATTCCAGCAACATATATTGGTTTTAGTCTAGAGGGAACGTTAGTCTAGCTTTCAAGGTTTTTAGACTTATTTTAGGCTATTAGGTAGATTTGATAAAAAATAGAACTATAGGTGTGGGATCTATATGTAATTAAAACATCCTCATATGGTAATTCAGATGGTTACATTGTATCTAAAATATTGAATTTTGTATTTTAGAATAGTTTATTTGCATGCATCGGGTTCTGTATAAGTCCTAAGAACCCGATCAAAGTCCTTAAGGACTTAGTTCCTTGCTGGTTTACCAGCACCTGGTGTAGCCAAGTTTTGACCTTCACATTTGTAAGTCTTGGCCGCCCTCACGAGTGTCAAAGAGTATTGACCTTTAAATTCATAAAGTGTAAGCTGACCTGGCATGTTTAACTTTTATTTTTGTGTTTGCTGTGGATTAGCCACATTTATGAAGGCCTGGTTTGGCTGACATCATATTCGAGACTCATGCCCCACATTCACAAAAGGTATTTCCCAGGTAATATATAACTCACTTTTCCCCATTTTCAGTCATTTCCAATTTTTTTTCTGCGATAAAGGGCCCTTAGAGTATTGAAATTATTAAGATTGCATCCTATTGAGCTTAGATATGTTAGCCTATCATCCCTTGGTCAATTTTTCTTTTTAATCTCATGTTATTCCACCTTAAATACATTTAATGATTGGTTTTAGTATTAGTTTCCTTGATCTTATGGGGATGATTTGGGCATTAATTTATTTTTTTTTCATACTCAACCTTTGAGCACACGTGCTGTATCCTTTGATGGACCTTGTGATTGATTCAATTTTAGAATTCTCTTAGCAGGACCAATAAGACTATTTTTACCTAAAATTAGGTCCAAAGTTTAATATTTCACTATGGGTGTTGTTTTACTTGTATTAATGTCTAGATAATGGTTTTGATAACATGACATTATTTTTGGATCAAAGAGCAAGGATGAGTAATTGATGGATGGTTTAAGACTGCGATTCAATATTGAGGCAGTCTTTAGTATACTTATATCTATGAATTGTGTATTGTACATTTTGCATGCTAGTTCAAGATTATAATTATGTTTATACCTAGATATATTGTGACTTGACCTAGATAGGGGATTTAGAATAGTAATATGACCCAAACCTTATCCTATAATATTGATTAACGTTGTAGGATCCTATTATATCTGATGATTGATATAATTAACCATAAATTTTCTTAAGGAGTCCTTTAGCATAAGAATTATAATATTACTTAGTGAATTGGATGATATGCCCCAATTAGGCCTTTCTAGCAGCTTCGTGCCCCCTTTTTACCTTTGTTTCCTAATTTATGGTATTAATATCTTATATTGTTATATATTACTGGTTTAAAGGCCATGGTTATGATACCAAGTCAGTATCTATCCCTTGTAAAGATGTGGTTATAGTTTATAAATGCTTAATAGCTTATGGTTGTATTTGTTATATCATGCATACAGTTAGGCAAATCTATACCTATTTAGTTGTACGATTCCAAGCTAGAGCCTTGATTTTAGTACTATTTTCTAAAAAGGGATTTATCCTAAAATTTTCACTTTTAAACTAGTCTTCTTAAAATGGATGTATTACCACCCTTATTATTAGACTCCAGTATTTTAAACTAATCCTATTACTTTGGAAATTAAACCGAGGTTGATTCCGCTCCATAATTAATCCCACATTTTTCTAAAACTTATTCACTTTATCAAGGGTGATTTTGACCATTAGGACATTACCAAACTGCTTTAGTCCTGAATCTAATCTCGGTCAATGATTTTTAAAATATTTACTTATTTATTTTTCATTCAAGCCTGACATTCCTTATGATAATATACATATCTCTCCATTATTAGATAGACTAGATTTATGATGGTTTATTATAGAAGTCTAGTTTAAGACTACACAATGAACACGGATATCTTGAATGCCCTACTGTACCCTTCATTCGATGCGTCATAGTACTAGAGAAGGATAGTTGTCATAGGTCCTGGCTTTGCGAGCTACTAAGTTGGAGGAGGTTTATACATTCTGTATGTCAGACCATTTAAGTTTGGTATGGAATTTAGTTCACCTTTTATGACCTTGTACTTTTCATGGTTTTTATTCATTCACATGTATCATGTATCACTAATATAAATGTTTGGAACCTACATATATCAATGCTACAAGGGGTTGTACAGGTTATGGTTGTTATTTTCTTAGTGTTTGCATGTACCTTTCGAGCTTATGAGGACCCAGTTAGGTTATTATTTGTCTAGCCTAGCCAGTTAGACTAGTATTATTTAGATATTATTTTATGATTCATAGTAGACTAGTTATGGATTGGTATACAATATATTAAGTATGCTTCCAAGTTCCTTTACTCCCTACTATGGTAAGATTTAGTATTGTTAGGTTATTTTATGATTAGTCAATTTGGGTAGAGACCTGTGATTATGCTAGAGATAGCTCCCATATCACTTATAGCCCTTTAGATATTAGAGTAGCTCCCTTAGAGTAGTATCTATATATATACTCCCCTTATCCATGATTTGTACATTATTTCCTTCTTTTCTACTATTATTATACATGTACATATATTTTTTCATTCTACTATTGTATATGGTATATCTCTTCCTTTACTATTGTATATAGGCTAGATACTTATGATATTACAGTTGTCCCGGGTTATAGGTAGTTCATGATAAGTTACCCTTAATATAGTTTTTCATTCTACTATTGTATATGGTATATCTCTTCCTTTACTATTGTATATAGGCTAGATACTTATGATATTGCAGTTGTCCCGAGTTATAGGTATTTCATGATAGGTTACCCTTATCACTTCATTAGTATTACTACGCTTAGCTTTGTAGATACATGTATGCAATTTATATTTCTTATTTACATATTATTTTTATTTGCATTATCTGGAAATTAATTGGTCAACGCCTGCTGAGAACAATATATTTAGTATTCATACTATACTTCTGCAACCTACAGATCATAGTATGAGTTCTCACCATTGATGTTCCTATTGTGCAGAGCCATCATAAAATAGATATTTGGGGTGAGTGCCTAACGTTTAGAATGTCCTGATCTCCCTTTTATTATTAGACTGATCTTTATTTTTGAATTTTAGAGATAGATGTGTATATTTTTATTCTATATTTTTATCTTGTCTTCCTATTGTAGTGGAAGCTCTTGTACTAAATTCACTAGGTTTTGGGGATTTACTTTTTCTTGCCTTCTTTCTTATTGTTATTTAGTTTTGCTTCTACTTCACTTATTAACCAGCTACTAGCTATTCTGGACTATGAATTATCTTACCAACTGGTGGGTTATTGTAGGTGCCATCATGACCTAAGAAATTGGGTCGTGACAAAATAAATCTAGGGAATACAAATATTGTGTTAAGAACAACAAAACAAAGAATAATTCACATGTCTTTTTATAGAAGTGTTAAAACTCCCCTAAACTTGATGTGGATTTATACTTTCCTCCCCAAATTATGCTCATATTAAAAACACCCATATATTTAACCAAATTAATTAACAAATGTGGTATAGACATAGACATATAAAACCCAACAAGTGAAAAGGAAATTAAAAACTAAACCTACCAAAATAACCATATTCGGTGAATAACCACACACTCTACATAACAATTTATTGACACATCACAACTTTTCCTCACAATTCTATAAAAATTGCACTAGATCACTCTTTGATTATATAATCAAATTTGTTTAGCCTAGAAATTGTTTATAAAATTATTGGGAAGAATCTCACTTTATTTTATTTTATGATTGTAGTCCTTCATTTGGGTTTTTGTTAGGGTTCCAATTTGGGGTATATTAGGGCTTTATTCACATTCTTCTGTCATGATTAAGGATAATTTCATTGTCACTATTAGGTGTTTTTTGCTCAATCGAGTAATTTTTTTACTTTTAGATTAATCTTTGCTAAGTTATTGTTGATGATGATCAATGAATTTCTTAAATTTTTTGTAAAGCTTAAAAATTAAAAAGGGGATGAGTTATCTTGGAATTCCTGTAATCCCCCGCAAAGTCCTCTTCCAGTCTAAGAATTAGAGTGTATTCAGTAAAGCGGAAATCCAAGTCTAAAAGTTTCAGAAATATATTCTCAAGTATGAAATACTTTGAATCGTATGAAATTTCTCTAATTTCTACTTTTTTCTATGTAGAGCATTGAATAAGCTTTCCATCGATACCAAATTCATCCAAATCAAATGCTCGGGTGAAGAGTTTAGAGCCATTTTAGTGAGAAAGTGTGTCACCTGGCCTCCTGGCGCATCGCGGAGCTAGAAAATGCTAATCGTCAAATTCCAGTGGACCTCCATGATTTCACCATGTCGCGGTGAAGTTTTAGTTCGCAAGCAAGATGGCAAAGTGATTTCCACTGCATCGCACCGTCGTGCCATTTCCCAATTATCCAAATTCCAGTGGGCTGGCACGATTATGGTGCTTCGCGCCAGCATATAAAATCAGGATTTTTTTTGTTAAATATCCAAAGGCTTTTTTGTCTTTTTCCTTTTCCCACAAGCTCTATAAATACCCACTTAAGGGATGTAAGCCTCATTTTCTCTCCTTCCACCAAGAGAAAAAACCTAGGTTTTCCAAATTAAACCCCCTTTCCTTCTTCAAGCAAAATCAAGAGAAATCAAGAGAAAAATTAAGGATACTTCTAAGAGCCTTCAAGAAAAGAGTTTCCCCAAGGTATGCGGATATTGATTCTTGGATCCCCTTCTTCCAAAAAGCTCAAGTAACCCTTTTCTAAATCTCAAAGGTTTATGTTTATGAATTTTAATGATTATTGTAAGTTAAAATTGATGTTCTTGATATGATTGAGTTGTGATTCATGTTTGTCTACAAGATTATCAAGCCTTGGCCTTAGTATGTGGTATTTGTGTGGTAAATAGATTATGTACATGTTGTTGATGTTGAACGATCTGCAAGATGGAATATTTATGTGGTTTGTATGAATTTACAATATTATATGAGTTGGAAACATGTAAATTTAGTTGTTCATGACGAGTAATTGGGTTATTATTCCTATGCCAAAGTTGTGCATGTAGGGTGTTTGATAAAATATTTAAGATGCTAGAAATCAAGTATTGTAGTTAAATTGTGACCTAAATGACAAATGGATGCTACACCGTTATAAAAATAATAACTTCTATAATATTGTTATGTGTTATGGTTGTTGATAAAATATTCATGAAGCTGGGTCGATGGACGTATGTCATGTTATTATATGAACTTCTCTCCATATATAAGACTTGAGAACTATGTGTACCATGAAATTTCCAATTAGGTGTAAACCCATGCAGGCCTAGTGTTTGATGAAATGCCCTAGTGAAAGAGTTGTACCATGATAGTATGAAATCCCCAAGTAAGTATGAACCCGTGCATGTCTAGTGTTTTTTGAAGGATTATAGTGAACAAGTGGAGATGTGATAGTATTAATTTCCCCAATTATGTGCCCTTTGATACACACTATGTCTCTAGTACATACCAAGTACTTGATGAATAAGTTGTGATCTAATAGTAGGAAGTTTTCTCCAAATCATGTGATGTCCAAATGCATGTTAAGACCAATATAGGTGTGGAGTACTTGATGTAAGACCTTGTTTAATGAAATATGATCTAGTAGTATATTTTCCCCTAAGATATTATATGCTTATGATTTTGAAATGCTTAAAGTGACCCTTTAGTGATTGTGATGACGAATAGATGTTGGTGATCCCTAAATGCTTGAAGTGATGTCTTAGTGATTGTTAGGATGAACATGAGATATTATTTCTTATTACTTGAAGAAATGCCTTAATTATTGTGATGATAAATGAATGATTGTGATGGTAAATGAATTATTATGATAATGAATGAATAATTGTGATGATGAATGAATGATTACAGTGAACGAACGAATGATTGTGGTGATGACTAGTGAAAAAATGATTATGTTTTACTTTTATGTTATTGAGTCCTGGGGGTATTTATACCTGACAATTTAGCTGCTGTCTAGAGCCCGTGTTAGTTTCACGATAATTTTAGTCAAGCCATGACTTTCATATATTACTGAACTACAAAACTCTATATCCTCAGACAGTTACAAAATTTGAGAAATCTTAGTTATCTCGGTAATCTCTGTATCGCTAGTAATCTAGCCTTAGTGTATTACTCAACTCAGATCTTGTAGTATTCCAGTATTCAGTTCTAGCCTCGGTAGTGATTGGGTAATCTATTTAAGTCCATATCGTCAGTCAGATACTGTGATTCAGTAGTATTCTATTAGATACGAAACCATGTGAATTCAGCTTAACTCAGTCAGATCATTTGAGAAATGTGCTGAGTGTTAGATTTAGCTCAGTTTGTGTTTAGTTGAGAATTAGTTCAGAGTCTTTCAGTTGGGAGTAAAAACTAGCACCGAGCGAGTTCAGGGATGACGGCTCCCCATCAGAGAGGCTGAGTCGTTAGGAATAATCCCTGAACTCCAAAACTGCGTAGCCAGCGTAGGATGCAGGAGTCCTCGTTAGTAAAGGTTGTCACCTATGGGAGGTTTGACTATTATATTGCCTTAGGCCGACTTCTTGTGAGGGTCATCCAGTTAGAGAGGCTTCACCAGAGAGGTCTTTACCCATGGCACGGTATTGACACTCTTCCAGCGGGGGTTACAGGTTGGACCCTACCTTTCGTAGGTCAAGGCATATCGGTTAAGTAACTACTGCCCACAATTAAAGTTTCAATATAAATCTTTAGAATTCAGGATAGTGAGGTACAGTTGTATATCTCAGTGAGGAACTCAGATAGTTTCCTTGATTCATGGGCCATCCTATCAGATAGGCTTGGTCTCATATACAGATAATAGTTATCATATCTAGAGATCTTCCGTTAGATAGGCTTTATCTTAGACTCATATGCTATTGAGTATGCTTGTTATCATATCCAGAGATCTCTCATCAGATAGGCTTGATCTCAGTCCCACATTATGATGAGTATTCTTGTTATTTGATTTAGAGATCATCCGTCAGATATGATTGATTGCAGTCACAGATTTTGTTGAGCATTCTTTTTGTCAGATTCAGACATGATCCTTTACTTATCATTGATAATATATTTCAAAATCATCCATCAGAGAGGTTGATTTATGACCTACTCAGTTGAGAGTAGTGAGCTCAGAATTTAGTCATTTATGTGAGTATATCCCATTAATTAGTTATCAGTATCAGATAATTCAGTGATTCAGTATCTCAGTGTTAGTAGTGAGTTCAGATGATAGTAACATGGTATCCGAGTTTCCGTGTCTAGAATTGTGATGCTTGTGACTATGACTTATGTATTCATATATGTGTACTTGTTCGTTACTTTCATGATTATTTCAGATTAGTAGTTGTTCATGCATGAGCCCTTGTATTTAGCCTTACCTTATCTGTATACTCAGTACATTCCTGTACTGACGCATTTGCTCTATGCTATTTTATTTGGCACCATAGGTTCAAAGGCACAGGATCCAGAGTATCCTCAGTAGTACAGTCCCAGTTAGCAGCAGTAGCAGTGAGTCCTCTTCTTTTGAGGACAAATCTGAGTATACTATTTTTGTATCAGATTTTGTTTATTTTCAGTTAACAAAGTTAGTTGGGGATATGTCCCAACAACTCCATAGTTCAGACAGTTTAGAGGCTTTTTAGACGGATGTTGATGTATTAGTGTTTGTATTTTTAGTTTGAGTATGTATAGATATATTGAACCTTATGGCCAGTTTACATATTTATTTCAGATATTATGTAGTGTACAGGTACGAATATCAGTAAAGGGTTAACTTGTGGTCCCTCGAGGTCACAAGCACCGTGTAACGACTAGGGGTAGTCTCGGGTCGTTACAAACTTGGTATCAAAGCCTAAGGTTTAATAGTATTCTAGGGAGTCTGAAAAGCCGCATCTAGTAGAGTATTTGCATGGGTGTGTTGCACACCACATTTATGTACAAGACCCTACAAGATGTTCTTAGGAGCAGTTTTCCTTATTTTAGGGTTCATGTCGTGCGAGTGAGCATGATCTCAAGTTGATCCTCTGTCTAATACATTTTTTTCTTCCATGTACAGAGTATGCCTCCTCGCAGAGATTATGCCCCTAGGGTTGATGACCAGCCTCCTCAGCCAGTAGATCCTGAGAATGAGAGTGTGTCACATGCCGAGTTTTGGGCAGCTTTTCATGTGATAGCCCAAGATGTGACTAACGTTCAAGTCAACCATCAGGCTGTAGCCCCACCTCAGCAAGACGGCGGTTCAACCGCAGCCAGGATTTGAGATTTCATGAAAATGAACCCGTTGGAATTCTTTTGGTCAGTAGCAGGTGAGGACCCGCATCTTTACCTAGAAGAGGTGAAGAAGTTCACCCAGATTATGCATGTTTTTAAGGGGGAGACTTTGAGTTAGTATCTTATAGGCTGAAGGATATTGCTCATAATTGGGTAGTGATGTGATGAAAGAGTAGAGGGAAGGATGCAACTCCCGTGACTTGGCTAGAATTTTAAGATGCCTTTATAGATAAGTTTTTCCTGCTAGAAATGAGAGAGGCTAAGGTAGAGGAGTTCATGAACCTAAGGCAAGGTTCTATGACCGTGAAAGAGTATTGTCTTAAGTTTAACCAATTAGCTAACTGTGCTCCCAACTTGATAGCTGACTCCAGAGCGAGTATGAGTAAGTTTGTGACTGGTGTATCTGAGTTAGTGTTGAAGAAGTGTAGGTATGCTATTATTCATAGAGATATGGACCTTGCTAGGTTGATGATACACGTGCAACAGATTGAGGTTGATAAGTTAAAAGAAAGAGTGAGTATGAGCAAGAGAGCCAAGACAAGTAGTAGTGGTTTTTTTCAGGTAGGGTCCAGAGTGGAATTCATTATTGGCATGTTTGGAGATTTATACTACTAGCTTCATCTTCTGCTAGTGTACCCACACCTATGTTCGGGGGTGTTATTTCTAATGGAGCGCCAAGCTCTAAAGCCCAGAGTAGTGCTAGTGGTGTTTGTACCCATCCGCTTTGTGGAGAGTGTGACAAGAGCCACCGAGGTGTGTGTAGAGCTGATAGTGATGAATTCTTTGGGTGTGGTGAGCTCAGCCATAGAATGCAAGATTGTAGAGTGCTAACTCAGAGGGGTAGACTCCATGCGCTTCAGGATCATCGTGATCAGAAAGGATTCCCTGAAATATACTCGGGTATATTGTGAGCCTTCATCTTGTGATATGTATTGTTAGATCACATGCTTCTATTTTGAGAATTATATGTTGGCATGAGTCATGCATGATTTTTATATTTCAGTCGGTCGATGATGACCCAGTTTGTAGGTGCCCCACACATCGCCCCAGTGTTTTAGCGAATTGTATTTAAAGGGATATTGAGTCCAAACGGGGAGATGCCCACAAAATTATGATGTTTGCATGTCTTTTGACTCATTCAGTTGTATATTTAGACTCTCTTTATGAGGTTAACATCAGTTGTCATTGCATTGCTAGTCATGCTTTCAAGAATTAGCTCAATTAGGCATTCATACATTAGATATGCACATTCACTAGAAATGAGTTCATCTTGTTAGTGTGTTCAGTTATGAGTTCATGAGATTGGTTCAGCTATGAGTGGCTTCTGTCGAGTATTCCCTGCAACAGATATGCATGCCTAGTATGAGAATTCAGTATGTCAGTCATTCCAGTTGAGTAGTCATTTCTTAAGATGTTCCCATTTCTTGAGTAAGTTCTATTGATCACTATTCCTATCCTATCTAGTGACATTCGAGGATGAATGTTCCCAAGGGGAAGATAATGTAATGCCCCGTAAAGTCCTCTTCCAGTCTGAGACTTAGAGCATATTCAAGAAAGTGGAAATCCGAGTTTAAAAGTTTTAGAAATATCTTCTCAAGTATGAAATACTTTGAATCGGGTGGAATTTCCCTAATTTCTACTTCTTTTCCATGTAGAGCATTGAATAAGCTTTCTATCAATACCAAATTCAGCCAAATCGGACACACAGGTTAAGAGTTAGAGCCATTTTAGTGAGACAGTGTATCACCTGGCCTCCTGGCGCATCATGGAGCTAGCCAAAATGGCAATCGCAAATTCTAGTGGACCTCGATGATTTTACTGCGTCATGGTGAAGTTCCAATTCGCAACCAAGGTGGCAAAGTGATTGCCACCGCATCGTGCCATCGTGTTATTTCCCAATTGTCCAAATTCCAGTGGGCTGGTATGATTATGGCGCATAGCACCAACATGAAAAATCAAGATTTTTCAGTTAAATATTCTAGGGCTTTTTGGTCTTTTCCCTTTTCCCCCAACCTCTATAAATACCCACTTAAGGGATGTAAACCTCATTTTCTTTCCTTCCACCAAGAAAAAAAAACTAGGGTTTTCAAATCAAATCCCCCTTTCCTTCTTCAAGCAAAATCAAGAGAAATCAAGAGAAAAATCAAGGATACTTCCAAGAGCCTTCAAGAAAAGAGTTTCCACAAGGTATGCGGATATTGATTCTTGGATCCCTTTCATCCAAGAAGCCCAAGTAACCCTTTTCTAAATCTCAAAGGTTTATGTTTATGAATTTTAATGATTCTTGTGATTTGAAATTGATGTTCTTGCTATGATTGAGTTATGATTCTTGTTTGTCTATAAGATTATCAAGCCTTGACCTTAGTATGGTATTTGTGTGGTAAATGGATTATGTACTTGTTGTTGATGTTGAACGATCTGCAAGATGGAATATTTATGTGGTTTGTAGAAATCTATGATATTATATAAGTTGAAAATATGTAAATTTGGTTGTTCATGATGAGTAATTGGGTTATTATTCCTATGGCTAAGTTGTGCATATAGGGTGTTTGATAAAATGTCTAAGAGGCTACAAATCGTGTATTATAGTTAAATTGTTACCTAAATGACAAATGGATGCTACACCCTTATGAAAATAATGACTTCTATGATATTGTTATGTGTTATGGTTGTTGATGAAATGTTCATGAAGCTAGGTCGATGGACGTATGGCATGTTGTTATTTCCACTTCTCTCCACATATAAGACTTGAGAACTTTGTATACAATGAAATTTCCAATTTGGTGTAAACCTATGCATGGCTAGTGTTTTATGAAATTACCTAGTGAATGAGTTGTACCATGATAGTATGAAATCCCCAAGTAAGTGTGAACCCGTGCATGTCTAGTGTTTGTTGAAGGATTAGAGTGAACAAGTGGAGATGTGATAGTAGTAATTTCCCCAATTATGTTCCCTTTGATACACGCTATGTCTCTAGTATATATCAAGTGCTTGATGAATAAGTTGTGAATCAGTTTTGAGCCTTTTAGTTTGT
This sequence comes from Capsicum annuum, assembly GCF_002878395.1. Classification (NCBI taxonomy): domain Eukaryota; kingdom Viridiplantae; phylum Streptophyta; class Magnoliopsida; order Solanales; family Solanaceae; genus Capsicum; species Capsicum annuum. The sequence continues at coordinate 147,445,219 of NC_061122.1, read as the reverse complement.
GTTCAATTGAGAATCAGTTTAGAGCCTTTGAGTTGGGAGTAGAAACTAGCACCGAGTGAGTTCAAGGATGGCAGCTCCCCATCGGAGAGGCTGAGTCATTAGAAAAAATCCCTGAACACCAGAACTACGTAGCCAGTGCAGGATGCAGGAATCCCCATCAGTAGAGGCTATCACCTATGGTAGGTTTGACTATTATATTGCCATAGGACGACTTCCTACAAGGGTCATCCGGTTAGAGAGGCTTGACCAGAGAGGTCTTTACCCGTGGCACGGTATTGACACTCTTCCAGCTGGGGTTACAGGTTTGAACCCACCTATGGTAGGTCGGGGCATATCGATTAAGTAACTACTTCACACAGTTGTAGTTTCAATATCAATCTTCAGAATTCAGCACTGTGTGTTACAGTCGTATATCTTATTGAGGAACTCAGATAGTTCCCTTGATTCATGGGCCATCCCATCAAATAGGCTTCATCTTATATACAGATAATTGTTATCATATTTAGAGATCTCCCATTATATAGGCTTGATCTCAGACTCATATGCTATTGACTATTCTTGTTATCATAGCTAGAGATCTCCCATCAGATAGGCTTGATCTCAGTCCCACATTATGATGAGTATTCTTGTTATTCAATTTAGAGATCATCCATCCGATAGGATTGATTACAGTCACAAATTCTGTTGAGCATTCTTGTTGTCAGATTCGGACATGATCCTTTTCTTATCATTGATAATATATTTTGGAATCATCCATTAGAGAGGATGATTTACGACCTATTCAGTTGAGAGCAGTGAGCTCAGAACTTAGTCATTGATATAAGTATATCCCGTTAATTAGTTATTAGTATCAGATGCTTCAGTGATTCAGTATCTTTGTGTTAGTAGTGAGTTCAGATGACAGTGTCATGGTATCTGAGTTGCCGTGTCTAGAATTGTGATGCTTGTGACTATGACTTATGCATTCTATATGTGTACTCATTCTTTACTTTCATGATTATTTCAGATTAGTAGTTGTTCATGCATGAACCCTTGCATTTAGCCGTACCTTATCCGCATACTCTGTACATTCCTGTATTGATGCATTTGCGCTTTGGTATTTTATTTGGTACCATAGGTTCAGAGGCACAAGATCCAGAGTATCCTTAGCAGTATAGTCCAAGTTAGCAGTAGTAGCAGTGAGTCCTCTTCTTTCAAGGACAAATCTCAGTTTACTATTACTGCATCAAATTTTGTTTATTTTCAGTTGACAGAGTTAGTTGGGGACATGTCCCATCAACTCCACAGTTCAGATAGTGTAGAGGCTTTTCAAAGGGATGTTGATGTATTAGTGTTTATATTTTCAGTTTGAGTATGTATAGATGTGTTGAACCTTATGGCTAGTTTCTACATTTATCTCAGATATTATGCAGTGTATAGGTACGGATATCGGTAAAGGGTTAGCTTGTGGTCCCTCGGGGTCACAAGCATCGTGTAATGACTAGGGGGTAGTCTCGGGTCCTTACAATTCCTATGTATATTATACTTTCCAAAACAACATCAATTCCAAAATTGATTCAAAGTTAGGGTGTGTTATAGTAAAGAACTTAAATAGGAAGAACATTTGCTGGTATAGCCATTGGGGATGGTAGAAATTTGAAAGGAAAAAGTAAAAAAATGAGATTATCATTATTTAATTCTTATGCGGAATTTTTACTAAGCCTCTCATACGCCAAAAAAGACTTGAGACTACTTGTATGTTATGGTAAGTCAGGGGTGTTTTTAAATTTACTTTGCTAAGTATAGGGGTATTTTAAATAAAAGTATAGTTGGGGGTGACAATGATAGTCTTTACCAAGTTTGTCCTTGTTTTTAACATTGCTCTCATTTTTTGTATTTTTATTTTGGTAATAGATCCAAGACTAGATTCATAGAAATAAATCCATAACTCAACTTTGATACCAAATGATGTAATTCTTAAGTGCAGAAAATAAATAAACCCTAAACTCAAGAAAATAAAAGTAAAAGGATAAAAGGAAGACACAAGAAGGAGTAGAAATAAAAATGATGGTTCTATGAAAACCAAAACCTTCAATTACTAAATTTAAGAGGCAGCAATCCAAAAAGGTAGACCACAAGGGAATTGTATTCATTTTGGAACTTCACCTTTAAAACAAATATTCAACAAAGGCTTAACCAAATGATGTGTTATGGAAACATGACACTTTCAATGTTTGAAACCATGAAATTTTCTTGAACTTAGGTCATTTTTGTAGATATGATGTGCTTTTGTGGTTGTTATAGGTAAAATAGGTCTAGCATAGTGTTGGATAGAAACTAGAAGAAAAAGACTTAAAAAGACAACAGTTGCAGAATGTACGAGTATCCTCATAAGTCATCAGTCGTCAACACCTCATTTGACTCATAGGTTGACTCGTAAGCCCAACAGAACCCAAAGTCAAATTGAGAAGCTAAGTATAAAGAAGATACGAATGGAGAATCTTAGTCATAAGATAAGATACAGATCGTACCATAAAGTCATAAAAACAATAGAACCCAAGAAAGAAATTCTGAGTTGAAGTGTCAGAATAATATGAGTTGAAAGTCTGACTACAGCTTGTATGATCCAACCGTAAGAAGACCAATGTTCAAAGGAAGAAGTTCCAGTTAGATACGAGTGAAGGACATGAGCTGTATTATGCAGGTACATCTTGTGAGAAAGAGTCATAAGATGAGAAGAAAGTTTAAGCCTGGAAGATCAGACACTAGAGTGGATACGGGAGGCACAACATGATTCATATGAAAATGGTATGAGTTTATAAGTGAGTCGTACCTTGTGCCGACATTACTGTACCTTTTCTATTTTTATTAGGATTTCTATGTATTTATGATATACTATAATACTCTAGGGTTTATATTTTATTAGGTTACTTACTTCGACATACTTTTACGTACTTTTTACATTATTTACAATAATTCCTGATATTTTAGGTTTTTATTCAATTAAAGAATTGGGATTTTATTCATCTTACTTTGGGCAATCAATTACATGTTTTCTTTATTGATAATCATGGATTCATGCATAAAAATGAGAGACTTACTCCTTGACTAGGGTTGTGAAAACCCTAGCAAATTAGCTACATAGAGAAAGTGGGAGATTCATATATTTTAGGGTTTATGCATGTATTTTAAACTTCTTCACAATAATTAACCTCAGAGCTACTGCAGAAGCTTGGGGACATCCTGTATTCACAAACGTCTTCACAAGGGAGTTTGCAATTGGGAAAATAAAATTAAGACAGTAATTTGAAATTCACCTCCATCATACTATTCCATCATCTCATCTAATCACTTGATACTCAAAAAGTGATAGTGAACTGAAGTTACAAACAAGGAGAAAAAAAGTGATGCCTTAAGAATCACAAGGTAAAGGGTGAAATTTATCACACGTTCACAAGATGGTTGATAATACATATCTTGTTGACTTTGTATGTAAAGAAATAGAATAGGTTGATTGAACACGAGAAATTAATGGAGTTGAGAAGCTAGGGGAAACACAAGCCTAGTAGTTGTCTTCTATTGTTTACAACTCAAAAGCATTCAAGATTTGGTTACTAGTTACAAATAATCCAAAATTTGGCCCATTTACTTTTCCGCACTGCTCGTGAACTATATCTAGTTAAGCAACTATTCAACGTTTTCCCTATAGGATTGATCCAACCTAGTTTGGTTACTATATTTGGCATGACCAAATCATACTTTTTTTGGAGGTTAGTTTTAGGTGACATCAAATTTTGACGTTGTTGCCAGGGATGATGATTAGAGTAGTTAATTAAATTAGTGATATTCACAGGTTTTATATTCAATTTTGATTTTGTATACGCTGATATATGTCAAACACTAGGAGATGAGGCAATCTCTACTCCCTTTTGATCCAGATCAAGAGAGAATTTTTCAAACACTAAGAAGAATGTTCGAAAAAGTTTGTGATGGGGTTTAAGACCCTTCCACTGTTGATCCTAACATGGCACTCTTGCGTGCTCTAGTTTATCCATAGAAAGTTGCAGATTTACAGGCACAATAACTAATAACTGCTGTTGAGGAAAAAAAAAGAGTATCCAAAGATGCTGGATTAGCTGAAGAGGCTGGGTTAGCTTTCCAAGGAGTACTTTCTAGGCCTAGATAAGTAGCTGAGCATCGAGAAATAGTTTAGAGAGGCATAGCTCTATTGATTCCTGCATATCAGTACTTATACCCATACGTTGATGAAGAAAATATGGGTTATTTTGAACCTATTGAGACTAGAGTTATCATTCCTATTGCTTTAACCCCTAATGTGAAGTTTGATATTACAAGTGCCATGATCCAATTATTGAACTTGAAGGGTGTAATTTTGGGATCGGCTAATGATGATGTGAACATACATCTTGCCAATTTTACTGGGATCTGCATGGTATATACTATTCTGGGGGTGGATCAGGAAGCTTTGAGATTGAGGTTGTTTACATTTTCATTGATAGGTGAAGCATCACTATGGTTAGGGGAACTTACAAGAGGCTCAATAACTACTTGGCATGAGTTTCATAAATAGTTTCTAAATAGATTTTTCCCTTATGCACGAATATTGCAGTTGAAAGATGGGACTTATATCTTCAAACACTTACCTGTAGAATCCTTGTATAAGGAGTGGTTTAGATTCAAGACGAAGTTGAGAATGGTACCTAATAACATAATTAGAGGATCAATTTGTTGGAGATATTCTATCGATCATTGAATGTTAGTTCAAGAGAAATGGCACATATATTTTAGGGAGGTGCATTTATGCGTCTTCGATGGATGCTGCACTGGACATGCTTGATCATATTTAGTAACCAATAGAGGTTGTCATACTAGGGATGTAGAACATGGTACCGATACATATCCTATTGGAGAAACCAATGAATATGGAGATGGTTAGGATTTGGTAGCACAAGAGGTTGCACAACTTCGTACTGACATTGGGTTACTTCCAAAAATAGTTCTCAATAATAAGTACTAAGAAACTGAATGTAGTTGCGACATAGAGATCTACTTTTAGAACTTTTGAGATTGAATTTGAAGAAGAAACAAAGTATCTTAATTGTGGTTTGGTAGATATCCGACCCCAAGGGCAAGGAAATCAAGGTCGAAACTATTAATGAAAAATATATAGATAGATGTAGAGAGAGATAGTGATTGACGACAGAAAGATGACTATAAGGAGAAGAGTAAAAAATATATTCCCTATTTAATCGTGATGAAAAATCTAGGATGGAGGCACTATTGTCGAAATTAGTGAAGGGCAAGAAAGTTATGAAAGCTCCCTTAAGGATATCAAGGTAGACTTGTCAAGGCTAAACAAGAAAGTTGAGTAACATGCTATAACAATCAATCAGTTGGAGCAATAATTTGGTAAGATATAAGCCACAGTAAATCAAAGATAGTCTGGAACTCTCTCGAGCATCACGGTGGCTAATCTGAATAATAATGATCATTTCCACACTATTACCACTCTCAGTAGTAAATCCACCATACACACATTTGTTACGATTATAGATAAGCGAACAAATGATAATGATCTTGTTGTTGTGTATAGTAGTAGCAAGGAAGAGAAAAGAGAAGATAAGGTCAAGGAAACAATATTGAAACATATCTCAAGAACCCATCCTTCTTATCCTCAAAGGCTAAAATAGAAACAAGAAGATGGTAAGTATTAGAAGGTTTTGTTAATGCTAAAAGAGTTATCAGTCAACATCCTACTTATAGGGAGATTAGAGAAAATTCTAGGAAATACAAAATTTATGAAAGATATAATCACCAAGAAGAGTTCAGTCAGTTATAAGCTAGTTAAAAACATTTATCATTGCAGTGCAATATCTACTAGATCATTGGTGGAGAAGAAGGAGGATCCTGGTGCTTTCACTATACCTTAAACCATTAGATCTTCCAACTTTGCTCGTTCATTATGTGATTTGGATGATAACATTAACCTTATGCCATTCACAGCGTTTACATAGTTGGGGTCAGGGCTCCTAAACCAACCACCATGAGATTAGTGATGGCATATAAGATAGTAAAAAATCTAGTAGGTATTCTATATGATGTATTGGTAAAGGAGGCTTCTTTTATTTTTTGGAAGATTTAATGATATTGGACGGCGAAGTGGACATCCAAGTCCTAATTATTTTGGGAAGACCATTCTTAGCTACAGGAAGGACGTTTATTGATTTGGATCTAGGACATCTGATATTGAGACTCAATGGTGAACATGTAGTGTTCAATATATGTAAATCTATGAAGAATCTTAATGAGTTCAGAGTGGTATCTGTGATTGATGCGTATGATAATAAAACAGATTCATTCTATGATGTTGATTCTCTTACTCTTTGGGATGATGGTTATGATGCTGATATTCATATTGAAGAGAGGTTGGATGTTGAAGCGCTAGTAGTAGCTATCATGAACTTTGATAGTGATGGAATTGAGGAGTATGATGATATGGTATGTGAACTTTACGGGAGTGGTTCTTACATTTATGCACCAAATAAGCTTGATTTGATTTAAAAAATTGAACTACTCTTCCTGCTCATCCATCCACTGAAGTGTTACCGATCTTAGAGTTAAAGGCCCTCCCTTCTCTTTTGTAAAATGTATTTTTGGGGGCCAACAACATTTTTCAGTAATTATTATAGCTGATTTGATTAACTCAGAAGTGGAGCATTGTTATTAGTATTATAGAGATTCAAGAGGGCCGTTGGATGACCCATTGTAGACATTGTGGGCATTCCACTTGGTCTTTATACTCATAAAATTCAACTAAAATCGGAGTGTATTCTGAGTATATAATATCTATATCAACTCAATCCTCTTATGCAGAAGGTGGTAAAGAAGGAAATCTTTAAGTTGTTGGATGCTGGTGTAGAATATCTCATTGCTGACAACAAATAGGTTAGTCCGATAAAATGTGTTCCTAAAAAAAGTGGGATTACTATTATGCCAAATGAAAAGAATGAATTAGTACTGATAACTGGATGGAAAATATGCACGAATTATAGAAAATTGGATGCATGGACTTAGAAAGACCATTTTCCTATGCCCTTCATGGAATAGATGTTAGATAGGTTAGCGAACAAAGGATAGTACTGTTTTCTTGATAGATATTTAGGTTACAACCAAATCACTTTTGTTTTTATAGAAAAATAGAAGACTACCTCCATATGTCCTTATGGGACTTTTGTATTTAGACTTTTGCCATTCGACCTATGTAATGCTCTATCCACATTTCAGAGATGTATGATGTCCATTTTCACTAAATCTGGTAGAAAACGCCATCAAAGTGCTTATGGTTGATTTTTTGGTTGTGGGTGATTCTTTTAAAGTCTGCCTAGTGCACTTGGTATATGTTCTTAGAAGGTGTGAAGAATGGAACTTGGTGCTTAATTGGAAAAAGTGCCATTTTATGGTTAAAGAAGGTATTGTACTTGGGCACAAGATTTCAAAAAGGGCATAAAGGTTGATAGAGATAAAATATAGGTGATGGAGAAATTACCTCCACTAATTTTTGTGAAGGGAATTTGGAGCTTTTTAGGGCATGCAGGTTTTTATTGGCATTTTATGAAGGACTTCTCAAACATTGCTAATCCTATTTGCAAGCTTCTTGAGAAGGAGGTGAAATTTATTTTTAATGATGTATGTATGAAGCCTTTGAAAGCCTAAAAGAGAAGTTGGGTCGGCTCCAATCATTGTGTCACCTGATGGGTCCTTGCCTTTTGATGTTATATGTGACACAAGTGGAGTGGATTTAGGTTCTATCCTAGGCTAGAGAAAAGAAAGGATTCTTCATCCGATCTACTATGCCTGCAAGGCATTGAACTTTGCTCAAAAGAACTAAATAGTGACTGAAAAAGAGTTGTTGGAAATGGTGTTTGACTTTCAGAAATTTAGGTCTTACTTGATTGGGACAAAGGTAGTTGTGCACATAGACTATGTAGCATTGCGGTACTTAATGGAAAAGAAATATGCAAAACCTAGATCGATTAGGTGGGTACTGCTGCTGCAGGAATTTAATTTTAAAGTCAAGGACAAAAGGCATAGAGAACCAAGTTGCAGATCACTTGTATAGACTTTAGAAGAAAGCTATGTAGAAAGTGGAAGATTGGCTCGAGATTGATAACAGTTTTCTAGATGAGCAGTTATTGGCAGCTTCCTAAGATATAATTCCATGGTTTACAAATTATGTAAATTATCTAGCCAGTGATCTAGTCCTAGAAGCTCTTTCCTTCAGTTAAAGAAAGAAGTTTATACATGAGGTACGGAAATTTTTCTGGGATGATCCTTATTTATTCAGAATATGTGCGAATGAGATTATTAGTAGATGTATACCTGAGGTAGAGATGATAAGCATAATTTAGTCTTACCATTCTTCGCCAGTTGGGGGTCATCATAGAGGAACCTACACAACCCACAAAATTGTGAAACGTGGGTATTATTGGCTAACAATCTATAAAGATGCTCATAACTTTACTTCTGCTTATGATCAATGTCAATGCCTAGGTAATATCTTTAGACGCCATAAACTGCCTATGAATGCTAATTTAGAATTGGAATTGTTTGATGCATGGGGTATAGATATCATGGGACCTTTTGTGAGTTCATTTGGAATGAAGTATATGCTTGTGGCTGTGGATTATGTATCCAAATGGGTTGAAGTAGTTGCTCTCGTCAACAATGAAGCAGTAGTGTCACTACATTCTTGAAAAAACACATGTTTTCTCGATTTGGCACTCCACGTGTAATCATTTGTGATGGTGGGTCATATTTTTGTAATCATATATTTAAATTTCTGCTTGAGAAGTATGGAGTCAAACACAAGGTAGCAACACCTTATCATCCGCAGACTAGCGGACAAGTTAACTGTCCAACGGAGAACTCAAGTCTATCTTGGCAAAGACAATGAATGCCAATAGGACCTATAGGTCACAAAAGTTAGATTATGTATTATGGGCTTACCAAACGAAATTCAAGACCCCAATGGGTACTTCACCTTATCACCTATTGTATGTCAAGGGTTGTATGTCAAGGGTTGTCACTTTCCTATTGAGCTTGAGCAAAAAGCACTGTGGGCTTTGAAGAAGCTGACTTTTGAGTGGAAAGATGCAACAAAGGCAAGGTTGAACAAGATGAATGAGTTGGATGAATTCCAACAATGGGCTTATGAAAGTTCTACACTTTAAAAGGAAAAGACGAAGCTGCATCATAATCAAAAAACTGAGAAAAAAATCTTTGAAAAAAGTGACCAAATATTTCTCTACAGCTAAGGCTTCACTTTATTCTAGGTAAATTGAAGTTTAGATGGTATGGTCCCTTTACTGTGATAGGAGTTATCTTGTATGGTGCTTTGGAATTGAAAAGGATGGTGAAGCCCTGTTCAAAGTAAATGGGCAAAGAGTAATGCACTATATGGGTAACATTAAGGAAACAAATGTTATTTTTGAAATTGACCTTGGTGAAGTCTAAGTAACCAAGGCAATTACGTTGTGCCGCGATGTTAAATCAAGCTCTGCATGGGAGGAAACCCATGAGGTTAGTTGGTAAAATCTGAGTATCCATCTTAGCCACATCATGCTGTGATGTTAAATCAAGCGCTGTATGGGAGGCAACCCATGTTTTATACTTATTTATTAGGGTAACATATTTTTTAGTGTGCAGGGCTAAACATTGTAGAAAAGAGCCAAAAATTTCAAGTAAATAGGTCATACAGACTTTTTATGAGTTTTATTGTATGGGTACAGACTCTTTATCATACAGACTCTTTATGAGTTTTATTGTATGGGTACGACTCATGAGTAAGAGTCATAAAGAACTAGGAGATTATGAAATTCCAGGTAAAAAAGTTTCTTGAGTGGATGCAACTTTCAGAATGAGTTGTACCCACAAGGTAGGACTGATCACATTGAGTCGTATCAACTTCAGAACCTAGAAAAGGTTCCAGGTCTTTACGAGTTAAAGAACTTACCCATAAGCCTGGGTACGAGTCATACACATAACTCATACCCAAGCTTACCAGGTCAGGGGTCGTACGTCAATCCGGCCTGGAACATGATTTAAAGGCTAAATAGGGTGGCTGTTGGGGATCGGATATTTGAAACACATACCCACCTTCATTGACTATCAAATTTTGAGTTTCCAAGGCAATCAGTCACATAGAATCCCTTACCATCTTGCACAAATTTCTCACATTGCATGAATTAGGTACGAATTTGGGGGACAAAAAGTTGAAATCAAGGAAACGTTAGAACTTAACCAAACAAGTATGTTTTCGAACTCAGTTTACTTACATTTCAAGTTGAAATTACAAATGTGAGTTATATTCTACTTTCTTTAAGTTAAATTTATGTGTGGGTTAAGTTTTGATACCCTAGTTCATAAGATTTGAGTTAAAATTGGAAAATAGGGGTGAAATTGATTTCAGGTGTTGATAATGTGTGTGTTTTAGACTAAAAGTGGGTGATATTTATGCATAAAGTTGAGGTTAGTTTGGGAAATTTTAATTGGAGTCAACTCTAAAGTTGAACTCCTATGTTGTAGTGGATACAAGACACCTTGCGAATCGTACCCACAAGTAATGAGGTCGTAACAAGACTCACACCTACTAACAACATGGAAGTTTAGCTAAGTAAAGGTTCTAGTTTGGGTACGACTTTCTTAAACGAGTTGTATCTAACCTATACAACTCGTATACAAAAGTCATAAGTACCTCGATAGATATTATATATTAGAGGATTGTTTTTGGATTGCTTACGATTGTTGGTTATGATTCATACATTGTTGGTATGACTGGCTAGGAGGGCTCATAAGTATCTAAGTGAACAATCATACATGCAATTTTTAGCATATAATTCGGTCATACAAGTTGTACCAGTTGATACGACTAGTACCCCTCACTCGTACCTTATGCAGAATATGTACATTGATAGTTACTTTCTTATTTTTGCTTTTTTTCCTAATTTAATTACTAATGTATACTTTTTTTCAGGTACAATGACTCACAAAGGTGCATCTTCTTCAAAAAAAAGTATCCAAAAAAGGAAACAAAAAGGTACAATCTTCAAGTTCTGAGGCTATTGAGTCATCTAGCAGTAGCGGTGGCCTATATGAATACCCAACGAAGGGAAAGGTTAACCCAAAAGACAAAAAGGTTACAAAGAGGAAGTAGTAGTAACCCCAGAGGACACACCTCCGTGATGAGTAAGGATAAAGAACATGAGGACCTCCCCTTCTAACTCACCTCAACCTTCGGAGGTGGAAGAAGGAATTGAATCTATTTATGAGGTAGAGAGTTTAGAAAATACTGCAAAAGAAATTAATGTGCTGTTGATTGACCAATTCCCATTATTGAATGGTGGGGGTACCCCATAATAAAAGCAATATATAATAATGGTCTGAGTAGACACAGGACCAAAAACTAAAAAGAAACCTATACCTTGAGAGACACTTGATTACTATTGGGATGGAAGAGTTGCCAATGTTCAAGGGGCAGTTTCGATAGTACGAGTTTGAGTGGATCACTAGAGATGTCCTAGTTCTGTACTAGTATGGGAGTTCTATATAGCATACAAAGGAGAGCTATAGGGACAGTATCCACAGGGTTATTTGTGGAAAGGTGGTGACCACATTACCTCATTGATGATTCAAGGGTTGTGGGTCAACATCTCTCTATATACTATTTCCATATTTCTGTATGGATCAAACTATCATTCTCCGGTTAACACGGGTAAGATAGAGTACCGCATGGACGAGATGCGGAAAATCATGAGGAAGTAGTTAGGATATGATAACAAGATGGGCCACTTTAAGTGGATTTTCAATTAGATTGCTTCAAATGGACAAGATATAGACTGGCTAGTTGGTGGCCAGGGTTGGAGTTCTCAGAAGATAGAGAAATATACCCTTAATTTCGAGGCTAAGGTATGGTGGTTGCTGGCATGAAAAAGGATTTGTCCCACCACTGGGATAATGTATTGAGTTTAGTATGTGCAGCTATGATAGACGACTTCATAACCAACTATAAGTTTGATTTAGGAGAGTTTCTAGCTTGAGAGATGAGAGACCAGGCTGTAGGGGTGAGAAGTCACTTTTGGCATACCCATGTATGAATATGTAGCTATTTTGGCTGTGGGAGTGCAGCAACTCTTGTGTATTGATGAGATGATAGAGGCCATTAACACCTTAAACTTGGGCCTGATCAGAGATACAGCCAACCTAATGGCCAAAAAGGTAAGGTAGAGAGAAGATATGCTTATAGAGATATTTAGACAGAGACATCAAATTGAGGTTGCTATGACTGTTGTGACTGCTGAGGTTGTGAGATAGATTGACAGACTAACACCACACAGACTTTTGATGCAGCGAGTACATCTAGTGCCCCATTTTCAGTGCAGTCTATAACACCACTCCCAAGAGGTATTCCTTCTGGCTTTATTATGATTCCACAGGCACCATGGACTGAGTCTATGAGTATACTAGGCATATTAGAGGCCAAGGTCCAAAACATTAAAGAAGGCGTATAGCCCTAGGATGATACACAGTTGGCAAACCAGGATAGATAGGTGCAACTATGGTTAGATGCATTTGAGATGAGGATGACCCAACAGTTGGTTAGCATCCAGACTGTGGATATTATGGACGTAAAAGCCAAGGTGGCAGAGATTATAGGGATGGTGTATGAGCTATACGATAGATTGATTATCCCAGAGCCTGTGGTCATAACAGTCATTCCTAACATTAATAATGTTAATATATGGGATGTTCTAGACCCTGTAGAGGATATCGTAGAGGAAAACCAAGAGAAAATATGAAAGACAAAGAAGAGAATGTGGGATTAGAAAGATGTGATGAAGAATGCTAATGAAGATAGCCTACAGGATGGATTGGACTAGCACTTAAGGGTCTAGGAGATGCTTGCTGGAGCCGAAGGTTCGAGACCGCCAGTTGATAATTCTGAGGGGGGCGGTGTAGTAGACCTTCTTAGTACCATTGTTTCAGACTTAGTCCCCATAACTGACAGGAGACAGTTTTATTATGGTGGGACCCAATCCAATGGCCCCATACTGATATTTTTTCAGTTGGCACCTTGAGCACCCAGGTATGTTCCCATTCCCTTGCATTTAGTTTTTACATTCACTGGGGACAATATATAAGCTTTTATTTAGGGGTGGGGGTATACAATGTTTCCACGAGCTATACTTTGCAATGATTTTGAAGTCCCTGGCCATAAGCTGAAAAATATGTATGAACTAGCATGTTTTAGTTTTATCTATGTTTCTATATTCTAATGTTTTTGTTGTGTATGGTATGCCAGAAATATCTTAAATAGGAGGAGTACTTGTGGTAGTAGACCTTGTTTTGAATGATTATGTTGAAAAAGGGTTTATTTGAAAATTGAATGATTATGTCAAAAAATGGTCTGATTTCAAAATTGACACCCCTCCTAAAATTTTATGTTAACTGTGTGATTAGTATATGTGTGAGACAACTGAGAATCTAATAAAGGCATTAAGATAAGGGATAGAAAAACTAAGGAGAAATTTTGCATAGCAGGATAAGTAGTGCCTAGCAGTATAACCCTATGTAGTGTGTGTGAGGCATTACTGACTTACCGGTGTACCGGAATCTAGAACTTGCCTGATTGCTTTTACCTAGGCCTAGGATAGTCGAGTCGGAGATGATCATAGGTCATTTTTGTTATAAGTACACTTGAGCATAAATGCCCAACCAAATGAATTCCCTTTGATCCAAATATTTGAGCCTTAATCAATCAATTTTGTTGTTTACACCAATTTCACCTGCCTGTTTCTACAATGAACCTGTATTGGCCCTGGTCCTACTTGGACACCATGCACCTCAACTTAGACAAATCGACTAAGTTGAAGGTTGATATTATAGAGGTGCATAGGTAAAATGAGAGTGAGAAGTGTGAAAGAAAATAAAAAAGGATGGGTGTGGTAAAAATAAGAGAAAACAAAAGAAAAACAAGAAAAAGTTAAAAGAAAAGTAAATGAAAAAGGAAGTTAGAAAGAAAACCTTACTTGGACCATGAAATGTGTTAAAATAAAAAGGGAGAGAACCTAAAAATGCATAGTGTCAAGGAGGCTTAGTTACTAAATAAATTCCAAAAAGATACCTTACCAGCCTCTAACCTACATTACAAGCCAAAGAAAGTCCTTTAGTGATCCTACCTAGACTGTCCGAAAACTAAGGAAAAGAGCATATGGGCAAGTTTATGATATTCTGTATACACCGGTGTTACTTCTTTTCGAGCAAGAGCTTTGGTTGCAATATCCCTAAGAAATTAATCATGCCATATTGAGTGAAAAGGGATTTCTTTGATAGTGAGCATGCATGGGGTATATTGTTAGGTTGCCAGACTGTCTGGTTAATCTGATTAGTGTCGATGCCCAGCTGTCTGTTACTAATGTAATGCCATCATTGGATTCCTTTTTGTCATTTCATGTACCCTATCAAATCTATAGTTTTATATTGGAAAGTTGAAATAAGGATGAGGAATAAAAAAGGTTGAAATTTGTTTGAGAAGTCACTGCCATAGGTATCTTAGGATCTTCCTGTTTTATGCATCGTGTTGTTTTGTGATAGTTTTTTATTTTTATTTTTCCTAGGGACATGCAAACTTCTAATTTAAAGGTGTTAATGTGTCATGGAAACATGACACTTTTGGCGCTTAAGACCATGAAATTATGCTTGAACGTAGGTCATTATAGTAGATATGATGTGCTTTTGTGGTTATTGCAGGTAAAATAGGTCTAGCATAGTGTTGGAAAGAAACCGAAACAAAAAGACCTGAAAATACCAAAGTTGCAGAAGGCATGAGTTTACTCATGAGTCATAAACACCTCATATGACTCGTAGACTAAATCTTATACATAACTGAACCCAAAGCCAAACTAAGAAGCTAAGTATGGATAAGATATGACTGGAGCACTCGAGTCGTAAGATAGGATACAGACATACCATGAAGTCGTCAAGACAAAAAATTCCAAGGATGAAATTCAGAGTTGAAGTATCAGAATAATACAAGTTGAAGGTATGAGTACGACATGTATGATCCAACCATAAGCAGACTAGTGTTAAAATGAAGAAAAGAAGAAGTCCTAGGTGGATATGAGTAAAGGCCATGAGTTGTATGATGAAGGTATATCTCATGAGCAGGAGTCGTAAGATGAGTAGAAAGTTTAACCCTGGAAGATCGAACACTAGAGTGGATACGTAAGGCACAGTATGACTCATATGATGACGGTACGAGTTGATGAGTGAGTCGTACATTATGCCGACACTACTTTACCTTTTCCATTTTTATTAGAATTTGTAAGTATTTTTGAGATACTATAAATACCCTAGGGTTTATCTTTTATTAGGTTACATACTTCAACGTACTTTTTACACTATTTACAAATTTTCATGAGATTTTGGGTTGTTATTAAATTAAAGACTTAGGATTTTATTCATCTTATTTTTGTGCAATCAATTACATGTTCTCTTTATTGATAATCATGGATAAATCATGCGTGAACATGAGTGACTAATCTACCTGACTAAGTGACACAACTCGAATTGGGGCCTTCTTGTAATGGTCATCCCAAGTCCAACTAGGAACAGGGACCTCCCCCGTTGCCCAATCCAATCTCCAAATATCGATACCTTGAGCCGAATGAATTCCAAATGTATAATAAGATAGAATTTTTGTACCATTCCAGACTCTGGGATAGGTGTATAACTGTGACCACCCCAAGAAAGTCCAACCATCAAATATCCAACCGATGATTATACCATAGACCGATCTACATATCCTATACCAAATGAGTTCCACATATAAATATATACTATCCAAAATAAAATGGAACAATCAAAAATGAAATAAAGTTAGTCGGTATCAAACCCAATACCAATGCCAATACTAAGGTTGACACAAATACCGACATCGCCCATACCAACCCATAGTAGTTACATAAAGCCTCTAATTGAAAGAAAAACAAGGTTTGATTGGGAAATACCCCAACCATAGCTAAAACCAATGTCTATGAAATAACCGAAGTATGTAAAGACATCCATGATATAAAATAGAGCCTTTTGGAATATGAAAGCTCACCACTTCAATCTAACTGAGTTGATCCCAAATCTGATCACTAAGTAGGAGGAGTAAAATGACCGGTTCCTACATCGTGTGGAGATATAGTCGCCTAAAGATGGGTTAGCGGGTGAATGCTAGCAACTACTCAGGATAAGTATAAAACTATGCCAACCTTTAAAACCAAGTAAATCAACCATATGTATTCACATTCGTACATACATATATATATATAACCATGCTGGAAAAAGAAAACCGGGTTTAGCATGCCATTTAAACCATTAACCTGGGTATGTGTAACTTAACCATCCTAGAACCACCTGTGGGCTATATGGGTCACGTGTAACCCCCTGAATAGGCCTCAATACGTGTAGCCGCATGAACCGAGACACCATAGGAGTAGGGGATTCCCGAGGACCCTTCGCTCTTCATGATACACATGTATAATTGTACTTAGGGGATTCCCATGTACCCCATAGCTATCATATGTGGTCGTCATGACATATACTCATGTCATCAAACATGAGTTTCTAGTGTTAATCCATTGGCCTCACACCTTCACGGTTAGCTATCATACCTCGCAATTATTGCCCAATTAAAACCATTATCACATAACCAAACTACCATTCCATTTATTATTATCCAAGGCTATGAGTAGTGGTATCGTCATACCTACTATAGCTTGAAAGAAATGTCCTTATCCAACCTTTTAAAGATAAGGGATTCCCATGTACCCATATATTACATTATCGAGTTGACTTGGGGGAATTCCATGAACCACACAAGTGATCATTATTATGTTTGCTTGGGGGATTCCCGTGTACCCCACAAAGCTTTCAATATACCAACCATAACCATCATGACCTTACCATTTAATGATTCTAAACCATTTATCCTATTTAGAGTCCCATTACCAAATTATACCATGCAATATTTTTCATGAAAGTCCAACAATTTAACCAAGAACATTCTCATAGGCATTTTGTCAAATATTTTGGGGTCATAGTATTTCCAAAGCCAAAACGTAGTACCAATTAACCATTTCCATGCAGCCAAATGTTCAAACCACCATAATAATATGAATACCATAAGTAAAGTCATGGGATAACCATAACGAACAATTATAAACAAAACCCCCAACATATATTTGAAGCCAAAAACCATACAACATTTATGCCATGAAAACAATTCATAAAATATGCCTTTAGTTGGAACTAACAACAAGGAAGGAGTACATGCCTTAGATTGAGAAGAAGATGAGAAGAAATCACCCCTATGATCCTCAATTGACCTCCTTGAAGGAAACATTAGATTTTGCTTAACCTAAGAGCCTGGAGAGATTTTGAGAGAGTTTAGAGTGTTTGATTGATTGCAAATAGGTTAATGAATCCCCAAAAGGGTGTTTTAAGTTGTGGGATCCCAAGGATTTATAAGGGGAAATGTTAGAAATACACCCAACTTAAACTGTATTAATTTCTCGCAGGAGGGTATGACCCCCTCATCCACACCTGGGGTACGTGTGGTACCCACCACTCATACCCCAAGCAGAATCTTAACCCCTCAACACTGATCAACCTATGGCTAATAAGTTCCACTCGTACCCAATCATATGATTGGTACCTATAAACCATACCCTACCATAATAGAATCACCTAGGATAAGACATAGGAAATCATACGAGTTGCATCATATGACTTGCCCCAAATAATATGGCACCTAAAGAGAAGTCTTACCTTTGACAATGACCAACCCAACTAAACTGATCAACATACGAGTGATGACCCCAAAATTGTATTCCAACATACAACTAGTACCCCTAGTCATATTATGTACAAAGAGTTTGAAACTCAAAAAATTTCTAAGGATCAAAACCTTGTGTGTTTTGGTCTCCTCTCCTTGGATCATTCATCCCTGAATGATAGAAAAGGTAGTACAAGCACGAATTATATCCCAACATAACTATTCTAACCTTAACTAAGTTAGAAAATAAAAATGTAAGGAAATAAAACTTTTCGTTAATTAAGTTAGAAAACAAAGATATGAGCAAGAACACATACCTTCTGCACGAATATTCAAAGCAGAAAAAAAATATGGATACTTGAACTTCATGTCCCCTTCTGCTTCCCAAGTAGCTTTTTCCACCTTATAGTTCTGCCATAGAACCCTAATTAAAGCTACATACTTGCTCTGCAACTGATGAACCTACCGGTCCATGATCTCAATCAGGATCTCTTCATAAGTTAGAGAATCCGAGATACCCAATCCTTCAAAAAGAATAACTAACGAAGGATCACCTATACACTTTCTAAACATAGAGACATGAAATAATGGATGAATGGAGCTTAAACTAGAAGGCAACTCCAATTCATATGCCACATTATCAAATCTCCTCAAAACTACAAAAGGACCAATATACCAGGGACTGAGCTTTCCCTTCTTCCTAAATTGCATTACTTTCTTCATGGGAGATACCTTTAAGAATACCCTATCTTCAACCCCAAACTCTACGTCCTTACACCTTACATCCTTATAGGACTTTTGGAAACTTTGGGAAGCCTTAAGCCTATCCCAAATCACCTTTACCTTCTCCATAGTTTGATTAACCAAATTTGGGCCAAACATATCTATCTCACCAAGCTCGAACCACCCAATAGGAGAGCTACAACTCCTACCATACAATGCCTCAATAGGGGCCATCCAATACTAGAATGATAGGTATTATTGAAAGCAAACTCTACCAGACATAGATTCTCAACCCAATTACCACGATAATCAATCACACACGCACGAAGCATATTTTCTTATGTCTGAATAGTCTTTTCTACTAGCCATCCATCTATAGGTGAAAAGCAGTACTCAGACTAACCTTAGTACCCAACCCCTTCTGAAATGAACTCCAAAAATGAGATGAAAACTGTGTCCCATGATCAGAGATAATCAAAATAAGTACCCTATGTAGCTTTACGATCTCAAGAAGAAACAATTTTGCATAGTCCTCTATCGAAAATTTAGTCCTCATTGGAAAGAAATGAGCTGACTTTATAATCCTATCTAGGATGACCCAAACCAAATAAAATTGGTTCCCAGACTGAGGAAGACCGGTAACAAAATCCATATTGATTACCTCCAATTTGTATTCAAAAAATTCAATCTCCTGTAAATCTCCAGGCCCCATGTGCTCAACTTTCACTTGTTGTTACACCATGTATTTTGCCACAAAATTAGCCACATCCTTCTTTATACCATTCAAACAAAATATCTCCTTGAGATCATGATACATTTTTGTCGAACTGAGATGAACAAAATAGCATGATTTATGTACCTCAACCAATACCCTTTTTCTCAAACCATCCACATCGGGAACACATAACCTCCCTTGGTACGGCAAGGTAACATCACCAATAATCTCAAATACAATTACTTTTTTCCCACCTACATCATCCTTGATCTTCATCAAGATAGAATCTAACATTTGTTTCTCCTTGATCTCCATACCAAAAGATGACCAAACCACTTCCTGTACTAACACACCAATATTCAAGTATCGATCCCATAGGGACTTGTGTCGACAACTATCCAATTCTAGTTTAACAATTGAGATAAAGAAACCAAAAGAAATATTGAATAATTATAAACTAATAATATGGAAATAAATTACTTGAAACAATCAATAGGATAAAGCCCAAGGTTAAAGAACTTTGAACAATCATACTATGTTATAGAACTTCATCCGCTAGTTTTTTTATCTTTGTTGTTTATTCAAAGGGTTAATAATATGATCATGGTTTCCCAACCTCTAATCTTTTACCTAATATGGACATTACAACTACATCATTGAGCAGTGATGTAATAATCCAATTAAGTGAATTAAATCTATCATCCTACATTGAATGAAGTAAGTCTCCTAAGTACATCCTTGTCCTAGGTGCTAAGTTCAATTCTTTATTTTACAAAAGAATAAAAACCCAAACTTTGTTTATCCTCATGTTCTATCTCGCTATTCCCTCTCCCGAGATCACAACGTCAATAATATATGTATTTTATGGGTGATCAATCCACAAAATAATTAAAACAAGAATAAACATACAATCAATAATGATAAGAAAAATTAAACAAATTTAATACAAAACTATAGTATTCATGTTCTTGGCTTTAACCCCGAAAAGGAAGTTTTTAGCTGATAATATTCATAATCACGATTCAAATAATTGAATACATGATTTGATATAATTAACAACTAAATAAAAAAATAATAAAATCTGAACAACATGTAGCTGCCTCCGTATATCTTCCAAGGACGTCCCACGTGTCCAATTTTGTTCAAAGTTGTAATCAAATTGTCCAAGAATATTCCAGGTTCTTATGGGTATTTATAATATTTTACTCCTAATCCACTCCTCGTGGGATTAAAAATATTCCCATACATCTTGGAAAGTATGCCAAGTTATCATATTAGCAATAGGGCAATGTCCCCAGTACATCAGCAAAGGCTCACATTTGGCCGTACATGTGCAACGCGACATGTTAATGATTGAATTGATATGAACTGGGAATAGCGACACTACATGTCGAGTTTGCATTGACTCAATGAAAGTTGCTTAGAAAATTTATTCTAAGTGTTGAATGCCCTATCTTTTTCCAATGCCTTTTGTAATGTATTTCAAATAAATTTCAAGCCTTTTTATCATCAATATATCACCTTATTCAGATCACAATGCCTCCTACAATATCACACACTATATATTAGAGATCAAATCAACATAATATTCTTAACGACAAATCAAGACAAGAGCTAAAATAAGGCTAATTTGCACAATCTTCAATTTTATGTTTCAACTCTTGACTTAATCAAATCGAGCTGTGCACATTAAAAACAAGTTATTCCACATATAATTAAACATCTAAACAATTTGGAATAGATTAAACACATTAGAATCCAACAAAACCAACTAGACACACACCTAGCTCAAGCTAGTAAAACTAGTTTTTCGGGTTGAATCATAAATGACTCAATTAAGTACAAACTTATTTGGAAAACATGTTAAACATTGTTATCACACACTTGGACACTTGAATGGTTATTTATATCAATACTATCACATTAATCACATAAATTATACTTAAAACAAGGCTAAATAAGCTAGAATAGTAACACTAGAATGCATAAATACATCCAACATCACCCAACCATAACCACCAAGACCTTACTATTTAACAATTCCAAACCATTTATACTATTTAGGGTTCCATTACCAAACTATACCATGCAATAGTTCAATGACAGTCCAACAATTTAACTAAGAACATTTTCATAGGCATTTTATCAAACATGTTGGGGGAATATTATTTCCAAAGCCAAAACCTAATACCAATTAACCATTCCCATGAAACCAAATGTTCAAAACACCATAATAATATGAAAACCATAAGTAAAATACATGGAAAAACCATAACCAACCATTATAACCAAAATCCCCAACATATATTTGAAAACCGAAAATTATTCAACATTTATGCCATGAAAATAATTCATAAAATATGTTTTTAGTAGGAACTAAAAATGAGGGTGGAGTACATGACTTAGATTGAGAAGAAGATGAGAAGAAATCACCCCTATGTGCCTCAATTAACCACCTTGAAAAAACCCCTAGCTTTTGCTTAATCGAAGAGCCTTGAGTGATTTTGAGAGAGTTTAGAGTGTTTGATTGATTGTAAATAGGTTAATGAAGCCCCAAAAAGTGTTTTAAGTTGGGGAGTACCAAGGAGTTATAAGGGGACATGTCCAGAATATCCCTAACTTAAAGTGTATTAATTTCCCAAATAAAGGTATGACCATCCCCTATCCTTACCCTAGGGTACGAGTGGTACCCACTATTTGTACACCAAGCTAAATCTTAGCCCCCTATATTGAACAACATACGACTCCGAAGTCCCACTTATACCAAATCATATGATTGATACATATAAACCGTACCCTAAGAAGAATACAATCACCTAGGTTAAGACATAGGACATCATTCGAGTTGCATCATACAACTCAAAAACCATTTTACGCACCTTATAGAGAAGTATTACCTTTGACAGTAGCTAACCTAACCACACTGATTAGCATACGACTGGTGACCCCTAAACTATATCCTAATATACAACTAGTACCCCTAGTTGTATTATGTCCAAAGAGTGTGAAACTCAGGAAGTTTCTAAGGATCAATACTTAGGTTGTTTTACTAGGGTTGTGGGAACGCTATCAGATTAGCTACATAGAGGAAGTGGGAGATTCATCTATTCTAGATTTTATGCATGTATTTTAATCTTCTTCACAATAATTAACCTCAGAGATACTACAAAAGCTTAGGGACAACCTGTATTTGCAAACATCTTCATAAGTGAGTTTGTAATTGGGAAAAGAAGATTAAGACTGTAAATTGAGATTCACCTCTATCATACTATTCTATTATCTCATCTAGTCACTTGAGACTCAAAAGGTGATAGTGAACTAAAGTCAAACATAAGGAGCAAGATAGTGACGCCTTATGACTCACATGGTAAAGGGTGAGATTTATCAACAGGTTCAAGGATGGTTGATAATACATATATTGTTGACTTCACAGGCACAACAATAGAATTGGTCGATTAAACATGAGAAATTTATAGAGTTGAGAATCCAGGGGAAAACAAACCTAGTATTTAACTTCTATGTTTTACAACTCAAAAGCATTCAAGATTTGGTTACTAGTTACTGATAATTCCCAAATCCCCCCCCCCCTTTATTTTTTGCACTGCTCATGAACTACATTTAGTTAAGCAACTGTTCAACATTTTCCCTGTGGGATTGACCTAAACCAAGTTGGGTTACTATATTTGGCGTCAATCATAACATACTTCTTTTAGAGGTTAGCTTTGGGCGACATCACCAAACACTCCTACTAACTCAAGATAAGACAATAAATATTTATCAAAACATATGATTTAAAGGAGTTAGTCTCTACTACTTATAGTTATTACAAATTCCCAAAACTGGTTGTTGAAGTAAATCACAAATACAACCCCAAAAAATAAGCTATCTACAAGTTGTGTCCCCTTCATGATGTGTCACATCAACCGCTTGAGACCACATGTAATTTTGTATCCCCTAAATATTGAACCTTTGAACTTAGTGAAGAATGAAATGCACTTGTAGCATCAAATGTTCCTATTATGACTACATCTCCCTCCTTCGGCCTTTTTTCCCTTCAAATCTACTTATCATGACATGAAACCCTTATAATATCATTAATGTATGCATAATATGTCCTTCTTAATGAATATTCCTTGAAGAGATTATAGGTCTTTGTCATGACCTAATTTCTCAAGTCATGATGGTACTTACAATAACCCACCAGTAGGCAGGCCAACCTATAGTCGAAAACTGCTAGTAATGGACTACCAAGAGAGATAAAGAAAAGAATGTGGAATAAATGTAATGAAAGGCTAACCTACATAAGAGAATCCCTTAATCTGATGAAATCAGTACAAGAGCTTCTAGTATAATATGATTACAAAATGAAGTACCAAGGGAATTACACCGACATAACTCATCTCTTAATACAACATAGAGATTAGTCTAGGATATAAGAAGGAGTAAAAAAATACTCGAAACATCGGGAGCGCACTCTATGCCTCTGAACAATGGATGCTCTGCACCATGCACACAACACCAGTAAATACCCGTATTATGAGCTATAGGCAGTAGAAGTGTAGTATGAGTACCAAACACGTAGTACTTACTAGGTAACTTCCAATTGAGCCCCAAAGATAATGTAAATATATATAACATACAAATAGAATTAAAAGCTACACCCAAATATCCAACAACCACATAAGAAAGCCAATGAGATAATAAGGATAAACTATCTTATTCATGCCTAAGAAACTAACATAATAAGGCTAAGAAAGTATTAAGGATATACTATCCTATTCCATCCATATTAAGGAATTTCAACACTATACCATATATCACCAGCCAATATACGAATAAATGGCATAAGAAGGATATGTAACAGTATTCAAGAATAAGAAATAATTACACAATTTGAATAATGAAGGATAGAAGGGATCTATGGTAATATCTTGGCTATATATATATAGCAAAGGTCAACCCGAAGTACAACCTAAATTATTATACCAGTATTTTAAGATCTCATAATCATAGTAAAAAGTAGTGCTAGTATTCTCAGGGTTTATAATCCATACGTCTAATCTTGAGTTAATGATGCATAATGATGAAATTATAAGATAGAAGAGCCAGAATTATATCTCAAATCTAGATACCGAATCATTAACCAACCTATCTCAAACTAGCCATAACAATGATCATAATAATAATAAATAACAATAGCAATGACAATATGAGTAATCAGTTAGCCTAGAAAAACAATACCTAATTGGGCACTTAACTAACCCTTACCACCCCATCTAAAAGGGTGTAAATCCTTAAATCCTAACAATCATCAGTCACCAAGTCATGAAGCAACCTTATACAAAAGGCTCAATAGTCTCAACTATACCTAGCATACATAAATAAGTCCACAAGGGCTAGCACAAGTCTTGGCCAAAGGTGGGACAGAGGAACCCACTTCTAATATGCAAAATCCTTATTTAGGAAAATTATTCCCCAAACTAGGCTAAAGTATCTAAATTTACTTATAGATGGTACATAATCCATAATTAATCCAAAGATAGGAATTCTATCTAGAACATGAGAAATTAAACCAACTCCAGCTAAATTATAGTTTCAAGATCACTAAAATAACCCATATAAGGTTAATCATGCTAACCATACTCCCAATCACTTAAACCACCTCCCAAAACTTGCATCATATGACCATTCTAAAAATTGGCTCAAGATGTATAGAAGACAATAGGATCCTAGAAATATAACAAGTATTTCAACTTATAGGTCAAATCCCTCATCTAATCCCCAAACATAAATAATCAAGACTAAGTCATGATTTTATACTCACAATTAATCGTCTTAACATTCATATACATATGAAATATATAAAACACATCATTTTGTGAAGAATACTAGACAGAAACTTACTTTATGCCTAATCGCCAATCCTTGAATCATCCACAAAACATCCATCTTTACTCCACAATCAATAAATGCCACTAGGATATCAAAATCATAATATCTATGCATCATTAGGAGTAAAACTAGACCCATATTTCTATATTAAGGGTCAGGTCAAATTTTAGGTCAAGAATGGGCCTGCAAAGCTTGCTAATGGAATATAAAATTTGAACATGTCACGAGTTCCCTCAAAAGATAATAAAGTTGTGCTAAAAATTTAAGCATAATAGAACACAAATTAGGTCTCAAATCAACCCTTACATTTTAGTAATTCATGCCCTAATTTCTAAGAAATTGTCAAGAAATCAAAGGAATCTTACCTTGAATTTGAAGGGAAATGACAGAATAATTTTTAACCAACCTAAATCATCTATAGGCTTTATTTTAAGTTCCCCCACTATTTTAGGGTTTAGATCTCAATATTAAAGATGAATAATGCCTATAATCATGCAAAATGGCTCAATTTATACAAAGTCTAGGTACTCGAGAGCTGTTGTTTGGACCTCGAAGTGTGCGATCGCACTATATTTGCCCTTCCATATAGGTCGTGATTATGAAATTTCTATGGAGATTGCACTATCTCCCTGCCAAGGGTACCATGATCAGCCCTTGGCTGGCGATCACAACCACATTAGTTGACAGTTGAAACTTGGAAGTTTTTCTATGATTTTGTCAAGAACTCGGGATTTATTCAAAATCCCATGCACAAAAGCAAACTATGAAACCACATAAAATTTGACATTCTAGAATAAATAACGTAATTGGAATTTTAATCTAAGGTCGTTTCGCCCAAATATGGGTCCCACATGCATATTTTAATTTCTTAACTTTTTGACCAATAAGTCAAAATGAGCTCGAGTGTCTTAGAACCAAACCAAAGTTCCAACTAGACTAAAATCAATGTTTTAGAGTAGATGGCACTATGAAATTCTCATTCGAGGTTATCTACTAGGAGTTTTGGTCTGAGACCAAAGCCTAAATAAATAAAACTCCAAAATAGGACAACGAGCCTAAAATACAAACGAACTGTTCGATCACCGAACCAACAATTTCAGAATGTCATAACTTGTATCCCCTATGGAAAGCCTTGAAATTCTAGAAGCACACACATATAAAGAAAATGATCTAGAGGGTCATTATACTCTTAATTTTGGCTTCTCTGAAATGTTCTTGATATAATTTAGGTTGAATTTTATTTTGGTTTGACTTTGTAGAGCTTTTAGGTTGAATTTGTGTTTAAAAAGTCTCAATTATATTAATTTAGATAAACTTGAAGTTGTAATTGTATGAAATTTAATTTATTATAAAATTGTAAGAATATGAATTTGTTAGTGAATTATTGGATCTTAAACATATTAAGTTTTAGTTACATTATTATTGAATTCATTAGGTTTATTTTTTAGTATCAATTAGACTATTAGGAAGATATTAGATAAAAGTTGTAATAACCCTTTTAGCAATTTTCTATATTTTATGCATTTATATCATTTACCTCTCTCATAGTTATGTTATGGTATTTAGGGTTCATCAGTGCGGATAACAAAGTTTAAGAGGTGGTTAGTTAAGAATTATGTGAGATTTTTTATTTTATAATATTTGGAAAATTTCCTGGATGGCTTCGACCAATATTTGGTGATATCTAGTTCATATGATAATTTTAATAGTTTCGTTTACTATATAATTTGTTATTTGGGTTAGCAGAACTTTGGGTCTGGGCTTCAATATGTTTGAATGAGTTTTAAGTATTTGGATAGAGAAATAAAATTGTATGGAACATGGTTAAATTTTGTTAATAATAGGGTTAGACGATCTCGGCTTGGTGATTTGATGACTTTACAATGTCGAAAATCTAATCTTTTGTATAGTAGCACAGTCGATTTGTATTTATGGGTTTCTAGATGGATTCTTAGGGTTGATTACAAGTTTGTTTTGTTGGTTATTGTTACTATTATTTTTATAGTGCTAGTGCTACTTTACCTGCAATACCTTAATCACCCTTTTAGAGTCGCACCAGTGATAAAATGCTTCTTATGAATCACACCAGCAAGGGAAGTAATTTTTCAGCAGAGTAGAAAGGGGATGGTCTTGACTTCTCTACAGAGCCTCATTCATACCAATCAAACTGTAGTTATGGAATTTCCTTGCAGTTGTGCAATAAGATAACTACTAAAGCTTTATGTGGTTAGTGGCTTATGTTGTTATGTAATATTAATTGCACCTAAAACATCACAACTTCGATCAGATCTACAAGATCAATATTGGTAAATAGTAGAGTTTCCTTTTTTCTTACCTTATTTTCTATATCTATAGTTTTTGAGCTTGAGAACACAATGTTGGGAGACTTGAAAGGTGTTTTTCAAGAATTATTCTTTTGGTACGATTCTTACATTAATGTTATACAGTTTCCAAAAAATTATTTCTGATTTCATATTCAAATCTTGATTTTCAAATTGGGGAAATTTAGCAATTTTAGGGAAAGGTTAATGTAGATGTTTACTTGAATAGTGTTAAGGGTTGTTAAAAATCTATTTTGTGAAAGTGTTGGCTTTTTTGGAGAGAGATCAGGGTCATTTTGGGACCACAATTGAAACATCTTGGTTGCTGGACCTTAGAAATTTTTTGGAATTCTGATCTCTAGACCCAATACTACTCATGGGTATGAGCGATATATGGGTACGGTTTGTATGGTCCAGTCATATACTGGCCAGTGTTGGTTAGTGGGATAAATTTGGTTACTATAATAGATACGACTTTGGGGTACGAGTCATATTAGTGGTCGCAAAATATTAGGTTCCTTAACTTAATCTTAGACTTGGTTACTTAGGTTGGATCTGAGTACGAGTGGATCACCATAAGTCATAATCTAGGGTACAAGTCGTACCCAAGACTTATATGGAGGACAATGTCTAAATCTTCCTTAGGTGTAAATCTTCTAGTGGTAAGAATAAAGGGCATGAATCATATGCTGTCAATACACCTTGGTTAGAGGCTAGGATATGACTGGAGGATACAAATCATATCAGAGGGTATGACTCATGTTGGTTAGTCGTATCCCTTTGATGAGATTTTGGTGCAACTTAAGTGTGGGTATTTTGGATATTTCCCCACTTATCCTAATAGGGTCCCATGACTTGTAACCTATTTTGGAGGTTATTTACCCTATTATTCCATTCATTAACACTTAGAAACTCTTCTAAAACATTCCATAATTCTCTCAAGAGCTTTTGAGCAAGGTAATCTAGGGTTTCAAATAAAGGATCAATTTGGGGCTTGTCTTGGTGATTTCTTTCCATCATCATCTTGCTTTAAGGAATGTTCTCTTTCCTGATTATTAAATCTAATTAAAGTCATGGTTTTATGAATGTTTTCATGATTTCATTGATTGTATGATTTTGGTTTTCTAATATGAATTTGGGGTTTTGATGTTAAATGGTTGGTTATGGTTTCCCATGGTTTTAATTATGCTTTTATATGCATTTATGGTGGTTTTGGATAGTTGAATTACATAGGAAAGTTTTAATGGTAATTGGAAATGGTTTTTGTCATATTATGCTCCCAATGTGTTTGATAAAATGCATATAAAGATATGTCAATTGTATTAGCTATTTTAACGGAACTCTTGCATGTTTAAAACTTAGTAAAAGAATTATTCATGGTTTAAATGGCTTGGAATGGTAAAATGATAATTGGTTATTCTTGTAAGGAACATGGAATTCTCCCAAGTAGTTTAATATGGTAAATTAACGGGCACTTGAAATTCCCCTTAAACCTATAAATGGTTGGCTATAGATGATACTTAGAAGTAAGTGTTGGTATGATAATATCAATATCAATGGCCTTGGTTAATAAATAGATAATGGTTGGGTTATTTGGAAATTATTTTTAATTAGGCAATAATAGAACGAGGTGTAGCTAAGCCATGTAAGGTAGAGGTCCTAAGGGGAACAATATTGGAAACTCATATTTGTCGATATGAGGTTAGTCTTGGTGACCGTGAGAATGATTTCATGCTATATTTTGGGGATATACTACTTATCCTAAGTAATACTTTCCTGGTCGTGCATCTGCATACACTGGGGGCCCTTTTAGTAGTGGGAGCTAAATCCATATAGCCCCTAGGTAGTTTAGAAGGGTAAAGCTATACCACCAAGGTAAAGATTTTAAAGGCATGCTAAACCCGGTCCCTTTTCCCTGCATGGTTATATATATACATATATGTATGTATGGTTGTGTGAATATGGGTGGTTTTACTTTGTTTTATAAATGGCATTATTTTATCCTTATCCTGATATTATGCTAGCAGTCACTCACTAACCCCATCTACTAGCGGCTGTATACCCACAATAAGTAGGAATTGACTGTTCTACTCTTCCTACGTAGTGATTGACTCAAGGACAACATTTAGACTAAAATGGTTGGCTTCCATCCTTTCTTAAGGCTCCATTTCATGATATGGATATTTCTAGTCATTTTGGATTTATTTTGGATATTGGTTTTGTCTATGGTTGGGGGCATATCCCAATTGGATTTCATTACTTGTTTTGTTAGAGGCTTTGTGGTACTTCTATGGGTTTGAATAGGTAGGATCAGTATATGTGTCAACCTTGGCATTGTAATAGGATGGGAGCTGGCATCATCAGACATAATTTCTCACTATTCCATCATATTTTATTTAGGGATTGATTATATCTTGTTTTGGAACTTCCTTGGTTATGTCCTGGTTTATGGACCTTATTTTGGCACAACTTGGTATGGTTGGATTATTGGTATGGAATGGTTGGACTCGGTTTGGTCAATCATGGTTGTGATCTATTCCCAGAGTTTTTATGTGAGATGTTATGCTATTTTATTACATGCTCAAAATTAAGCCAACTTAGGGAAGGCAGCTGGAGGTAGGGTTGGGTAACATGAGTGGTCTCCGGTCCTGGACGGACTGGGACAACCATAACAACAAGACCTCATGGTAGGTCATGTCAAGTTGGTATTACAGCCTAGGTTCATGGTCAATTGGGAGTCCACAAAGCCGTGTCAGGTAGAGTCTTTTTTAGGGGTATGTAGCGTAACACTCATATGGAAGAGGTTATAAGGCATTTAAGAATGTTTCACTTTCTTGGTATTCTATTTTTAAACTTGGAGTCTCAGTACTGGAGTGTTCTCCAGTACTGGAATCTTCTCTAATCCTTATTTGTTCGTCTTTTAGACCATACCTCGTAGATCTGGAAAAAAAAAATTTCTTCTATCCCATCTAGGGGTAATGTTGAAGGGGTGCATCCAACTTCTTAGGTTCATCTTTGAGCCCACGGTCCTATACCTGATAGTTTTAGAGTTCCACCAGTTGCTACTAGTCCTCCTCTAGGCGAGGTGACTAATGAAGAATTTTGTCAATCGATTCATGCTACTGTGAAACTGGTTGTTACTCAGGCTGAGGGGGATACATCTAGATCTTTAGTCCTCCCACTTTTTTGGAGTGAAGGTGGAGGAGGATCCAGAAGGCTTCTTGGATAAAATAGAAAAGATATTTTGGGTGATGTAGGTTACCAACATAGAAGAGGTATACTTAGCAGCTTACATCTCAAAGATGTTGAAAATAGTAGTATGAAGAGTGAGATAGAGATAGAAGGGATATGGCGGCATAATGGAATTCCTTCTCTGGTGTTCTTATGGATTGTTTCTTTCCCCGCGAGTTGAGGGAAGTAAGGATAGAGGTGTTTGTGAATGTCAAGCATGGGAGAATGTGTAATACCCCAAAAAATACAAACCAATATTAGTGCCATGTTTCAAGATCATCCATAGTACATCATGGTTCTTTTATAGTTTTATGAGAAAGTTAGATGTATATTAAGTTTTCAAATAACTCCCAGCTATTAGACGAATCAAAACATTCTTTATGCATTGAATTCTTGGGAAGAATACTGCAATAGTCAACTTCAAATGAGCATATCTCTCGTTATACTAATAATTTTTTAGCTTATGACCCACCAAAAGATAGATAATTGAATTAGCTTTCCAATGATACCCATTTTGCCTAAATCTGAGATCAGTGGAAAAAGTTATACCATTTTTACTCCAGCATGTCAGCCTGGAAATTGAGTGACGACATTTCTGACGACTTATCACATTTCTGATGACTTATCACATTTTTTACGACATTTTTGATGAATTATCACATTGCTGATGACTTATCAGCCATGTCGTCTGGCTTATACAGAAACACAAAATTCCAGCTCCCAGGTAATGACCTGGGCTGATGGGCTATCACAGATCTGACGGCTTATCAGCCCATGTCGTCAGCTGATAATTTCAGCAATTGGGAGGTGATTTCGTAGGGATATTTTGGCCTTTTTCCTTCACTCTAAAAATGATATTAAAGCCCTGAGAAGGATATATCCCATTATTTTCTCATTCTCCTCAAGAACAAGAACATTCTCTCCCAAACGGGTTAAACCCTAGTAAAGAAAAATCAAGAACAAGCCTAAGGATTTCTTCAAGAACCTTTAAGAAACATTAGATATCTTTAAAGATCAAGCTTTAAGGTATGCATAACATTCATCCATGGATCCCTTTCATCCATGGAGCTCAAGAATCAAGTTTTCGAATCATGAATTGTGATTATCTTGTTGTGGTATGATTATGTTCATATTGATTGTTGTTATTTGGTAGCTTGATGTACTTTCATGAAGTATGTGAGCATGTTAGCTTAAATCTATGAATTAGGGTGGCTTAAGATTGTTAAATTAATATATATACCTGGGGGTACTTGTACCCAAAAAATATAGTTGTGAGCGTAGAGCCATGTCATGTTTTCATGATACTCTCAGTCAAGCCATGATCTGTAGAATTCAGTTTGTCATGTGACTTAGGAAAATTCAGTAAAATCAGTTAGTATTAGTTAATTTCAGTAATCTCAGTACTCAGTAACTTCAGTAAACTTTATAATTCAGTACTTTCAAAAATCTCATGAACTCAGTACTCAGTAAGAGAGAACTCAGTCAGTTATCAGATCTCAGCAGTAGTATGTCAGTCAACAGAATTTAGTAAGCTCAATCCATGTACAGTCAGTTAATCATATTCAGTCCCTTCAGATGGGAGTAGAAATTAGCACCGAGTGAACCCAAGAATAGGAACACATACTATCAGATGAGGTTGTGATTCTTAGCAGTCATACTTGAATTCTAGAACTATGTAGCCAGCATAGGTTGAGACATCAACACTGTCAGATGAGGGTTGATGAGGTGGATAAGCACTGGCAGATGAGGGCCCCAACGTTCTTTTTTTAGAAAACTATCAGATGAGGGTTACCTATAGTTTGTCTTTACCAGTGGTGCAGTATTGACACCCTTCCTGTTAGGACAAAGTTTAGACCCCAGGTCAGCTATAATAACATATATGGGGTATGTCGATTAGATAACTACTTCCTATAGTTTCAGTTACAGATTTTAGGACTGCCAGATAAAGTCACCCTATTTCAATAAAAGAACTCAGATAGTTCTTTCTATTTAAAGACTGTCAGATGTAGTCCACTCAAATACAGTACGGATCTCAGATAGTTTAATTAGATTCAGGACTATCAGAGAGAGTCATTCATGTTATCAGGTGTATCAGTTATTAGAACTCATTTATCAGTCATGTTAGATATCAATAATATAGTATCAGTCTCTGAGTATTCTGTAATACAGTATTAGTTCCTTACTTATTAGTGAACTGCATATCAATATCAGTAAACTCATTTATTCAGTACCTCAGTATTAGTAAACTCATGTTGTCAGTATTCAGAATCAATAGTATCGCCATGAAGTCAGTTGCAGTTACTTATGTATGTATGTATTCTCACATTTATCTCAGTTAGCATTGTTCATGCATATAACCATTGCATTTAGCCTACCTCACTTGTATACTCAGTACATTTAGTCGTACTGACGCATTTAAGCTATGGTCTATTACTTTATGCCATTGGTTAAGGAGCACGAGGTCCAAACCGTCAGTAGCATTTCTGATTCTAGCAGTAGCAGATTAGTAGTGAGTCCTCATCATGTGAGGATGCTATGATTTCTTATTATTATTTACTATTTTAGTTCAGTATCAGTAGATGGAGTTAGTTGGAGACATTTTCCTTCAACTCCTTATTCAGTTCAGTTAGAGGCTTTTAGACTAGATGTCAGATTAGATATTTAGACTTCATTATTTTTAGTATTTATGTTTCATTTTAGTATTATTGTGCCGCATTTTTAGATATGTATCAGTATTAAACCTTATGTCCTTTCAGATCATATTTTATACATTTTATGAGATATTATAAAGTTTACAGGTACAAATATCAGTCATTGGTTAGATTGTAGTCCTTCAAGGTCATAAGTACCGTGTAGCATTTTGGTTTAAAAAATTGGGGTGTTACAAACATTATATCAGAGCCTAAGGTTCAATAGAGTCCTAGGAAGTCTGAAAGCCGCATCTAGTAGAGTTTTGTACATGGGTGTGTTGTGCACCACACTTATGTGCAGGAGGCTATGAGATGTTTTAGGAACAGTTTCCCTTCTTTTATATTTCAGATCGTGCTATATAAAGGTTTCCTAAGAAACTCATATAGATTCTCATCATGCTCCATGCATGTCACCACCTTACTTTCAAGGTAATAGAGGTATGGAAGCTCAAGTCCTATAGATAGGGCTTTCTCAGACAATCTTTACAGATAGTTATGGGATTTTCCACATGCTCAGAAAGTATACCTCTGTTCCATTATATTCCAAAGTTGTACGGATCTCATTCTTGATCATGAGAACTCATTCTCAAACCCAGATTTAGATATTCTACCAAATCTCTTCTCAGAATCCTACGATAGCATATAGCTAGAGTTAGAAGCATGAACATAGGGTTTATCAGTAGCGGAGTTGGGATAATGTTATCCAGATTGATCAGATTATGTATTCATGGGGATAGTTGTGCTAGAATGAATTAGTAGGCTTGAACAGTGTAAGTTAGAAATTTAAGTTTATTGACTTGAAATTAAGAATGAAGGTGTGAATGTGATATTAGTAGTATGTGAGGAAACAGAGGTAGATGATGTGTTTAGTAAGGAAAGTATGTGTCTATTAGAGTACCCAAGTCAGGATCTCAGATTTTAGTAGTAGTGCCAGTATGTATAGAAAAGAAGTTAGCGAACAGATTCCCGACCCATCCTTATCTCAGTGTAAAGATTTGCACTTCAGTCAGTATAATGCCTATGCATACTTCATGTATTACTTCTATGAACACAACTTATATTCATGCTTTCCATAGAATCATGTACGATTTTATTTCCTAGAATAAGAGGTTTGGTTTTATTCCCTTCAGTAATACAAATCATGTCCCACAAATGCACAAAGCTCCCAGATCAGGTCATGTAGCTCATGACTCATGTACACATGTCACTCTTTATAGATTTCTCAAATCCCATGACTTATGTTACACTCCTATTGATCATTTAATCCTATATATGTAATGTATATCCTCAGTTCAGACCTTTTGGGTACATCTATATTGTTGATATCCTATTCCGCAGGCCTCAGTCATGTGTTAAGTTTAGCTAGTGTCCATTCATGTTCCAGGTCTTCTTAATTCAACCCCTTCAGTGAGCTCTCTTGGTGAGAACAGTGTAGTTATGATCAATTTCTTAGATAAGTGAGAGAGTAAATGATACATGTTAAGAGAAGATTATTGCATTCCTATTTTACATGAGGGTGTAGTTATTGAGATAGGCTTGAATGTCATGCTAATATGCAAACAAATTACTAGCAAGAGGTTGTAATTAGAAATCTAAAAAAATAATTCAGAGTGTGGGTGTACATTCAAATCCTTGACTTATGATAGCCTTCATTATGAGACTATCATAACTCAGTTGCCATCTCAGTTACAGACTTAGTTATAATGTATGCTTTAGTTCAGTAATCAGCTCAGTTTATGTGTCATGCCTAAGTTTTAGATCTAATATAAACAGTCACGATTCAGTTTCCAGGTGCCTTGCGTATTGCCTCAGCTTCCCTTAGTAGCTCAGCGAAGTTAGTATTTTGTGATGGACCTAGTTTCCCAAGGGAGAGATACGCTATGCTTTCCCAAACTTTCATAACATGACCATTCCTTTCTCTTTTTATGTAATGAATCCTGAATGGAGTAGGGGATACTCATAAGTCAACCCTTAAGTTCCAGCCTCAGTTGTATGACATGTATTATAGACTCATTTTAGTTCATGTATCACGTTCCAGACTCAGTTATTTTCTCGTGTCTTTACTCATGCATATTGAGTAATTAGTCTTAGACTCATCGGTATTTTTAGTTCAAGGTAACAGACTTCCTTGAAATTACTCATTCTCATGTTTAGATTTCAGTAACAAAATTGGTATTCAATTTCATGCTCAGTTTTCAGTTCAAACTTGGTATCTTTACCATTACATGTTCAGTCGCATGTTCATGAGTCAGTTCAGTTATGTATTGATGCATCCGATATGCATGATCAGCTTACCATTACATTCAATCATGCATTCACATATCATGTCAATTATAAAAATTACGCATCATATATGTATCTTATTATGAGAAACTCAGTTCATCAGAACACTCAATCATGCATTCATGAATCAGTTACTCATGCATCAGATATGTATGCTCAGTAAGATGTATTCAGCTTATCAGTTATGTCAATCCTGAAACTATGTTTTAGTAGTGTATGTGTTGTACGTACTTCAGTTAATTTTTTCTTCCATCTCAGTCATTCTCATTCTAGGACGAATATTCCCAAGGGAAAGATATTGTAATACCCAAAAAAATCAAAAACAATATTAGCGCCATGTTTTAAGCTCATGCATAGTACATCATGGTTCTTTTATAGTTTTATGAGAAAGTTAGATGTATATTAAGTCTTCAAAAACTTCCCGTTATTAGAAGAATCAAAACATTCCTTACCGATTGAATTCTTTGTAAGAATATTTATATAGTAAACTTCAAACGAGTATATCTCTCTTTATACTATGAATATTTGAGCTCATAACCTACCAAAAGATAGATAATTGAATTATGTTTGCAAGGATACTAATTTTGCCAAAATCTGAGAATGGAGTAAAATGTTATGCCTATTTTACTCTAGCATGTCAGCCTGGAAACTGACTGATGACATTTCTGATGACTTATCACATTTTTGCTGACATTTCTGATGACTTATCACATTTCTGATGACTTATCACATAAATGATGTCATTTTTGACAACTTATCAGCCATGTCGTCAGGCTTAGAAAGAAACCCAAAAATTCCAGCTCCTAGGTGATGACCTGGGCTGACGGGCTATCACAGATCTGACGGCTTATTAGCCTATGTTGTCAGCTGATAATTTCAGCAATTGGGAGGTGATTTTGTGGGGGTATTTTGGTCTTTTTCCCTCACTCAAAACACGGTATTAAAGCTCTGAGAAGGATATTATCCCGTTATTTTCTCATTCTCCTCAAGAACAAGAAAATTCTCTCCCAAAAGGGTTAAACCCTAGTCAAGAAAAATCAAGAAAAAGCCTAAGAATTTCTTCAAGAACCTTCAAGAAACATTAGATCTCTGTCAAGATCAAGCTTTAAGGTATGCATAGCATTCATCCATGGATCCCTTTCATCCATGGAGCTCAAGAATCAAGTTTTAGAATCATGAATTGTGATTATCTTGTTGTGGTATGATTATGTTCATGTTGATAGTTGTTATTTGGTGTATTGATGTATTTTCATGAAGTATGTGAGCATGTTAGTTGAAATCCATAAATTTAGGTAGCTTAAGATTGTTAAATAGATAGGTATACCTATGCCCAAAGTTGTGCATGCAAGGTGTTTGATAAAATGCCTATAATGATAGAAATCATGTATTATAGCTTAGGGATGAACTATATGATAAATTCATGCCAGTCTATTATGTTCAAAGGGCTCAGATATTATTGTTGTGTAATATATGTGATAATGGAATGTACATGATGATTGGAGAATGGATTCATAGTGTGTCTATATGCATTCCATGTTATGTACAAGATCATGATTATAAAGTACCACATGAGTTGTCCCCCAATTATTACAATATGAATTAAATGTTACATGCTTACCATTCCCTTCTATTTAAACGGTTTACATGCTATCATTATGAAAAGTATATATTGTCGGAATTCCCATGATATTAGAACATAAGGTTTATGACTTGATTTCAAGTATTCCCATTCATGTTAGATATTATGATGACCATGCACTTCATGAAATCCCTCACTCATGTATTATGGATTATTATTGATGGTCATGTATTCAAGAATGTCACTTTTTGTCAGTTTCCTTCCATCGAGTCCTGGGGATACTTGTACCCAAAAATAAAGCTGGGTACCTAGAGCCATTTTATGTTTTCAAGATACTCTTAGTCAAGCCATGTTCTATAGAATTCAGTCAGTCATGTGACTCAGGAAAATTTAGTTAACTCAGTTAATCTTAGTTAATTTCAGTAATCTCAATTCTCAATAACTTCAGTAATTTTCGTAATTCATTACTCTCAAAAATCTCATGAACTCAGTACTCGGTAAGATCAGTAATCTCAAGAACCCAGTCAGTTATTAAATCTCAGTAGTATTCCATCAGTCAATGGAATTCAGTAAGTTCAATCCATATAGAGTCATTTAATCATGAGGTAGTGTTCCTCCGGATAGGGAAATGGATTTTGACATTTATTTAATTTTAGACACTCATCCAATTTCTCTTTCTTTATATGGAATAGCTTCGGCTGAGGTAAGAGAATCAAGGAGCAACTTAAGGATCTTATGGATAAGGGGTTTATTCATCCTAGTATATCTCCTTGGGGTGCATCGGTATTCTTTGTCCATAAGAATAATGATTTCATTTGGATGTGCATTGACTATAGGTAGTTAAATAAGGTGACAGTCAAGAACAAATAACCTCTTCCACGGATATATGATCTGTTTAACCAGTTGCAATATGTCAAGTTGTTTTCTAAGATAGATCTTTTGTTTGGGTGCCATCAGTTAAAGATTAGAGAGGTGAATATTCGTAACATAGCTTTTCATACTCGATATCGGAACTTTGAGTTTTTGGTAATGTCATTTGGGTTGACTAATGCTATTGCAGCATTAATGCATCTGATAAATAATTTCTTTTCATCTAACCTAAATCAATCTAAATCATCTATAAGCTTTATTTTAAGTTTCCCCACTATTTTAGGGTTTAGATCTCAATATTAAAGATGAATAATGCCTATAATCATGCAAAATGGCTCAATTTGTACAAAGTCTAGGTACTCGAGAGCTGTTGTTTGGACCTCGAAGTGTGCGATCACACTATATTTGCCCTTCCATGTAGGTGGTGATTAAGAAATTTCTATGGAGATTGCACTATCTCCCTGCCAAGGGTACCATGATCGGCCCTTGGCTGGCGATCACAACCACATTAGTTGACAGTTGAAACTTGGAAGTTTTTCTATGATTTTGTCAAGAACTCGGGATTTATTCAAAATCCCATACACAAAAGCAAACTATGAAACCACATAAAATTTGACATTCTAGAATAAATAACGTAATTGGAATTTTAATCTAAGGTCGTTTCGCCAAAATATGGGTCCCACATGCATATTTTAATTTCTTAACTGTTTGACCAATAAGTCAAAATGAGCTCGAGTGTCTTAGAACCAAACCAAAGTTCCAACTAGACTAAAATCAATGTTTTAGAGTAGATGGCACTGTGAAATTCTCATTCGAGGTTATCTACTAGGAGTTTTGGTCTGAGACCAAAGCCTAAATAAATAAAACTCCAAAATAGTACAACGAGCCTAAAATACAAACGAACTGTTCGATCACCGAACCAACCATTTCAGAAAGTCATAACTTGTATCCCGTATGGAATGCCTTGAAATTCTAGAAGCACACACATATAAAGAAAATGATCTAGAGGGTCATTATACTCTTAATTTTGGCTTCTCTGAAATGTTCTTGATATAATTTAGGTTGAAATTTATTTTGGTTTGACTTTGTATAGCTTTTAGGTTGAATTTATGTTTAAAAAGTCTCAATTATATTAATTTAGATAAACTTGAAGTTGTAATTGTATGAAATTTAATTTATTATAAAATTGTAAGAACATGAATTTGTTAGTGAATTA
This sequence comes from Capsicum annuum, assembly GCF_002878395.1. Lineage (NCBI taxonomy): Eukaryota > Viridiplantae > Streptophyta > Magnoliopsida > Solanales > Solanaceae > Capsicum > Capsicum annuum. The sequence goes on along the minus strand of NC_061122.1, from coordinate 147,405,821 downwards.
TTGGATCTTAAACATATTAAGTTTTAGTTACATTATTATTGAATTCATTAGGTTTATTTTTTAGTATCAATTAGACTATTAGGAAGATATTAGATAAAAGTTGTAACAACCCTTTTAGCAATTTTCTATATTTTATGCATTTATACCATTTACCTCTCTCATAGTTATGTTATGGTATTTGGGGTTCATCAGTGCGACTGACAAAGTTTAAGAGGTGGTTAGTTAAGAATTATGTGAGATTTTTTATTTTATAATATTTGGAAAATTTCCTGGATGGCTTCGACTAATATTTGGTGATATCTAGGTCATATGATAATTTTAATAGTTTCGTTTGCTATATAATTTGTTATTTGGGTTAGCAGAACTTTGGGTCTGGGCTTCAATATGTTTGAATGAGTTTTAAGTATTTGGATAGAGAAATAAAATTGTATGGAACATGGTTAAATTTTGTTAATAATAGGGTTAGACGATCTCGGCTTGGTGATTTGATGACTTCACAATGTCGAAAATCTAATCTTTTGTATAGTAGCACAATCGATTTGTATTTATGGGTTTCTAGATGGATTCTTAGGGTTGATTACAAGTTGGTTTTGTTGGTTATTGTTACTATTATTTTTTTAGTGCTAGTGCTACTTTACCTGCAATACCTTAATCACCCTTTTAGAGTCGCACCAGTGATAAAATGCTTCTTATGAATCACACCAGCAAGGGAAGTAATTTTTCAGCAGAGTAGAAAGGGGATGGTCTTGACTTCTCTACAGAGCCTCATTCATACCAATCAAACTGTAGTTATGGAATTTCCTTGCAGTTGTGCAATAAGATAACTACTAAAGCTTTATGTGGTTAGTGGCTTATGTTGTTATGTAATATTAATTGCACCTAAAACATCACAACTTCGATCAGATCTGCAGGATCAATATTGGTAAATAGTAGAGTTTCCTTTTTTCTTACCTTATTTTCTATATCTATAGTTTTTGAGCTTGAGAACTCAATGTTGGGAGACTTGAAAGGTATTTTTCAAGAATTATTCTTTTGGTATGATTCTTACATTAATGTTATACAGTTTCCAAAAAATTATTTCTGATTTCATATTCAAATCTTGATTTTCAAATTGGGGAAATTTAGCAATTTTAGGGAAAGGTTAATGTAGATGTTTACTTGAATAGTGTTAAGGGTTGTTAAAAATCTATTTTGTGAAAGTGTTGGCTTTTTTGGAGAGAGATCAGGGTCATTTTGGGACCACAAGTGAAACACCTTGGTTGCTGGACCTTAGAAATTTTTTGGAATTCTGATCTCTAGACCCAATGCTACTCATGGGTGTAAGCGATATATGGGTACGGTTTGTATGGTCCAGTCATATACTGGCCAGTGTTGGTTAGTGGGATGAATTTGGTTACTATAATAGATACGACTTTGGGGTACGAGTCATATTAGTGGTCGCAAAATATTAGGTTCCTTAACTTTATCTTAGACTTGGTTTCTTAGGTTGGATCTGAGTACGAGTGGATCACCATAAGTCGTAATCTAGGGTACAAGTCGTACCTAAGACTTGTATGGAGGACAATGTCTAAATCTTCCTTAGGTGTAAATCTTCTAGTGGTAAGAATAAAGGGCATGAATCATATGCTGTCAATACACCTTGGTTAGATGAGTCATATGTTAGATAGTGTTTGATCCAAAGGTTGAGGCTAGGATATGAGTGGAGGATACAAATCATATTAGAGGGTATGACTCATGTTGGTTAGTCATATCCCTTTGATGAGATTTTGGTACAACTTAAGTGTGGGTATTTTGGATATTTCCCCACTTATCCTAATAGGGTCCCATGACTTGTAACCTATTTTGGAGGTTATTTACCCTATTATTCCGTTCATTAACACTTAGAAACTCTTCTAAAACATTCCATAATTCTCTCAAGAGGTTTTGAGCAAGGGAATCTAGGGTTTCAAATGAAGGATCAATTTGGGGCTTGTCTTGGTGATTTCTTTCCATCATCATCTTGCTTTAAGGAATGTTCTCTTTCCTCATTATTAATTCTAATTAAAGTCATGGTTTTATGAATATTTTCATGATTTCATTGATTGTATGATTTTGGTTTTCTAATATGAATTTGGGGTTTTGATGTTAAATGGTTGGTTATGGTTTCCCATGGTTTTAATTATGCTTTTATATGCATTTATGGTGTTTATGATAGTTGGATTACATAGGAAAGGTTTAATGGTAATTGGAAATGGTTTTTGTCATATTATGCTCCCAATATGTTTGATAAAATGCATATAAAGATATGTCAATTGTATTAGCTATTTTAATGGAACTCTTGCATGTTTAAAACTTAGTAAAAGAATTATGCATGGTTTAAATGGCTTGGAATGGTAAAATGATAATTGGTTATTCTTGTAAGGAACATGGAATTCTCCCAAGTAGTTTAATATGGTAAATTAACGGGCACTTGAAATTCCCGTTAAACCTATAAATGGTTGGCTATAGATGATACTTAGAAGTAAGTGTTGGTATGATAATATCAATATCAATGGCCTTGGTTAATAAATGGATAATGGTTGGGTTATTTGTAAATTATTTTTAATTAGGAAATAACAGAACGAGGTGTAGCTAAGCCATGTAAGGTAGAGGTCCTAAGGGGAACAATATTGGAAACTCATATTTGTCGATATGAGGTTAGTCTTGGTGACCGTGAGCATGATTTAATGCTATATTTTGGGGATGTACTACTTATCCTAAGTAATACTTTCCTGGTCGTGCAGCTGCATACACTGGGGGCCCTTTTAGTAGTGGAAGATGAATCCATATAACCCCTAGGTAGTTTAGAAGGGTAAAGCTATACCACCAAGGTAAAGATTTTAAAGGCATGCTAAACCCGGTCCCTTTTCCCTGCATGGTTATATATATACATATATGTATGTATGGTTGTGTGAATACGGGTGGTTTTACTTGGTTTTATAAATGGCATTATTTTATCCTTATCCTGATATCATGCTAGCAGTCACTCACTAACCCCATCTACTGGCGGCTGTATACCCACAATAAGTAGGAATTAACTGTTCTACTCTTCCTACGTAGTGATTGACTCGAGAACAACATTTGGACTAAAATGGTTGGCTTCCATCCTTTCTCAAGGCTCCATTTCATGATATGGATATTTCTAGACATTTTGGATTTATTTTGGATATTGGTTTTGTCTATGGTTGGGGGAATATCCCAATCGGATTTCATTACTCTTTTGGTTAGAGGCTTTGTGGTACTTCTATGGGTTTGAATAGGTAGGATCAGTATATGTGTCAACCTTGGCATTGTAATCGGATGGGAGCTGGCATCATCAGACATAATTTCTCACTATTCCATCATATTTTATTTTAGGATTGATTATATCTTGTTTTGGAATTTCCTTGGTTATGTCCTGGTTTATGGACTTTATTTTGGTACAACTTTGTATGGTTGGATTATTGGTATGGAGTGGTTGGACTCGGTTTGGTCAATCATGGTTGTGATCTATTCCCAGAGTTTTTATGTGAGATGTTATGCTATTTTATTACATACTCGAAATTCAGCCAACTTAGGGAAGGCAACTGTAGGTAGGGTTGGGTAACATGAGTGGTCTCCGGTCCTGGACGGACTGGGACAACCATAACAACCATAACAACCTGTAGGTAGGGTTGGTTTGAGCTTGGTGAGGCAGACATATTTGGTCCTGATTTTGTTTACCAGGCTATGGAGAATGTGAAGGTGATTCGGGTTAGGCTTAAGGCTGCCCAACATTACTAAAAGTCCTATGCAGATGTTAAGTTTAGAGACTTGGAATTTGATGTTGGTAATAAGCTTTTTCTCAAGATATCTCCTATTAAGGAAGTAATGTGGATTATAAGAAGGAGAAGCTCAATCCCCGGTATGTGGGTCCTTATGAGATATTGCTGAGAGTTGGTAATGTGGATTATGAGCTGGAGTTTCCTTTTAGTTTGAGCTTGGTTCATTAGGTCTTTCATGTTTCTATGCTAAGAAAGTGAATTGGGGATCCTTCTTTGGTTGTTTCTTTGGAAGAACTGGGTCTCATGGATTCTTAGTCTTATGAAGAGGTCCTAATGAAGATCTTGGATAGGCAGTTTAATTGGTTGTGGACCAAGGATGTGGCTTTGATGAAGGTTTTTTAGCGGAACCATAAGGTGGAAGAAGCTACTGAGGAAGTGGAAGAGGACATGAGTCTAAATATCAATAATTATTTTTTACTCCTGGTATTTATTTAGAAGGTATATGACTGCAACATATCTTTATTTTTAGAGTTTGTTAAAATATAGATTAATATCTATGCCTCTTTGTTTTTGAAATTTATAAAGATTGGGAATATGTGTGATAACATAATGAAAATGACTCTTGCATGTGATTACAAATAACTTATCCGTCAATCGGGGATGAATGTTCCTAGTAGGGGAGACTGAACCACCTTGGTTGCTATTCCTTCGGAAATGTACTAGAATTTTGATTTTTAGACCCAATACGACTAATGGGTATGATTCTTATGTTGGGCTATTGATGGTATGGTCCAGTTGTATGCTAACTAGTGCTGGTTAGTGGGATGGATTTGGTTACTAGAATAGATATGACTTTGGGGTACGAGTCAGATTAATTGTTATGAATTATTTGATTCTTCAACATAATCTTAGACTTAGTTACAAAGGTTGAATCTAAGTACTAGTGGCTCACCATGATCCGAAGGCTAAGGTGTGAGTCATACCCAGGACTCGTATGGGAGAAAATGTCTAAATCTTCCTTACTGTATATCTTCTAGGGGTACAGATGAAGTGTACGAAATATATACTGTCAATACGGCTTGGTTGGATGAGTTGTATGATGGAAAATACTTGATACCTGGGTTAAGGCTAGGATACAAGTGAAGGATACCAATAGTATCAGAGGGTACGACTCGTGTGGGTCAGTCGTATCCTTGTGATGGGATTTTTGTGCAACTTAAGTGGGGGTATTTTGGATATTTCCCCAGTTATCCTAATAGGGTCCCAAAACTTCTAACCTATTTGGGAGGTTATTTACCCTATTATTCCATTCATTAACACTTGGAAACTCTTCTAAAACACCTCATAATCCTCTCATGATCTTTTGGGCAAAATAGTCAGACATTAGAGGATATGCTTCATCCCTGTATGATTGATTATGGTGAAAATTGGGTTTAGCATCTGCCTTTTGTGGAGTTTACTTTTAACAATAGCTATCATTCTAATATTAGTATGGCCCCTTTTAAGGCATTGTAGGGAAGGAGTATAGATCTCCTATTGGTTGGTTTGAGCTTGGTGAGGCGGACATATTTGGTCCTGATTTTGTTTACCAGGCTATGGAGAATGTGAAGGTGATTTGGGTTATGCTTAAGGCTGCCCAACATTACTAAAAGTCCTATGCAGATGTTAAGTGTAGAGACTTGGAATTTGAGGTTGGTAATAAGGTTTTTCTCAAGATATCTCCTATGATGGAAGTAATGTGGAGTATAAGAAGGAGAAGCTCAGTCCCCGGTATATGGGTCCTTATGAGATATTTCAGAGAGTTGGTAATGTGGATTTTGAGCTGGAGTTTCCTTTTAGTTTGAGCTTGGTTCATTAGGTCTTTCATGTTTCTATGTTAAGAAAGTGAATTGGTGATCTGGGTATCATGGATTCTTAGTCTTATGAAAAGGTCCTAATTGAGATCTTGGATAGGCAGTTTCATTGGTTTTGGACCAAGGATGTTGCTTTGATGAAGGTTTTTTAGCGGAACCATAAAGTGGAAGAAGCTACTTAGGATGTGGAAGAGGACATGAGTCTAAATATCAACATTTATTTTCTACTCCTGGTATTCATTTAGAAGGTATATATCTGCAACATATCTTTATTTTCAGAGTTTGTTAAAAGATAGATTAATATCTTTGCCTCTTTGTTTTCAAAATTTATAAAGATTGGGAATATGTGTGATAACATAATGAAAATGACTCTTGCATGTGATTACAAATGACTTGTCCATCAATCGGGGATGAATGTTCCTAGTAGGGGAGACTGAACTACCTTTGTTGCTATACCTTAGGAAATTTACTAGAATTTTGATTTTTAGACCCAATACGACTAATGTGTATGATTCTTATGTTGGGCTATTGATAGTATGGTCCAGTTGTATACTAACTAGTGTTGGTTAGTGGGATGGATTTGGTTACTAGAATAGATATGACTTTGGGGTACGAGTCAGATTAACAGTTATGAATTATTTGATTCTTCAACATAATCTTAGACTTGGTTACATAGGTTGAATCTAAGTACTAGTGGCTCACCATGATCCGAAAGCTAAGGTGCTAGTCGTACCCAGGACTCGTATGGTAGAAAATGTCTAAATCTTCCTTACTGTAAATCTTCTAAGGGTACAGATGAAGTGTACGAAATATATACTGTCAATACAGCTTGGTTGGATGAGTTGTATGATGGAAAATGTTTGATACAAGGGTTGAGGCTAGGATACAAGTGAAGGATACCAATCGTATCAGAGGGTACGACTCGTGTGGGTCAGTCGTATCCTTGTGATGGGATTTTTGTGCAACTTAAGTGGGGGTATTTTGGATATTTTCCCAGTTATCCTAATAGGGTCTTAAAACTTCTATCCAATTTGGGAGGTTATTTACCCTATTGTTCCATTCATTAACACTTAGAAACTCCTCTAACACACTCCATAATCCTCTTATGATCTTTTGGGCAAAAAAAGCTAGGGTTTCAACAAAAGGTCAATTTGGGGCTTGTATTGGTGATTTCTTTCTCTCATCATCTTGGTTTAATGCATGTTCTCTTCCCTTATTTTTAATTCTAACTAAAGTCAATGTTTTATGAATATTTTCATGATTTCATTGATTGTATGATTTTGGTTTTCCAATATGAATTAGGGGTTTTGATGTTAAATGGTTGGTTATAGTTTCCTATTATTTTAATTATGCTTTTATATGCAATAATGATGGTTTTAGATAATTGTATTGCATGAGAATGGTTTAATGGTAATTGGAATTGGTTTTTCTCATATTATACCCCCAATCTGTTTGATAAAATGCTTATAAGGATATGTTTATTGTATTGGCTATTTTAATGGAACTCTTGTATGTTTTAAAACTTAGTAAATGACTGATGCATTGTTTAAAAGGCTTAAAATGGTAAAAGGATAATTGGTTATGCTTGTGGGGTGGATGGAAGTCTCCCAAGTGGTTTAATATGGTAAATGGAAGGACACTTTAAAGTCCCCTTAAACCAATAAATGGTTATGGTCTTGGTTGATAAATGGATAATGGTTTGGTTATTGGGAAATTAGTTTTAATTGGGCAATAATCGCAGGAGGTGTAACTAAGCCTTAGAAAATGGAGGTCTCGAGGAGATCAAAATTGTAAACTCATATTTTTTGTTGTGAGGTTGGTCTTGGTGACTGTGTGCATGACTTCCCATTATATTTGGGGGATGTACTAGTCTTCCCAAGGGATACTTCCCTGGTCGTGTTTCTATATGCACTGGGTCTTTTTAAAAGAGAGAGCTGAACCCATATAGGCTGTGGATGGTTTAGGACGACAAAGCTACATAGCCGAGGTAAAGGTTTTAAAGATATGCTAAACGCAGTCCCTTTTCCATACATGTTTGTTTTATATATGTGTATGGTTGTTTCATATGTATGGTTTTACTTGGTTTTATAAATGGCATTATTTTATCCTTACCCAGACATCATGCTAGCAGTCACTTGCTAACCTTGTCTACTGGTGGCTGTATACCCACTCAATGTTGGAATTAGCTGTTCTACTCCTTCTACATAGTGTTTTGACTCAAGGACAACATTTTAACTGAAGTGGTGAGCTTCCATCCTTTTGAAAGGCTATATTACATGTTATGGATATTCTTAGACATTTTTGTTTTATTTTGGATAATGGTTATGGCTATAGTTAGGGCATGTTCCAACCAGATTTCATTACTCTTTTGGTTAGAGGCTTTATAGTACTTCTATGGGTTTGAATGGGCGAGATTTATATAGGTGTTGGCCTTGGCATTAGAATAGGCTTGGAGGTTGGCATCATCAGACTTAATTTCTCACTATTCTATCATATTACATTGTGGGATTGATTATATTTTATTTTGGAACATCCTTGGTTATGGCTTGGTTTATGGCCCTTGTTTTGGTACGGTTTGGTATGGTTTGATTATTGGTACGGGGTGGTTGGACTCAGTTGTGTCCATCATGGTTGTGATCTATTCCTGGAGTCTTTATATGAGATATTACACTATTTTGTTACATGCTCATAATTCAGCCAACTCAGGGTAGGCGGTTGGAGGTTGGGTTGGGTAGCGAGGGTGGTCTCCGGTCCTGGATGGAGTTAGGATGCCCATTACGACAAGGCCCCATGGTAGGTTATGTCAGCCAAGATAGTCAGACTCCATGATAAGGCCATAGCACGGAGGTTAAACTTCATGTTATTGGTATGGAATGGAGGCAAACCTTTGCAATATTAGCATGAAACAGAGGCTAACTGCCTCGGTATTGGTGTGCCACAATGCTATTTTTATTTCATTCAATTTTTGTTTTTCCACTATGGGTGAGGGGCTTTGGCCTTTTTACCCCTTTTACAACCTTATAACATAAAATAACTCCATTCCCTTCAGATTTCAAAGATCAAATAATCTTCTTTATCTCTTAAACTCAAAACCCAAGAACATTCAAGGGATTTACAGTGGATTCATCTTCTAGGCTCCAAACATCAAATTTTCTTCTATTTCTATGTATTTTAGGCATATTTCTCTACCCTAAACTTGAATTTTTATATTGTTCCATGAATTGGATAGATTTTCATGTGATTTAAATTATGGGATTGAAATTGGGTTGAGGGGATTTAGGTTGTTACTGGTTGAATTACTTGTCCCATGCTTTAAATTGACAATTCACACTTTAAACTAATGTTTTTAGGACTGAATTGGTGCATTGTTTAAATGATTAGAATGGGGGAAATGGGTTTCCCCAAATTGGACGAATTTTTGCTTGGAATTGCCATTAATCTCAACCTACTTTATAATCTTTATTTTAAATTTGGATATCGCAAGGTCTGACTTGGTTTGAGTCTATTGCATTGCATTAAAGGATAAATAGATATGCATATTATTTTGAATGGACTTGGTGACCTTAGTTTTTATTTTAATGAAACTTGGGAGTCCTATTTGGTTGTGTGATTTTTTTTAGCATAATTAAATTTTCTTGAAAGAATAATTGGTATGACGACCTTAAGTGGGAAATGACTTAATGAATGACTCTTGGGTTAACGGATTGGTTTATGTGCAAATTTTTTTAATTTGTACTTAATGGGAATTGTATAGCTCATCTTGAAGGTGTAAATCTTAGGGGGATAAACACTAGAAACAATGTTTGCCGGCATTAGGGTGTACTTGATGTACACTTGATATATATATTTTGGGGTGGCTATTTCATTGGTAACCTTAATTTTCCCTCTAATTTTCCTCAGTTCATATGGCTAATATGCACTGGGGCCCTTTCAGTAGATGGAGATGAACCTATATAGCCTATGGGAACCTTTAGGACAGATCGAGCTACACAGTTCAGGTTAAATCTTAAAAGTCTCATGTTCATGACCCTTTACCCTATCCTGGCATCCTATATATGTATATATGTATATATGCCATTATCATATCACTTATCCTAAGTTACATGTCCGCACTTATCCGACAGACCGTCTGAGGATGAAATATTTTTTCATGATGTAGGGTTTGAAGACTTTTTTATTTCTCCTGTATAGGGTTAGGTGGTTGAGCACATTTGTTGAGTTATAGTGAAGTTCTGAGCCTCCATCCTTCGAAATGACTTATCATTTTATTATACTTTCTTTATTGACTTAGTACTATTGGATTCTTTTCTTTGGTTATAGTTGGCAGCATATCCCGACTTAGTTTCTAGTTAGGTTTTTAAGGATATTGTGGACAAGTGTTGGTTGGATATTTGTTTTTGAGTCTTAGTTTACATTTGATCATCTATCCTTTTTATTACTATTTGGTTGAGTTTTGTTGTATTCTTTTATTATTTATGGATGTCAGGCTAAGGGAGTAGTCTCTGACTCATGATAGGCTTTAGATACCTATCTCATTTATGCCCTGGTTTAGGACATGATAAGTTTAGTTTCAGAGCACGATTTAGGGTTGTTGGGTGTACACAATGCCGTGTATATTAGAATCACTTTTATGAGTATGTATCGTACCATCTATAAGGGGGAAGCTATAAGGCATTTAGGAATATTTTCTTTTTTTGTATTCTATTTTGGGATATAGAGTCAAGTGTTATGAAACTTCTCTAACTTCCAGATTTTTTGTATTTTAAATTATGGGTCCCTGAAGATCTGTCATTTGTAAAAACTCTGTTGGACTCTCTATCCTACCTGAGGAGAATATGGAGGGGACTCACCTTATTCTGAAGTATAGACAGGATATATGGTACCTGTTCCTTATTGTACCTCTCCACATAATGTTCCACCGATCCCTACTAGTCCTCTTTGGGCTGGTGATACCAAGCCCAATCACCTCAGGGAGATATTTGTAATGTGGAGTTTTATCAATCTATTCATATGCTTACTTATTCAGTGGCATCACAGTCTTGTCAGTCTGATCATCTTAGTTCTATTGTTCATTCATCTAAGATCACTTGTATTGGCTAATTTATAAGGTTGAATCCCCAAAAATTTATAGGATCGAAGGTTGAAGAGGATCCTTAGGGGTTTATTGATGAGATGGAGAAGATTTTCTAGGTGATGCATAATACTGATTCTGAGGGTGTAGAGTTTGTACTGTATTAGTTAAAAGATGTAGATTATTAGTGGTATGAGAAGTCGGAAACTATGAGGGGTGATTATTATAAGAACGCTGTGTAGGTTGACTTGTTAGGGTCCTTCCTTGATCACTTCTTTCCTCAGGAGTTGCAGGAATCTATGGTAGATGAGTTTTTGAACTTGAAGCAAGGAAAGATGTGTGTGAAGGAGTATACTCTAAAATTTCAGCAGTTGTCTCGTTATGATCTGGATTTAGTAGCTAACATGAGGTCCCGAATGAGAATGTTTAGCTTTGATTTATCATATGATTTTGTGCTGGAATGTAAGGCTACTTTCCTGAATAATGATATAGATATCTTCAGTTTGGTGGTTTATATGTAGCAGGTTAAGGATGAGAAAAAAAAGGCAGAAATGGGAGAGGGGTAGAATAAGAAGTTTAGATATTTAGAGTAGGGTATAAGTTAGAAGAATGGTGGAAGAGATGGTAGATAATGGACTAAGAAAAATAATTGAGCAAATTCATATTCGTCTGCTTGTGCTCCTTCTTCTAAGTGTAGGGAATAGGATGCCCAATCTCAAGCTAGTGGAGATCAGTATCCCTACTTTATCCTCTTTATTATTTTTATGGGTAGCCTTATCGTGGATATTATAAGGGAGGGAGAAGTCAATGCTATAATTATGGTCAGCTTGGTCAAATACATTGAGATTGTCCTTCAGCCAAGGTTTCCACTGGAGCTAATAAGGTTTTGGTATCCATTTCTCAGCTCATGTGCCAAAGGGCAATACTTTTAGTATCGACACTGGCCAGAATTATCTTTATGCACTTGCTACCCATCAAGAATATAGGGCATCCCTAGATATTGTTATTGCTATGTTACAACTCTTTTCCCGTGATGCTTATTGTTTTCTTTATCTGAGTTCTACCCTATCATATGTGACCCCTTACGTGGCTATGCATTTTGGTTTTGGTCCTAGAAGTATTCTTGACCCATTTTCTATTTCTACTCTAATGGGTCAATCTTTTGTCGCTAGAAAAATCTTTAGGGGTTGTGTGGTGTCCATCTTTCATAGGAATCCATTTGTGGATTTGGTTGAGCTTGATATGGTCAATTTTGATATGATCTTTGGGATGTTTTGGCTCCATTCGTGCTATGCTTCTCTGGATTATAGGACCTAAAAAGTCATTTTTCACTTTCCTAATGAATCGATATTAGAATGGGAAAGGTGTTACTTAGTAACTAAAGTGAGGTTTATTTCCTATGTTAGCGCTCAAAAATTAAATTTCAAAGGTATCTGTATCATCTAGTTTGTGTTAAGGATTCTAAATCCTAAAGTCCTTCCTTGTAATCTATCCCGATTGTTAATTTATTTCCCAAAGTATTTCTCGATGATATTTCCAAATTTTCTCTCGATAGGGAAATATATTTTGGGATTGATCCTCTATCGGATACCCATCATATTTCCATTCCTCCTTATAGAATAGCTTTGGCTGAACTAAAGGAGATAAAGAAAAAACTAAAAGATCTTCTTGATAAAGGATTCATTCATCCTAGTGTTTCTTCATGGTGTGCTTCCATACTTTTCGCGTGAAAGAAAGATAGGTCTCTTCGGATGTGTATAAACTATTGTTAGCTGAACAAGGTTATAGTGAAAAATAATTACCTTGTTCCTAGGATTGATGATTGTATTGGTTAGTTTCAAAGTGATAGATATTTCCTTATGATTGATTTCATTCTGGTTATTATTCATTGAAAATCATGGAGGTTCATATTCCTAAGACTACTTTTTGAATTTTGTATAGTAATCATGAGTTTTGGTTATGTCTTTTGGGTTGACTAATATTCTGACTATGTTCATGGATCTTATAAATCAAGCTTGTAGTCAATTTATGGATTTATTTGTGATATTCTTCATTGACGATATCTTGGAGTACTCCAAAAGTGAGGAGGATCATACCAATTTATTTCTGATTTCTTTATGCTTACCTTTCAGATCATGCCTCCAAGATGATACGATGTTCAGGAGAACCCTTCTATCCTGACTAAAGACAATATGGATTGAGATTATTCAACATATAGAGTTCAGATTTGGTCTAGAGGTTCAGTTCCTGATAGTCCTGGAGTTCACCCGGCTCTCTCTAGTCCTCCCCTAGTTTCTTAGGCTGACATGATAAATGCTGAGTTTTGTTAGTTGATTCATAAGATTGCACGGTTAGTGGCTTCTCAGGATGAGCATGGTGCATCTATCACTCCATCTTTTGAGGCCACAAGTGTCTTCCCGTTCTTGAGGATTAGTCTTCCAGCCTTTATCGGGGTTAAGGTTGAGGAGGATCCTCATGGTTTTTTGGATGAGATGGAAAAAATTTTCAGAGTTATGTATACCACTAATGTGGAAGGTGTGGAGTTTGCAACCTATCATTTGTAGGGCGTGGTGTACTATTGGTACAAAGAGTGGGATCAGGTAAAGGGTGATGTTGAAGAGTCATCTTTGTGGGAAGATTTCTCTAATGCATTTTTGGACTACTTTTTTCCTTTCGAGTTGAGGGAAACAAAGGAAGATGAGTTTGTTTATATGAGGAAAATAAAGATATCTTTCAAGGAGCATGCATTAATGTTTTGTTAAGTATCTCGGTATGCTCTTAAGTTGGTTTTATCATTTGGGCTAGAATGTGTAAGTTTTCTTTGGGACTACCTCGTGAGTTGGTCCTTAAGAATAAGGTAACTTTAATGATCGAAGACATGGACATCTGTAGATTGGTTGCGTATATGAAACGAGCAGAGGAAGATAAAAAAAAATTTGAGATTGATGAGAGGTAGAGCAAGAGGTCTCGGTCTTCTGAACAAGGTGGAGGCCAATAGTTTAGTTGTAATTGGTCCAAGAGGAAAAGTTGGGTGAGTCCCAACTCCTATTCTATGGCTAGGACTCTCTACTCAATGTCGTTGGGAGATAGACACTTTAAGAGTGGTGATTCTTCTAGGGCATAAGGTTCCTAGTCTCAGGCTAGTGCTGCATAATCAACACCAACCTACTCTCTTTGTAGATTTTATAGACAACATCATTGTGGCCAGTATTAGAAGAGAAGGAACAGATGTATTAGATGTGGTCAAATTAGGCACTTATAGTGAAAATGTGAGAAGAGAAGGAACAGATGTATTAGATGTGGTCAAATTAGGCACTTATAGTGAAAGTGTCCCTCTCTAGTGTCTTCCTGGGCCAATAAGGGCCCATATTGCTACTTCATCTGCTCCTACACCAAAGGGTGTTGCTTCTGTTTCTCATACCAACACTGGCCAAAATTGGTTATATGAACTTGCTACTCACATAGAGTCTGAGGAATCTCCGGATGTTGTTATGGGTATGTTGAAACTTTTCTTCTGTGATGTGTATTGTTTACTTGATCCAGGGTCCTCTTTCCCTTATGTGACCCCATTTGTGGCTGTGCATTTTGGTTTTAATCCTGAGTGTTTGCTGATTCCTTTTTCTATTTCTACCCCGGTAGGAGACTCTATGGTTGTTAAAAGAGTCTATAGGGTGTGTGTGGTATCTGTTAGTGGTAGAGAAACACTTGCAGACATAATAAAGTTAGACATGGTTGATTTTGATGTTATTCTAGGGATGAATTTGTTTCACTAGTGCTATGCTTTCTTAGATTGTTGGACCTGTAAGGTAACATTTAAATACCGTAATGATCTAGTCATTATATGGGAATAGGGTTCTTTAGTTTCCAAAGGGAGATTCATCTCATATCTCAGAGCTTGAAAGTTGATTTCCAAAGGGTGTTTGTATCATTTGGTCCGAGTTATAGATTATAACTTGGAAGGTCCCTATCTAGAATCAATTCTCATGGTTAATGAGTTTCCTAAGGTTTTTCCTGATGACCTTCCTAGTATTTCACCTAATATGGAAATAGATTTAGGGATTGATCTTGTTCTGGACACTCTTCCTATTTCTATCCCTTAGTATAGAATGGCCCCAGCTGAGTTAAAGGAGCTTAAGGAGTAATTGAAGTATCTCTTATATAAAGGTTTTATTCGTCGTAGTGTGTCTCCTTGGGGTGCTCCAGGGTTATTTGTTCACAAGAAGAATGGATCCCTTTGGATGTGCATTGACTATCGTCAGTTGAATAAGGTGACCATAAAGAATAAGTATCCTCTTTCTAGGATCGATGATTTATTTGATCAACTTAAATGTTTAAAGTATTTCTTTAAGATTGATCTTAGGTCGGGTTATCATCAACCTAATATTAGGGAAGTGGATATTCGTAAGACTATCTTCAGGACCCGGTACAATCATTATGAATTCCTAGTTATGTCTTTTGGGTTGACCAACGACCCTGAGGCATTTATGGATTTGACGAATAGGGTCTTCCATTTGTTCCTGGATTTACTTGTTAGTGTCTTGATTGATGATATCTTGGTCTATTCTAAGAGTGAGGCAGATCATTTCAATCACCTCCGTGATGTGTTGCAAACCTTGAAGAATCATCTTTTGTATGTCAAGTTCTCCAAGTGTGCATATTAGTTGAAGGCTATGACTTTTCTTGGTTATGTTATCTCTAGTGAAGGGATCATGGTAGATCCACAAAAAGGTTGTGGCAGTTAAGAAATGGCCTAGACCTACAACTCTAACTGATACTTGGAGTATCTTGGGTCTAGCCGGTTACTATATGAGATTTGTGGAAAGTTTTTCAATAATAGCTACTCCATTGACTAAGTTGACTAGCAAAAGGTCAAGTTCTTGTGGTTAGATGCGTATGAGGGTAGTTTTTAGAAGTTGAAAGATAAATTGACTTCAGCTCCACTTTTGATTTTGACCAACTATAATGATGGTTATGTGGTATATTGTGATGCTTCTTGCATTAGGCTTGGTTGTGTATTGATGCTGCATGGTAGGGTGGCGGCCTATGCTTCAAGGAAATTGAAATTTCATTAGAAGAACTACCATACTCATGACTTGGAGTTATTAGCCATGGAATTTGCATTGTAGATGTGTTGACACTATCACTATGGGGTTCATGTTGACATATTTTCTGATCATAAGAGCCTTCAGTACGATATGAGTCTATAAAGGAGATGGCTTGAGTTTATAAAGGACCACGATATGAGTCTCCATTACCATCCAAGTAAAGCTAACACAATTACTGATGCTCTTATCAGGTTATCCATAAAGAGTTCAGCTTATATGGATGAGTGTAAGCAGGAGTTGGTGAAGGACATTCACCATTTGACAAATCTTGGAGTATATCTCACAAACTTTGAGAATGGTAGTGTATTTGGGAATCAGGTATCACAGTCATCTCTTTTTGTTTAGATAAAGGAAAAAAAATCTTGGATCCTGATTTGATGAAGAATAAGAGTACAGTCGGTCAACAAATGGTTTTTGATTTTGCAATAGGTTGTGATGGTATCCTGAGGTACCAATGTAGGTTATATGTTCCCAATGTCGATGGATTGAGGGAAAGGATTTTGGCCGAACTCATGGGTCCCGTTGTGCTATTCATCCCAGTTCTATAAAGATGTATCATAATCTTAGGGAGTTTTATTGGTCGAATAATATGAAATGAGATGTGGATATATATGTGGCTAAATGTATAGTGTGTCAACAAGTGAAAGTTGAGCACTTGAGACCAGGGGGTTTGTACCAAGAGATTAAGTTTCCTGAATGGAAGTGTGAGGTAATTAATACGGAGTTAGTCATCAGTCTTCCCTGATCTCAAAATCAATGTGATTATATTTGGGTCATTATGGATAGAATGACAAAGTCTGCTCAATTATTATTTATGAGGACTAGTTACGTGGCAGAGGATTATGCTAAGTTATATCTTGTGAAGATTGTGAAGTTTCATGGTGCTCTAATTAAAATCATCCCTAATAGTGGTACCCCATCCTCATCTCATTTTTGGAAGTCATTCCAGAAAGATTTGGGGACTAAGGTGTGCCTTAGTACCGCATTCTACCTGAAAATGAATGGACAAGCGGTGAGGACCATTCAGACTTTGTAAGATATGCACCACTCTTGTATGATTGATTATGGTGGTAGTTGGTATGATCATTTTCCTTTGATTTAATTCAACTACAATAATAGTTACCATTCTAGCATTGGTATTGCTCCTTTTTAATGAATAGTATGGCAGTAGATGTCGTTCTCCTATTGGGTGGTATGAAGTTGGTGAGGGTAAGTTTCTTATCCCTATTTGGTTCACCAAGCCTATGAGAAGGTGAAAGTGATTCATGATAGGTTGAAAGCCACTCAAAGTCTCCAAAAGTCCTATGTGGATATGTGGTATAGGGATTTGGAGTTTAATGTTGGAGAAGGGGTATTCTAAAATGTATTTCCCATAAAAGGAGTGATGCAGTTTGGTAAGAAAGGAAAACTTTGTCCCCAATATGTTAGTCTCTATTTTATTTTGAAGAGTGTTGGTAATATTGCCTATGAGTTTCAGTTGCCCTTTAGTTTGACATCTATCAATTAGGTATTACATATATCCATGTTGTGGATATATATTGGTGATCCTTTGTTAGTTTTCCCTTGTAGGATATTGGTATTTTAGACTCTGTCCTATGAGAAGGTCCCGGTGAGGATCTTGAATCGACAAGTTCACCAGTTGAAACCAAAAGAGGTGGCTTTAGAGAAGGTTCTATGAAGTAACCAAAAGTGTAGGGAAGTTACTTAGGAGTCAGAACAGGACATGAAGTCTAATTATCCGCATTTGTTTTCCATTTCAGAAATTTGTGCTTGAGGTATGTGTTAATATTCTTGATGCAATTTAAGTTTTGGATAGGCAATGGGTTCAATTCCATAAACTTTAAATTGAGCAAGTGTTTTGATAGACAACAAGGTTCAAATCCCAAAGTCAATTTAATGAATGGATGATTCATGCTTCTTATCATTGTTGTATGTGATTGATTTCTAACTTTATTAAAGGTTAGTTTGATGTGATATGATGTGTTAACCCATGCCTGTGCTTACCTTACCTTTCATTCGAGATACTAATGATCCAAGTGGGAGAGAATTGAAACACCTTGGCTTTGAACCCTTAGAAAATTCCCTAAGTTGAATTTCTGGAAATGGTACGGTTTGAGCATACCAGTTGTATGCTATGGTATGACTTTGGCCCCCACTTTAATATGTTAAGAAGTCTAGTGTGGGTTACATTCCATAAAGGTAAGGTTTAGCCTCACCAAAGTCGTACAGTAGTGTACAGTCTTAAGTCTCCAAGTCGTATGATGTCTCGATCTTGACCTAGTGTGTTTTGCCTAGTGTACGAGTTATAGGGTACTACTAATACCTTAGGGTATGATTTATGCCTATGTATTCATATGTTGGATAGGTTAGACGTCCATGGTGAGGTCTAGTGTATGAGTTAGGGTACCACTCATACCGTAGGGTATGATTTAGGTGTGGAGTTGTACCATCCTAGGTTTAATTTTCACCTTTTAAGCTGAGGACATTTTTGACCTCTCCCATCCTTAAAACCTTAAGAACCATGACTTATAACATTATTTGGACCTTTATTATTCTCTTTGACAAGTTCAAAACATTCCAGAACACTCTCTAAACTTCTCTAACAAGATTGGGGCTAGGGTTCATCCAAAAGGCCATCTAAGAGATTGGAGACCAAGAATCTCTTTGTGAATCTTTGTGTATAAGACATGTGAATCTTCTCTCTTTGTTATTTCTCAAATATCAGGTGTTTTAAACCTTGATTTGATTCTTGAATGGTGTGTTTTGAAATCAAATGTTAAGGGTTTTGATGCATAGTGATGGGTATTGTTTACTCTTGTTCAAACTTGTGTTTCTAGATGTTTGTGGTGATGGTTTGCACATGCGGGTGCTTGTTGATTGTTTTTTTAATAAGTGGTTCATAAGTAACCCAAATTGTGATGGTTTTTTCACTTCAGTTCTGGTGATGGTAAAGGTATGCCCTCAAGGGGTTTATGAAAATGTCTAAGAGAAATTAGTAGTTATAAGTTAATAGTATTTTGAGCTTAGGCAATAGCTTAATAAGTAAGGATGCTTGGTAAATGACTTTTTAAAGGCCTTGTTGTCTATGTAATGAGATCATTCAAAACCTTGATGGTTTGATTGATTAAAAAGGGTTTAGTCCTTAAGCATGAAATTGAATTGTGTTTGAACGAAAGCATGGTGTAAGAATGCTAATGAAGAATTAATGGTTTGGTAAAGGTCTTGACGACTACAATTTGACTTGAATAGTGATTGAAACAAAGGAATAGGCATATTAAAGTGATTGATTGACAAATGGTTCATAAAGACCTTGTGTTCATGTATGGTGTTGAATTGTAGCCTTGAAGGCTTGAATTAGCTAAGTGGGTTAGAGTCGTTGAATGTTGAACTAAGTGGATATGAATGCATGGACAAAGGGTTAGAGTCCCAATGTCGACTAGTAATGGACACGATGGCTTGTGGTTAGAGTCCACTTGCTTAAAAAGATGGTTTGTGGTTAGAGTCCACTTTCCCAATAAAACGATTTGTGGTTAGAGTCCACTTAATTGATAAGATGACTAGTGGTTAGAGTCAACTTGTTTAATGAGATGGCTTGAGGTTAATGTGCTCTTTCTTAATGTAATCAAGAAGTTCAAACTTCCCAATCTAAGTGGAAGGTTAGAGTCCTCCACTTCATATATCATGATTGGGTGCTTTTAAATGAATGGTAAGTCATGTTTCCTTTTTGGCACTCTATGTATCAATACATGTCTACCTATATGCCTAAGTAAATAAATATGGTTTCTTATGATGGTTTGACTTGGCTTTGAATAATGACATTATTTTCTACTTACCATTGAGTTACATGCTAGCGCTCCAACTGTTAATCATATCCAGATGTTGTCTCCCCAAGCGACACATGGGATGATGCTTCTTCTTCTCTTCTTGTCCAGTGACTAGGTGTTCGAGCAGTTCATATGTTGGCTTTGGAGTAGTGAGCTTCAATAAATTGGAAGGCATACATTTTAGGGTCTTTTTATCTTATGTCATAGACTCATTTTAGACTTGGTTTTTAACTATTATCAGGAGCATGTACCGACACATTATAGACATTAGATTTGTAGAGGTTTTGTAGATAACTGTGGACTTGTGTATGTTATTTAGTATGTTGATATTAATGGATTGATAAGAGACTTCTAAAGTGATGATTGTTAATATTGTTTCCTTTATCTTGTTATATGTTCGGAGTTCATTTGATAGTTATGGATTGATATACTGGTTAGATTAGATTAATGAGGAGATCTCCAATCCTTGTTGGGCTCGAGATTACCAAATAACAAGGCCTGATTTGGGTCATTTCATGGGGTGAGTAGTTTTTGGTTATTTTACCTATTGTACGACCTTATAACATAAAATAACCTTATTCCCTTCTGTTTTCAAATATAATATCATCCACTTTCTCTCTTAAACTGACAACCCAAGAACATTTTAGGGTTTATAGTGAATTCATCATCCGATCTCTTAAACTTTAAATTGTCTTCTATTCTTTTTGTATTGTAGGCATGTTTCTCTTTCCTAATATAATAGCTCGATCATTCCTTAAGCCTAAATCTGTCCTTCTAAATGGATATGTATGACTTCTAAAGTGATTGATGTTTAAACCATGTTGTATTTCTCTAATTTCCACTTTTTATCATATAGAGGATTGAATAAGCTTTCCATCTATATCAATTTCATCAAAATCCGACATTGGATGAGTGAGTTATGGCCATTTTACTGAATGCTATCGGATAGCCCAGGTTTGACGGTCGACCTGGTGGACCGTCAGGTCCTTGGTGAACCGTCAAGTGTACCGTCAAGCCAAGGCATTAGATCCTTTTTTGGTATGTCGTGTGATGGTCAAAGTGGTGGACCGTCACAAGGTTGACAGACCATCAAGGTATCCATCAGATCGAGACAGAATGTCTCTGTTTTGGCCATCAAGTGACGGACGACTTGATGGACCATCACATTTTTGACGGACCGTCAGGTCAACCATCACGTAGAGGCAAAACGTTCCAGTTTTGGTGTTCGAGTAGCGGACGACTTGGTGGACCGTCAATCCCTCTGACGGACCGTTAGGTCGACCGTCACAGGTCCCGATCAACAAATTTCAGCATTTTTTTCAAAAGGGCATCTTGGTCATTTCTGCTACTTGTGGCCTTATACATATATATATATATATATCTATGTAGAGAAGAAAAGATCATTTTCTCTCCATTTCTCTCCAAAAATCTTTCAAGAATTCTCTAGAAACCTAGGGTTTATTCCAAACCCAAAAATCAAATCATCTCCCAGAAATTTAAGAAATCTCCCCTAAATTTCTTCAAGTTGTTCAATAACTAAGCTTCTAAAGATAAAGGCAGCAAGGTCTTGTCTAAAAGTGTGAGAAAGAAGTTTCAAACAAGTTTCTATGTCTTCAAAATTAAAATCTAAGGTATGTGAGGTTTGAACAAGAACACCCCTTTCGTTCTTGTGCCTAAAGATTTACATTCTATTATTGATTTACATGATATTACAAGTGGGTTTACACCCAAATTTCTCTATTATTTATTTACGAGATTTGAGTTGAATAAGTTTGATATTTATGATTATTTCACCATCAAGTTTCCTAAATTGAGAATTTATTCCATGATTCGTATATTATCATTATGTATTGATGATTTCTAAGCAATCTAAGTCAAGTTCCATGAGTTGAATATTTTTTTTACTATGAATTGATGATTTTTGAATGATTTGAGACAAGTGTTATGAGTTATGCCTTTCCATGAAAATTTTAACTCTTGAATGTATATTGATATGTGAACTTGAGAGTCAAGAATGAGTCTTGTGATGTATTTGATGCTGAGAAGGATTGTGTTGAGTTGAGTTGAGTTGAGTCGAGTTAGGAATCCACAAGATGTTTATGATTTATAAATGAGATATATTTATGTTATGGTCTTTATGATAGACCCATGAGTTGATACTGAGTGAGGTGGATTTCCTAATGCGTTCTGAGATGAGTCTGGGAGGAGTATTTAGCACCGAGCGGGAAATATAATATTTCCCCAGAACTACGTGCCACCATAGGATTGATGTAGATGATTGTGGGACAAAGGCTGAGTATGAGATTGTGAAGATGAGATTGAGGTTGTACTCCTTGGTAAGAGTACAACACCCCTGCCAATGTGGGGTTCTCTTCATAGGAGGGAAAAATGTTGGACTACATGCGGCTCACATGGTGTAGTCATGTCGGTTATAAGAAACTCCCACGTACATAATGATATAAGTCTCTTGAGTTACCGAGTCACTTTGAGTCACGAGTTAAAGAGTTTGAGTTGAGTTAAATGAGTTATGAGATATATGAAACATATGTCATTACTGATGATTTATGGAAATAATGTTTTAGATAATTCAAGCGAAGATAGTTATTATTGTCAGCATGCATGATTTCTCATACATTTATGATATTATTTAAAATTCTGCATCGACCCCCACATACTCAGTACATTCCCAAGTACTGACCCTCATACTCCTTTGTATTCTATATTTCCTTGTGATATTGGTTCAGGTGCTCAGTCTCAACAGCGATAGTGATCTTTGAGTACCTTCCTCTACACTTCTGCAGTTAGTGAGTTCTCATGGTTTGAGGACCTGTGTCTCCAATTTCATCTTGTTAATAGATGGTTTTTTACTTTCATTTCAGTACGAGTCAGTTGGGGATCTGTCCCAATAGCTCCTCAGTCCTACGTAGTAGAGGCTTTGTCAGACTAGTGTACCAGCGTGTACAGAGATTTCAGTATTTTGTTTGTATGGGGCACTATTATTTCATGATTCAGTATGTTCATGACATGGTTATTCCTCTTTATATTATCATGATTTGCGCTACAATGAGTTCTGAAAGTAATGAAAAGTTTAGAGGGTTAGCTTGAGGCCACGTGTGCCTTGAGCACCACGTGACGCCTCGGGATAGGTTCTTGGGGCGTTACACCTAAACTTGAGTTTTATATTAGGCATGAATTGGATGTACTTTAATGTGATTTAAATGGTGGTTTTGCAATTAGGTTAAGGGGTTTTGATTTTTACTAATTGAATTACTTGTTCGTGTTTTATATTGATCATTCACGCTTTAAATTGATACTCTTGGGACTAAATTGGTACATTGTTTAAATGACTGGAATGGAGGACATGGATTTTCCCAAATTGGATAAATTTTGGCTTGGAATTTGTATTAACCTCCCACTTTATAATCTAGTCTTTAAAATTACTTAACTTTTTTCGAACCCATTGATTGCATTAAAGGATAAATGAATTTGACTACGGTTTTGGATGGCCTTTGTGGCCTTGGTTTATGATTTTAATGAAACTTGGGAATCCATTTTAGTTGTGTGAATTTTATTGGTATAATTAAATTATCTTGCAAGAATAATTTGTATGATGATTCCAAGTTGTAAATGCCTTAATGAATGGCTCCTAGATTAACAAATTGGTTTATGTGCAAATTATTTTAATTTGGGATTAAAAAGAATTATGTAGCTCATTGTGAAGGTGTAAGTCCCAGAGAGATGAACATTGGAAACCATGTTTGCCGGCGTCGGGGTTCTACAAGACTATATGCTTGATTCACATTGGATGTATATATTTGGGAAGACTATTGTCTTGGTGGATTTAGTTTTCCCTCAGTTTTTTCTTTGTTTTCTGGGGCTAATACGCGTTGGGACCCTTTCAGTGGGGGGGAGCTAAACCCATATAATCCATGGGTGCCTTTACCCTATCCCAATATCCTATATATATACATATGAATATATGCATATGGTTTGGACTTATTTTTGACATGCCATTATGTTACCACTTTCCCTAAGTTACATGTTAGTACTTCTCCTACTGATTTCCTAGGACGCTACATCGCTTCATGATGTGGGGTCCAAAGACTTTTTTGTTGCTGATGTTCAACTTAGCAGTTGATCACGTTTGTTGAGCTGTTGTGAAGTGTTGAACCTCCATCCTTCGAAAAGCCTTATCATTTCATTATTATTTCTTTATTAACTTACGACTGTTTAATTCTTTTCTTTGTTCACAGTCGGGGGTATGTCCCGACTTAGTTATTATTCTAGTTTCAGAGGATATTGTGGACAAGTGTAGGTTGAATATTTGTTTGACTCTTACTTTGCATTTGATTATCAATTCTTCTTATTACTATTTCGTTGACTTTTGTGGTATTATTTTATTGTGTCCTAGATGTAAGGCAAAGGGGGTGGTCTCTATCTCATAGTGGGCTTGAGACGATGTCTATGGTTTCATTTTTTATGTATAATACATATTTGACTAAATTGAGCTTATTCAGATACTCTTAAAAGGTGTAATGCTTTGACTTGGCTCCTCTAACTTTCTTTAAGGCAAGTTGAGATTGTTTTTTATTCTTTTTCCAAGTGTTTATGTGCTAGCTATTTGTATTATGAGTAAAAGGGATTATGGGGTCATATATGGATAAGGTGTCAAACATTTTTATGGGTAATGATGTTTTATAAGGGATTAAATACAATTAAGTTTAATTTATTTTGATTGTTTCCTCTCTCTACTAGTATTGTTGTTGTGAATTTTATTGATAGAGACTTATTGAACATGCTAGTTAGTTGTTATACTCATATTTGTGGACTAAGTAAGTTATTGAAATACTTAATAGAAAGTGAGAATTCAAATTATTTAAGGTACGAAAGAAGAGCCTTTGTGATTGTGAAAATGGACTAACGTTGTCTTGAACTAATAATTGAATTGGCTTTGGTTTGTTCAACAAAACACAAACCTACAAAGTTGAGAAGTGTAACACCCCGAGACTACACCCTGGGCCTCACACGGTGCTTACACCCCCAAAGGACCACAAGCTAACCATGACTGGTACCTGCTGTGAGCACTGAATAATAATCATGAAACCTATATGGAAGTAAAACTCAGAACGCCAAAAGGTTCAGAAAACTAAATCAATAAAGTATATATCTGTCGAATAACTACTACTGTAAATGTATGAAAGCCTCTAAACATCTGAAATAAAAGAGTTGATAGGACAGGCCCCAACTAACTCCAACTATTATTTGAAAATTATAGAAACGCTGAAAATACTATAGATAACGCAATAAGTAAATATGTGTCATGTCCTTGATGGATGAGGACTCATTATTGTAGCTACGGCTGATAGACTGATATGGCTAAGTATGGTCAGGAACCTGAGCATTTAAACCTATGATATGAGACATCATAGCACAAAGAGAGAGTATGCATCAGTAATTTGAATGTACTGGTATGCTAAGTGAGGTTAGGCTAATATGTATGGGTTCATGTGCATGAAAATGCTAACTAAATATCATGAAGCAACTAAATGAGAGTATCTATAAGACTGGGACCACTGAAAGAACTAAACCTGCAATACCAAGCATATATCGCCTGTCTGAATTAGTCTGTAGTTGAAGTACAGTGTTTCTGATAATTGATTACTGATAAATAAAAGTCATGGTTTTGTAGAACTGAACTATGTTCTGTACTTAATACTGAATATTGAATACTGTAACTGTAATTGTGGGAGTTATCATCTAACTGGCATACCTAGATTATAGACTAATTTGGGGTTCAACTTGTAACCCCAGTTGGAAGGGTGTTAGCACCGTTCCACAATTTACTAACAGTAGCTGGCTCAACCTTAATCTGGGAAGAAGAGTCATATAATGTATATGGTTACGTTAGCTGCGGTTGATGGACTGATTTGACTAAGTACGGTCAGGAACCCAAGCATCCAAACCTATGATATAAGGCATCATATTGCGAAGAGAGAGTATGCATCAGTACTTTGAATATACTGGTATTGTTGGTAAGGTTAGGCTAATATGCATGGGTTTACATACAAGAGAATAATAACTAAATATCATGAAGTAACTGGATGAGAGTTTATGCAAGACTGGGACTACTGAAAGTACTAAACATGAAATACAAAGCATATATCGTCTGTCTTAATTAGTCTGAAGCTTAGGTACTAAGTTTTTGATAACTGATTATTGATAACTTGAAGTCATGGTTCTGTAGAATAAACTGAGTTCTGTACTGAATGCTGAATACTGGAACTATAACTGTGGGAGTTATCATCTAAATAATATACCCTAATTATAGACTGATTTGGGGTCCAACCAGTAACCCCAGTTAGAATGGTGTTAGCACCGTGCCATGAGTTGCTAATAGCAGCTGGGTCAACCCCAATCTGACAAGAAGAGTCATTTTAAGTATATGGTTACGTCAACCCTAGTTTGGCAGTAAGATGATTTACCCTATGCTAGATACATAGTTATGTAACTCATGGACTGCTACTAAGGGTTAAACCCTCTCCTGGCAGGAATATCCCCATCCCTGGGTCGCTGGTGCTGAATCCTACTTCCAAATAGATCGACACTGAACTAATCACTAGACTACACTAGGCTTGACGGAACTCACACTGATTCAGTTGACTGACCGAATGTTACTATTCGAGATACTACAAAATCATTCTATTTCGATTGAAGACTAGGTAAATAACTAAATTTTTGTATTCAATACCCCCAGGTCTCTATAGCATAGATAATGGAACCATATCTCCACTTTAAAAGTATCAATCATAGATTTTCATGCTCAATTCCTTCACAAAAACATTTTGTCAAACACCTATGATGCATAAATCTTGTACATGAGAATGAGCAATATATGAATATCATGACTACCACATTCAACATCAAAATTCAAGGATTTAACATAAGGGTTACATAAATCAACACACATTCTAGTTTATTCACACGAAACTCAAAATATTATTGACTTGAAACCCACACAACAACACATACATGAACAAAATTCCACTCAAGAATGTAAATTATAATCTATGTTTTTAAAAGGGATTCTTGAACTCCAAGGGTGGAAGAAACCCAAGGATTAACACCTAAACATACCTTGATTATTCAATTTGTGAGAATTGTTGGTGAATTTTTGGGAATTGATCTTAGATTTGATGAACTAGGGTTTTTCTCTTGAGAGAATTTGTGAAATAATGAGTGAAATTTTGCTCTTTCGGAGGCTTAATTTTGTGTCATGGCTTAAAAATATAAAGGGAAAATGACCCAATTACCCCCATAAACACGTAAATACACAAAAAATTCCCAGTGACACGACAGGCAACGCGCCTTGTCGATAGTGTCAACACAATTGCCGACGCATTGCATCGATGGCGATGATGCGATAGACGGTGCGGCACATCCTGATCGCATTGGCTTGCTATTTTGGTTATCCAAACGTATCTCAAACGATGTCTAAAAATTTCAAAACTCACCCGAGATAACCTATGGATAACCCTAACATGAATCTATTTAAAAATCAAGAATCTATGGCCGGAAATATTGAAAATTAAACCATTGAAATATCGAGGACAAAGAATAGGACTAAGTATAGATACTTAGCAGAAATTTTCCAAGTCTGGGACGTCTTTTGGCATAATATAAAGGGATGAAATTGTCTAGGACCATACGGGGTCTTATAGAATCAAGTAAAACGCAATCCTAGTGTTCACCTATAACTGATTTCAAGCCAAAGTTATTATTTTTACTTGCTTGAGACTAAAACAATCAAATCCCCTCATTTACTTTCCAATACTTCCCGTAGAATAAAAATTCTGATAACTGCAATTCCATGTGTTCCCTTGGGATTCAACCCCAAACTTAGTGTGGTTACTATATCTTGATAGCGACCGTATCGTCATCTAAAAGGAGGTGTTGCTTGGATGTCATCTCCAGAGCCAAGCCGTGATGGGTATCACAAGTACTACAATATATGCAATCACAAAGATATATATATATATATATATATATATACATATATATATGTATATATTACGTCGGGATAGGGAACAAGACTTAGCATGAATTTTAAAACATTAACCTGGGTCTTGTGTCATAACAGTCATAAAACAAGGCACCCACAGGCTATAGGGCCCAACTCTACCCTAGATAGAAGGGCCCCAATGCATGTAACCGCATGAACCCAAGAATATCCATATCCGTATAGGCCATTGTGGGGAACTCTAAACTCCTGGCATATCAAGGTGGCTTAACACCAATGTATACAATATGGGGGACTCGAACCTCTCATTCATATACTCATTTGATGAACTTGAACCTTCCAGTCATTTAGACACCCGCACAAACAAGTATGGTTTCCAGTGTTAGTCCTTTAGACTCGACTTTCATATCCCTACTACACATCCCACTTTAAAGCCCATTAAAACATTCTTTACATATATATAAAACCATTAGTCCACTTGCTTAAGAAAGGAATCTCATTGGTATCTTCATACCTACTATACTTGCAAGCGTACAACATGCCTTATCCATTATCATTCAACATTGGGACTCGAACTCATTGTCTAGACAAAGACATCAATTGAATTCAACATTTAGGGACTTGAACTCATTTAGACTTTTAAACCACCAAGGTTACAATTTAAATCAACTTCTGGCATGAAACCATTTACTAACCATTTACATTATTAGGTCTATGCCTTAGTTTAAATCATAATTAAATTCAATTTATAGTCATCAATACCTTCCCAAAATCATTCATCCTTCATAAAATTCTATTGACAAACATTAGTTCAAAGCATAATTTATTATATGACAAGATCCCTTTTATAGACATTTTCATAAATAGGTTGAGGGCGTACCATTATAAAACCATTATTCAAGGAACAAACCGTCATGTTTGGTTAACCATGACCCATTCTTAAAACCACAATTCCCATGAACCCATATGTGCAAAACCATCATAAAAAATATGTACAAATAGAAGTGAAATCATGAGAGAACAATACTCAGCATTATGCATTCAAACCCTCAACCATGGATTTCAAAGCCACTATTTATGATTCAAGAACAATGTCTAGAACACATTATTTTGGTAAACTAACAATGAAGGAAGAGTCACATGCCAGAGTTACAAAGATTCACAGAGAGATTTTGATCCTTAAGCCTCTATACGGCCACCTTAATGAATCCATAGCCCAATAGTCTTGAGAGATTTTTAGAGAGTTTTGATCTTCTAAAGTGAGGAATGAGGGACCAAATAGTGTTATAGGATACGGGGACCTAGGGGATTGGGCTAGGAAATATCTAAAATACCGTCAACTTAAAATCTATAAAACACTCGCATGAGGGTACAGTTTGACCTCTCCACTTGTACCCACATAATACCAGTTGTACCTTTACTCGTATCTTGATCAAAAAGTTGGACGATATATTTTTTCCAACATTAACTACCTTAATTAAGTCGTACCATCACCATAATACTAGTACCCTTCAAGTCGTACCCTAGGCCATCTAGGCTAGACACTGGACAACATACGGTTTGGACCCTATTTCTCATATCATGTACATACGACTCACATGAAATCTTCCAGTACGAAGAATAGAACTTGGCTAATGTCACACTGACCAATATACATCTAGGTTCCTTGACCCATACCCATACCATACGACTAGTATGGTGAGTCGAATGATGGAAAGAAGGTTCAAGACTCAAGAAATTTTGCATGGGCCAAGTTTATAGTGTTTAAATAATATAAAAATCCACCATATAAACCTCTACAAAATCCACTATATCCAGCCATAATAGAATTACCCGTCAGGGTAGACATAAAAAAGGGATAAAAAATACTTTCAAGACCAAAGCCAAAATGCACAGTTATATAAGGGGTCATATAATAAAGGGTAGACCCCGTATCAAGAAAATAATAGACATCATAAGGTAAGGTTTTAGTGTACCAATAACAACATCTATACATACTTCAGATTCCTAGAGAATAGAAAGTGTATAGAGGCAATTTTTGTGAGTGCCAGTACAAAAAGTAGCACCCTTTGGCGCAGGAGATGAAGACGTGGCAATTGGAACTTTAGTATCCTAAATAGAAACTCTGCTTGAAGAACAATCCCATTGTATTTGACCAAGATAACCATAATTATAACATCAATTCATCCCCTTCTCATAATAACCATAAAAACGACAAGAAGGATAAGGTAGGGATGATTGAGCTCTGCTAGCATAATAATAGGCACCCTGTGCCTTAGAACCACCACTATCCTAATGAAAAATATAGCTAGATATCTTAGGATAGGGAGAAATAGCCAAAGAATAAGAACTTCCCCAATTATTCTTCTTGTTTTAATATCTACCATCCTTCCTACCATTTTGCTAACTCCACCCTGCTCTGAATACCTAAACTTTTTACTATTTCTCTCCCTAATCTGTTTTTCTTTCTTCTTTTAATCACCAACCTGCTGCATAAAAACCACAAGTCAGGAGATGTCCATATCATTGTTAAACATAATGGCCTTATAATTTATTACCAAATCACAGGACAATAATGAAGCAAACTTCCTTATATTAGATCTCTAGATAAACACCAACTCTGGAGTGTAATTAGATAGCTACTGAAATTTCAACACATGTTCCTTCACACTCATCTTACCCTACTTCAGATTAACAAAATCCTCCATCATAACTTCCCTCAACTCCTGAGAAAAGAAGTGATCAAGAAAGGCACCTAAAACCATATCCCATAATGTCGTCTGTACATCATCACCCTCAACTTCACCCATAACAAATACCACTAATAAGCTATATATTTCAGTTAATATGTAGCAAACTCTAGACCTTCTAAAAAAGTTGCATGCATTACTCTGAAAATCTTCTCTATAGCATCCACAAACCCCTGAGGATTCTCCTAAACCTTAGAGATTATAAATGATGGAGGATTCAACCTCATGAACTACCAAAATAAGTGACCTTAGATGAAGAAGAAATAGAACCAACGTGATCCGACTGATGAGACTAAGATGTCACTAAATGAGTAAGCAAATCCATAGACCATCAGAACCCGCATTAGAGATGCCCCCTGAGGCATCTAATCATAAGAATCACCACCTTGAAAGTCCTGAGGAGGGCTAGTGGGAATATGTTGAACTCCATGTGGAGTAGCATAATTAAAAATAGGGACCTTAGACTGAGTTTGCACTCCATACACGAGGTGAGTCCCATCTATATTGCCCTTAGGTACGATAGAGTTCCCAATAGAGTTTTGTATGAATATCAAATCTTCAAGGATTCATTATCTAAAATGCGAGAAAACTAGGATTTAGAGAAGTCTTATAACACTAGATACTATAGCTTGAAAATAGAACACAAAAAAGGGAAACATTCCTAACTACCTTATAGTCTCCTACTTTTATATGTGGAGCAATACACATCCATAAAAAGACTCCACTCGATATGGATTTGTGGACCCCAACAAATCTAAATCAACCTTGGATTCAAAGCTTGCCACGACCCGAACCAAGGCTTCGCCATGATAGGCATCTCAAGCCCTCTATAGACTAGAGACCGCCCCTATCTCTTAACCTCATAGGCATAATAAAATAATACTAATAATGTAGAAGCTAATAAATAATAATAAGAAGATGGATAAATGACTCAATAAAGCTAAGAGCCAAATCAAAAATCAACCAACACACATCTATCCAAAATAGCCTCTAAAACTAGATTACCAAATAGGTTGGGACATACCTTGACCATAACCAAAGAATCCAAAAGAATTAAGTCAAAATAAAAGAATATGGAAATGATAAGGCTTTCCAAAGGATGGAGTCTCACCACTTCATAGCAACTTGATAGAAGTGCAAATCTATCTAATGTTGTATAGATGTAAAAAAGTGTGTTCGAACTCTATATTATGTAACAATGTAGCATCCTATGATGGTGAGTGGGATAAACACTGCATGTAACTAAAGGAATGTGATAAAATAATGCTATGTACAAAATAAGTCAAAACCACTTACACATATTCAAATATACATATATACGAGGTACTAATAGGGAATAAGGTTTAGGAATAAGATTAAAAATACTATCATGGACTTTGTATCTCTAACCATCCCAATGTCACCCACGGGATATATAGGTTTAGCTTCCCCTACTGAAAGGGTCCTACTGTATGTTAGCCACACGAACCATTGAAATCTTAGAACGGGCCAAATCCATCAATGTTCTAACCATTCCAAATATATATATATACATACATATATGGACATATATATGTATATATATATGTGGGAACTATGAATACGGTCATAATAGTTTCTAGTATTGTCCCCTTGGGACCTACACCTTCCATGGAGATCTACACAACCCCTTAATCCTAAATTAAAACCATTTACATTCAATCCCATCCATTAACTAAGATGTATTTTAATTGGGAATTTACCATTGGTATCATCATACTAGATAAATTTAAGCATGCAATCCAATTCCATTATACCATTCCAAAACCTCTTAACCAAATTGACTCCAATATTTTCAATTTAAAACTAATCCATGGCCACCAAGGCCTTTCACAACCAATTTATTTTCCAATAACCTTTTAGGTAATGTGAGGTTTCAAAGTGAAGTAGATTATGTATCTGTCCATGTTTCAAAACTAATTTCATAAGTTTGATTGAGGTTAAAGCCAATTCCAAGCTATTGAATGATATAATTTTGGAAAACCCATGTCCCCCATCCTAATTCCCACAACCATGCATTTATTTAGTTACAAATCATAAGAATAAAGCATAAAAAACCAATTCAAAAACTTATAGCCTCAATTCATGAAACAACTATTCCAAATCCCTCAATCCATGCTCAAAACAAAATAGTTAAACCACATGGAAAACAATAAAACACATACTTGTGTATAAAGTTAGTTTAGGGAAAAGATACATGTCTGAAACATACAAGAATTTGTAATCAATTTTTATTTTAGAGATCGAATGATGAATTCATGGTAAAACCCTTAAATGTTCTAGGGTTTTGTGTTTGAGAGTTAAATAGGGGGATTTGATCTTTGAAAAATGATGGGAATGGGACTATGTTACATTTAAAAGTCATGAAAAAGGTGAAACAACCAAAATCCATCACCCTTAAGTGAAAAAAAGTCTGAACAAAAATTACACCTTGGCATGGAATACCAATATCAGGGAGGTTATACTCCATTCCACACCAATATCGCAGAGGGTAACCTCTGCAACACAATGATAATGTAGAGGCTCACTGCCTTAGATTTTCAAAATAGCCCCGAACCCTTTCAAAAATTCCATAACTTTCCCAAATCTCCCTTCTAACATCCATAAATATAGTTTTGGTCAAAAATCAATATTATCAACTCGAGAAGGATAAAAATATATTGATCAAAATTTCAAGTGTCTTATAATGAAAGTCCTTTAGTAGTGGATCCCTCCAGGTTATTTCCTTAAATTTTGTGCATTACTTGTGTTTCAAGCCCTACTATAGTGTCTACAGGTCATTTATGACTTGTTGGAATCATAAGTTTTGTTATCAAATAGTTCATTTTGGATTTATGTACCCTTTCTTATTTTTGAGCTATTGTTATTAAGGAATTATTATTAGACCAAAAAACCTACTAAACGACCATGGATGAGAATTTTAATAGTTCCATCATCTCCAAAATGTCGATTATTATTTACAGGGCCTTGGTTTTTGTAGATCCTCTCAAAATTCTAAGCTTAACTTAGTCCTTTAAAGCTTGTTAAGGGTCCCAAACATAGAAAATTTTAGCGAAGTATTCATACTTAGTGTTATTTTAGCCTTAGTAGGTTGGTAACTCTATTTCACAGTGTTCATGACCTTAGAATAATGATTTTTAGGTTGAATCATGATCAAGAATGTCAGTGGGTGTTCTCAAACAAATTTTGGATTTTTCAAACTTCGTCAGGATCACATTTGAAAGCTTAATCAAGTGGATCAACACGATCTCAACGTGCCGCATCACCCATCGTGTCGATGAATATTTTCCTCCAACTCCTTGTGCAAATTCCAGAGAACCAACATAGACTTGATGCAGTGCGTTGGACATCGCTTCAATGCCAACAACGCTACACGTCGGTCTTCACATCACTGGGCACATTGTCAATCTTTAAAATTCATATCCAGAGGGGTATTTGAGTCATTTTCCCACTCCTATTCAACCCTATAAGCACAAAATTAAATCATTCCTAGGGAAAAATTCATTCTTTCTCTCAAATTGCTCTCAATAATAAAACCTTAGGACATCAACTTCAAGATCAATCCTCAAGAACACTTCATTAATCTTTAAGAATTCAAGAATTAAGGTATGAAAAATGTTAATCAAAGGGTCCCTTCCACCCTTGGAGTCCAAGAAACTCTTTTAAACTTTATGTAAATTGATTTCATGATTTCCATGATTTGGATTCAAGTGTATTCATGATTATAATATTTATTGGGTTTCTATTCCATGATTAAGTGCAAGATTTATGCTAAAACAATTATTATGTATGTAGTATCATGTGAATTCATGTTAAAGCCTACATATTATGATGCTCATGTGTTGATTAATACTATGTACATATACAATGCCTTTCAAGTGTTTGATGAGTTGTGTATATAAATTAAATAGTAAGATTATATCATGTTAGCATTTATACTAGTTCATTCTATTCAAGTGTTTGATAAAATGCCTCTATAGATACATTATGATCAAGTGTACATTTCTATGCTATGCAAGGTCATGTGAAGCTATACTTTTTATGTTATCGCGTCCTAGAGGTATTTAATACCTAACAATTCAACAATTTACCTAGATCAAGTGTTTGTTACAGAATAATCTCAGTTATGTCACGATCAGTAGTACTCTCAGTCAATTACAGAACTCAGGAAAAGCTTAGTAGACTCAGTATCAGTCTAGTCCAGTTCAATATTCAGTTTAGACCTCAGTAAATTCTCTCAGTTAATAGAATTCAGTAGTATTTTATCAGTCAATGGAACTTAGTAACCTCAGTTCAGTTTAGTTAGATAGTATATTTAGTAATAGTTTAGTTAAGCTTAGTATTAACTATAAATTCGTTCAGTGTCTATTCAATTGGGAGTAGGATTCAGCACCGAGCGAGCCTAGGGATGAGGGCTCACCCGTTAGATGGGATTGAGATCCCTAGAAGTAATCCCTATGTTCTAGAATAATGTAGCTAGCGTAGATTATGCGATATCACCCGTTAGATAGGACTGACATACTAAGGGATCACCCGCTAGTTAGGACTGATCTTAGGGATCACTCACTAGATTAGGACTAGCCCCAAAGCCAGTTGTCTTTCCTATGGCATGGTACTGACACCCTTCCAGTTGGTGTTATAGGTTGGACCCTAATTAATTTAGAGAGGGGCATGTTGATTAGATGATTACTTCCCACAGTCTCAATTTTAGATTTGATCTCAATATAGAACTTAGTTTAGTTCTACAGATTTAGAACTGTCAGATACGACCACTCAGTTATCAAATACACAGTATCAGTAAACTTAGATATCAGTAAATTAGTAATTTCTCAGTATCCAGTGTTATCATGATCTCAGGTATAGTTTACGTACTTTATGCATGTACTCTCCTCCAGTTGTACTCTTGGTATTGAATCAGTATTATTTATGCATATGAACCCATGTATCTCAGCCTACCTCACTTAGTATACCAGTATATTTAAAGTGCTGACACATACCTTTTTTTATGCTATGATGTCTTATATAATAGGTTCAGATGTATGGGCTCCCAATCATACTTTGTATCTCGATCTATCAGCAGACCACTTAGTGGTGATTTATTATAGTTAGAGGACATACTATTTATTTTAGTATTTTAGTATCTTAGTTTAGAAGTTTTTAGTAGTCGGGGTTAGTTGGGGGCTTGTCCAATCAACTCCTTGTTCACACAGTAGAGGCTTTTTCATAATTGAGTATTTTAGACAGATGTATCAGTATTCAGTTTTGAGTATTCATTATACATGTTTTGTTTGAACCTTATGGAAAGTTTTTGCCTAATTTCCACATAGGCATCCGGTCTACAAACTCAGGGCATTACAAACTTAGTATCAAAGCCTAAGGATCAATAGAGTCATAAGAAGCCTAAAAGCTGTATCTAGTATAGTGTTGTGCATGGATGTGTTGTGTGCCGCACTTATGGATAAGAGGCTATGAGATGTTTTAGGAAAAGATACCCTTCTTTCAGTATTCGTATTATATGAATGAACATGAATTGAAGTTAAACTATCAGTCTAATCCACTTCCTCCTTCTATTTATAGAACATACCTCCTAAAAAGAAAAATAAAAGAAGAATAGAAAACCAGTTAACACCTTAGCCCATTCAGGCAGATTCCCTGGATGAGCATATCTCTCATGTAGAATTCAGAGATGCATTCACTACTCTAGACAATTTAGTAGCAGCTTAGAATGAATGACCAACTTCTATTAGGGATAATCCACTGGCCAATACTGCAACAACCAAAATTTGAGACTTCACCTAAATAAACCCTCCTTCCTTAATGGGACCTAAGTCAGAAGAAGATCCATAAGAGTTCCTCGACTAGGTTCAGAAAGTCACAGATATTATGGAAGTTACTTATAGTGAGAATGCTAAGTTAGCTTCCTATCAGCTACAAGATGTATCCCATACATGGTTTAAGTAGTAGAAGGTAAACTGGGGTATAGATGCAGAGCTCATAGAGTGTAAGAAGTTTGCTACCACTTTCCTAGATAGATTCTTTCCCTTAGAGCTGAGAGAAGCCAAGGTTTTGAGTTCATCAGTCTCAGGCAAGGCAATATGAGTATGAAATAATATTCCCTTAAGTTTACTCAGTTATCCAGGTATGCTCCCTATGTAGTACAAGATAATAGGTCCAGAATATGCAAAGCCATGTCTGGGATATCAAAGAGTATGGTCAAGGAGTGAAAGACTGCGATATTGATTAAGGAGATAGATATGTCTAGGCTTATAGTCCATGCTCAACATATTGAGAAGTAGAATCTTAAGAAGAAGGAGAGAGAAAATAAGAGAGCCAGAACGGGTAGCTTTAGTTTTGCTCAACCAAGGTTAGAGAGTGGTAATCGTCCTTAATTTATTTAGGATTTTTCATCCCTAGTTCCATCTTTACTTAGTACACCAATACCATAGTTCAGGAATGATAGTCATGACGGGGCACTAGGTTCCAAAACCCAGGGTAGTGTGAGTAGTGGTTGTACTCATCCGCTTTGCAAAAAATATGGTAGACATCACCTAGGTGTATGTAGAGTTAGCAGTGGCATATATTTTTGATGTGGCAAGCCAGGACATAGGAAGAGGAAGTGTAGAATTATAGCTCAGAGGGGAAATGATTTACGCTAGCAGGGTTATTCCAACTATCCTTCAGTTCACTCCAGCCACTTGAATCCGTAAGGTGACACTTCCAGTGCTGCAATGGGCAACCCCCAAACAAGATTTATGCACTTCAGTCCAGATAAGATCAGGAAGGTTCCCTTGATATGGTAACTGGTATGTTACAGATCTCCCATTTACATTTCTAACCTTATTAGATTTGGGAGCTTCTTTGTCTTTTTAGCTACTTAAATAGCGGTCGATTTCAAAGTCAGATCGAAAACCTAATCAAAACCTTTCTGAGTCTCCACCTAGTGGGTTAG
Source organism: Capsicum annuum (assembly GCF_002878395.1). Classification (NCBI taxonomy): domain Eukaryota; kingdom Viridiplantae; phylum Streptophyta; class Magnoliopsida; order Solanales; family Solanaceae; genus Capsicum; species Capsicum annuum. Next base: position 147,368,473 of record NC_061122.1, on the reverse strand, counting down.
TCTATTATATCCCGATGGGTATATATAAACTATCAGATTATGATATCTCAGAAGGTTAGGCCTTTAGATTCTAGTAGTAATGCAAGTATGTGTAAACAAGCAGTGGGAGGGAATGATGCCCAATCCATATTTACCTCAGTGCAAAGTTTTGTACATCAGTCATCATGATGTCTACTCATGCTTTACATGTCAGCTCTATGATTATAGCCTATATTTGTGCCTGTTAACAAAAATTATGTACGTTTACAATTCTTAGTATAAGGAGTTCCATTTCACTCAGTGTTACGAATCATGTTCCATGAATATAGGAACTCCGAACTCAGGTCATACAGTTCATGACTTCTGGACTCATGCCTTACAGTGTGTTCAGTTCCCATGATTCATGCTATGCTCCTAATGATCATCTAGATTTAGATTTAGGGCATGTATATGCTCAGTTTATCTCTTTTGATAAATCGATGATGTTAATATTCTATACCTCAGGCCTCATTTAGTGTCGAGTTTAGTTTAGTATTCATTCATGCTTCAAGTCCTCATGTTTTAACCCTTTAGAGAACTCTCCTTATAAAATAATGTAGTGATAAGTGATTGTATACTTGTTTTACACGAGGCTGTAGTTATAAAGATAGGCTTGAATGTCAAGATTGTGTGTAAGAAAATGGATAGAAAGAAGTCATATTTAGTGCATGAAGGTTGGGAAATCAGAATTTTTCGTGAGATGATAACTTGAGAAAATGCTCAGTGTGATTGTACATTTAGATCCTCAGTTTATGTCAATCTCCATCACATAGTTATCATAACCCAATATTTAGTTCTAGTACAGTCTCAGTAATAGTCTTAGTTACTGTCTTAGTTACAGTCTCAGTCATAGTCTCAATCAAGTAATCAGATGAGAAACTCAGTTCAGTTTCAGGTTTCCTTGACCATAGTGTACAATTATCAATATTTTAGTACCTCAGTTTATAGACTATTTTAGAATCATGTTATACACTTTCTCTTCCATTCTCAAAATATATAGTTTTCATAAATTCAAGCTCAGTTATCTCCTGTTACACAATCAGTCCTTACCTTATATTTATTATACTCTATAGTTTCTGCACAGTTATTCAGACTAAGTACAGTTTAGTTTTATAGGCCCAATATTCAGCTATCAGAGTTTCAGGTAATAAAATAAGTTAGTATATTTATGCACTTGTTGTCAGCACTTATTTGAATATTTTTAGTAGTCTCAGGTGATGTGCTATACTAAGGTAGAGAGTATAGCTAAGAGAGTATTAAAGGGATATCTCTAATCTTGAAAATTTATAGTTGTAGTGCATAAGGCTTAGTCACTTCATCTTAGATGATGTTTCGTAGGCCCCGACTCATATTACAAAATTTTAGTCAGGATATGATTTTCTTATTTAGATATTTTATTCAGCCATGACAGGAATCCTTGCTCTCTAAAGACACTAGAACTCTATAGAAAGAGTGTCAAAGAAAGTCCCCAGTTTAATATAAGTTTTCAGCATAAGTTAGTCCCCAGTCTCATGAATGTAACTATTCCAAGATTGAGCAACCATGTGGTTGCGAGTTCAACTCAGTTTAGGTGTCATGCCTCAGTTTCAGATCCCTAATATGCAGTCACGATTCAGTTTGTAGGTGCCCTGTACATCATCTTAGTTTTCCTCAGTATCTCAGCCAAGTCAGCATTCTTTAGGGGACCTAATGTTCAAAGGGGGAGATGAACTATAATCCCCCAAGCTTTTAATAACTAAACCTTCCATCTTCTCCTCAAGTAACAAATCTAGTTTTGAGTAATGGGTACTCATAGGTGGACCCTCGAGTTCCAATCTTTGCCCTAAACCATGTATTCAAGGGTTCAGTTGTGTTCATTATATTCAGTTCATGTATCACATTTCAGTCTCAGCTGTGTTCTTATATTCCCATTCATGCATGTTTAGTTAATAATCTCAGGTTTATCAGTGTTCTCAGCCTAAGGTAACAGTCTTCCTTAGATTGTCTTAGTTCTATGTTCAGTTATAATTATAAACTTAGTATCCATTACCATTGCATATTTTGTCATGCATTCACAAATTAGTTCAGTCATGTACTCATGTATCAGATATGCATGTTTAGTTTGAAAACTCAACTTATTTATAGTTTCAATTAGGTGTTCTATGCATCAGATACGCATGCTCAGTGTGTAAGCTCTGTCTATCAGTGTTTCTCAGCTTTGTCAGTCTCATTTGATGATGAATATTCCCAAGTGGGAGATATTATAAGACCTCGCAAAATCCTAAGTTTAACTCAGTCCTTTAAAGCTTGTTAAGGGGTCGCAGACATAGAACACTTTAGCTTAGTATTTAGACTTAGAGTTGTTGAGACTCTCTTTCACGACCCTCATGACGTTAAAGTAATGATTTTTAGGTTGAATCATGATCACGAATGTTAGTGGATGTTCCCAGATAAGTTTTGGATTTTTTGGACTTCGTTTGGATAATATTTAAAAGCTCAAACCAGTGGATTAACACGATCTAGATGTGCCCCGTCGCCCATCACGTCAATGAATAGTTTCCTCCAACTATAAATGCAAATTCAAGTGAACCGATGCAGACTCGACGTGGCGCATTTGCCATCATATCAATGCCAATAATACGACACTCGTTCTGTGCACACTACGCATATTTTCAATCTTTAAAAGCTACGTCCAGAGGGGTACTTAGGTCATTTTCCCACCCCTATTCAGCATGAAAAGAGCAAAATTAAGTCATTCCTAGGAAAAAATTCATTCTTTCTCTCAAATTGCTCTTAAGAATAAAATCCTAGGATATGAATTTCAAGATCAATCCTTAAGAACACTTCATCAATCTTAAAGAGTTCAAGCATTAAGGTATGACAAGTATTCATCCAAGGGTCTCTTCCACCCTTGGAGTCCAAGAAACTTTTTTAAACATTAAGTAAATTGATTTCATGATTTCCATGATTTTGATTCAAGAGTATTTATGATTATAATGTTGATTGGGTTCATATTCCATGATTAAGTGCAAGATTTATGTAAAAACAATTATTATGTATGTAGTATCATGTGAATTCTTGTTAAAGCCTTGAAATTGTGATGCTAATGTGTTGATTAGTACTATGTGCAAATACAATGCCTTCCAAGTGTGTGATGAGTTGTTCATGTTAATTAAATAGTGAGATTATATCATGTTAGCATGTATACTAGTTACAAAAAAGTCCTAGTCATGTCACGATCAGTAGTACTCTCAGTCAATTATAGAACTGAGGAAAATCTTAGTAGACTCAGTATCAGTCCAATCCAGTTCAGTATTCAGTTCAGACCTCAGTAAGTTTATCAGCAAATAGAATTCAATAGTATTTCATGAGTCAATAGAACTCAGTGAAGTCAGTTTATTTCAGTTAGATAGTATAATCTATAACAGTTGAGTCAAGTCTAGTATGAAATATGCATTAGTTCAGTGTCAATTCATTTGGAAGTAGGATTCAGCACCGAGCGAGACTAGGGATGGGAGCCCACCCATTAGATATGACTGACATCCCTAGAAGTAGTCCCTAAGTTTCAGAACTATGTAGCCAGCGTAGGTTATGACATGTCACCCGTTAGACAGGACTGACATACTCAGGGATCACCCACTAATTAGGACTAATATCAGGGGTCACCCACTTGACTAGGACTGACCCCTCAGCCAGTTATCTTTACCCGTTGCACAGTACTAACACCCTTCCAGCTGGGGTTATGGTTGGACCCCAATCAGTTTAAAGAGGGGCATGTTGGTTAGATGATTACTTCCCACTATTTAAGTTTTAGATTCAGTCTTCTTATAGAACTCAATTTAGTTCTACAGCTTTAGGACTATCAGATATATTTACTTTTTTTTATCAAATACACAGTATCAGTAAACTCAGATATCAGTAAATTAGAAATTCCTCAGTATCTAGTGTTATCATGATCTCAGCAATAATTTACGTATTTCATGCATGTATTATCTTTCAGTTATACTCATGTTATTCAGTCAGTATTATTCATGCATATGAACCCATGTACCTCAGCCTACCTCACTTAGTATACCAGTACATTCAAAGTACTGACGCATATCTTTTTTTTGTGCTATGAAATCTTATATAATAGGTTCAGATGCACGGGCTCCCGATCATACTTTGTAGCTTGATCTATTAGTAGCAGACTTAGTGGTTAGTCCTTATAGTTCGAGGACAGACTTTTAATTTCAGTATTTTAGTATCTCAGTTTAAAAGTTTTCAGTAGTCGGGGTTAGTTGTGGCCTTGTCCCATTATCTCCCTGTTCAGACAGTAGAGGCTTTTCAGACTAGAGTATTTCAGATAGATATATCAGTATTCAGTTTTCAGTATTCACTATTTACTTTCAATTTGAACATTATGGCAGGTTTCTGCCTAATTTCTACATACTTACAATATTATTATTTTTATATTACAGCAGGTACCGATCATGGGTTAGCTTGTACTTCCTAGGGATTATGAGCACAGTATAGCATTCGAGGTACAGACTCAAGGCATTACAGTTTTGGTCCTAGGCTCTTATACTCATTTTCAGCTATTGGGTGGATTTTGGTTGAAAAGGTCCTTTGAGTCTGGGACACACATTTGATGGAAATAAACTAGAATGGAAATTTTGATGAGCTCTTTGATTTCAAAATATTGAATTTAGTGTACTAGATAGTTAGTTTGGGTTTCAAGCATTTATATTTTATTTTAATTATTTAGACAAAAAATAGTTAAAATTACCTAAAAGGGGTCCTAGGGGTTAATTAGTTGTAAATAATTTTTTCCTTAATTTGATGATTCCATTGGATTGAAAAGTGTTTTATGAGCAAATTTTCACTATTGGTTCAGGTTCATAGGGTTCCAAATTAGTTTTGAGGGTCAAAAATGAGTTTCAAAAGTTCCTGGCTGGTGTGGTGCTTAAGCAACTGTTAACCATTGACCGGGTCACTTAAGAGACCATGTGACCATTTAAGCAGTATTTTGACCCTTTGACCAGGTCCCTTAGCCGAACAAAGTGTCACTTAAACAACCATCATTGAGTATAAGACCCAAACTAAATTCATTTTGTATTTTTGATATTTTAGGAGCTAGACAACTCTATTTTTTATTGATTATCAATGAATTTATATGATATAGTCATTTTATGTGATTAATTAATATTTCTCACTTTCTATAAATACACATTTCATTTTGCATATTTTTCAACTAAAATCATGAGTAAAAAACCTTGTTCCACCATTGTTGGAGCTTGGAGAATGGGAAATTGTAGAAAATTTCCCATTGAGGATAAGCTAAGATAATTCATGCATCTTGATCATTATCTATTATTTTCCCTATCAATTATTGCTTTTTTTCCTTATAAATTCCTAGAAATTAGTTTTTGATTTTGTAACTTTGTGGGCTGATTTGTGTTTTGATTTGAGTTGTATTTATGCTTAAATTTCTAGCATACATTCATTGTCCTTCAAGGGACCTCATAAAGGATTCAATTTTTTATTTTGTTTTTGGGCCCTCCAGGCCTGTTCTTTAGTTTAATTTCAATAAAAATAATTTTATAGAAATATGGGTCTAATTTTATTACTATTAGTGTGTAGATTATTATATTAAAGTTTAGGGATGTTTTGCAATCATGGAGCAAAGATGAGCAATTTATGGATGATTCAAGACTTTTCGTTTTGCATCGAGGTAGGCTTCGGTCTACGTTGCTATATGAGATTGTGTATAGTATAAATGAATGCTTGATAAAGATGATGGGATATGTTTGTGACTAGTATATCATGACTTATCCTCTCTAGGGAATTTGGGTTGGACCTGTTGCCCAAACCTTAGTATAAAATACGGCTTTGGCTATGAAATCCTATCACACTATATACTATGTATGTTAATCATAGACAATGTTAAGGATCCCTTGGTAAAAGACTTATTATTTGACTTAGTAACTTGAACAGTTATTTTCAAGATTATAGTGCTATTATTATGCTAGTAATATATTGTTGGGTAGACCTTGTTGTGTATGAGATCATTGTTATGATACGAATTGGACACCAGGCGAGTATTCTACCTATAGACAAAACGTGATTCCAGTTTATGTATGCTTAGGCACTTCTTGGTGAATTGTATAGATACTGATGATGCCATGCATACTTTTAGGCGCATTCATTCTCTCTTAGTGGTACAATTCCAAGAAAAACCAAGGTTTTATTATTGTTTTTTAAAAAGGAATTAATCCCCACTTTTTAAGTTTAAAATAGATTTTTTATAATGTAAATTATACCACCTTATTTAATGATTTACGAGATTTTCAAACTAAAGATGATGTTTTGGAAATTAAATCAAGGTTGATTTTGGGCCATGGTTTGTCCACTCATTTACCACTACTATTTACTTCGATCGAGAGAGATTTCAACCATTTCTATGCTATTATGCAAATGTAATCCCAAAGTTGATCTCGAACAATGGTTATTTACATATGGAATTTATGATCCCATTTTTGTTTTTGGTCCGACACTTATGATACTATTTTCGATGAGTTTGATATCTTTGATACTATTTCTAATTTAAGTCTAGCACTGATGGAATACTTATTAGGTTAAGGAACGGATTTGAGTTTGGGGCTTATGGCTTTGAATGATTCATAGACATGGTATACTATATGTTTATAATGCATCCGTTTATTTACATGCATTGCCTATCACTATTATAATTGTTTGGTGCTTATATCTATAAGCCTTATGGGTGGTTTCATAGTTAAAAGCTATGATTATTGTTTGTTTAGTTCTTGTGTGCATTTTATGGGCTAATGGGGGCCCAATTAGGTTATTATTTTCCCGGACTAGCTGATTACTTTATTGTTGGTTACTATGCTTAGTTTTTGCTAGGGTGGTCATGGTTTGGTACTTGAAATTTTCGGTATGTTTTTTATTCTATTTTTTTCTCATAGTAAGATATGTTATTGTTATATTATCTCATGTTTAGTCATCCCTAGGTCACAGACCCTAATTATCCTAGTATTATCTTTCTTTCTTGACTATGATCCTCGAGTGGTTGGATTGGTTCCCTTAGGTTATTATCTATGAGTTTAATTTGTTTTACGTGTGTACATAGACATATATATATATATATATATATGATATTAACATATATCCCTCTCTTTTCTCATCTATTCATATTGCATTGTATCCTTTGGCATTGTATTACTACTTTATATCATTTTTTCACTCCATCGTATATTGGCTAGTGATATACAACATTGCACTCTATTTCCCGGACACTGCCACAATAAGATAATTTATCCTAACTGATCCATTAGTATTATTATGTTTAATTTTTTTGAATAGTCCCCTGTAGTTATATTATTATGTTAGATATTATTTATGCTTTCTTTATAATTGGAGCTCAACTGACTGATTTATACATAGTACAACGTGTTTGGTACTCCCACTACACTTCTGCATCCTGTAAAATATTGTATGAGTTCTTGCTCTTGACACAGGCATAGTATGGACCTACTATAGATCAATCATTTAGGGTGAGCTCCTGATGTTTGAATTATTCTTGCTCTCTATCATACTGATTAGACTTACCTATATTTCTTAATTCAGAGATAGTCTATACATGTGTATTTATTTAGTATTTCACTTTGTACTCTGACTATATTAGAATCTCCTGTTCTAACTTCACTGGGCCTTCGGGTTGTATTATAAATTAGTATTTTATTTAAATTTGTTTTATTTTTCCTCCAGTTCTCCTGATAGTGTGTTACTAGCTATTCTAGACTATGGGTTGGCTTACCTATAGGTAGGGTTCTAGTAGGTGCCATCATTACTTGAGAAATTGGGTCATGACAATTAAAGTGACCATGTTATAACCATGAGTCTCGAAGGTTGCCTCACACCTTTCACTCATTCAAAAATATTCCTTATCTAAATTTCTAGTTCATAGACAAATAAATAAGAGTTATTTCATTTTTATTTGGGATTCAATAAGGTTACTTGAAATACCAAAACTCAATTCCATGTGGCGACTCTATCAATAAAATAATCCCATTTGAAAACGTTACTTTAATTAGAAAAACTTTTATCCTAAAACCAGCTCATAGCGGGGTAGGTGTATAAGTAGGGATGTGACAATATTCATTCACTCCCTGGATTGTAGAATTGTACTATTGAAAATGTTACTTTAGAAATAAATTGCACCATATTTTATTAGTTTAGTAGAAGTAAGATTCTAAAAGGATATGTGAGTCTGAGGTACGACTTTCTAGATGGATATATGGACCTCGTGAGTCCTCCATGGTTCCTATCTCAATTGCATTCCACTACATATAGGGTGTGTATATATATAGAATAATTGGTTATTATTGCACCTCGTGGTCCCCCATGGTTCCTATCTCAATAGTATGGCACTATATAGTGCGCGTGTATATATATAGAATAATTGGTCATTATTGCATTTCATATCATATCCTTGAGTTATTATTAATATTGTTATATTATTATGTTGCTGAACGTAGCTATATCTAGAGTTACTTATAGCATCCTTTATTTGATATAGTAACTTATTAAGATAGTTCAACCAATGATTCCTATTGAGTATTAGTTGTTTAGATCACCATACTCTTTTGTATTTTCTTGATACAAATCTTGATATATGTCTCTAATGTCGTGATTTGCGTAAGTTCTTAGTGATTTAGATGTAAGGTTAACTCCTTTAATCCAAAAGCTTGACCCATAACTTTTTTTATCGCCTCTCTATCTTTTCAATTATTTCATAAAATGATGTAGTAGTTTTAGTATTATTTCCCTTGTTTATTTTTAGAGAGATTTTATAAACGTGATCCTAATGTCATGGGGATTTAAGAACTTGTATACTTGTTAATACATGAATAATTAAAAGTGGATATTTAATACTTTGACATCATATTTGATGTGTCGTGGAAGCACAACACATTCGATGCTTAAAACCATAAAATTATGCTTAAACTTAGATCATTTTAGTAGATATGATGTGATTTTATGGTTATTCCATGTAAAACAGGTCTAGCATAGTGTTGGAAAGAAATTAGAAGAAATAGACCTGAAAAGACTAGAGTTGCAGAAGGTACGAGTATTCTCAAGAGTCGTCAACACCTCATATGACTCATAGGCTGACTCGTAAGCATAATAGAACCTAAAGCCAAACTAAGAAGCTAAGTCTAGAGAAGACACGACTGGAGCATCCGATTCATAAGACATAATATGGATCGTACCATGAAGTTGTTAAGACAACAGAACCAAAGGAAGAAATTAAGAGTTAATGTGTTAGAAGAATAAGAGTCAGAAGTCTGTGTACGACTCGTATGATCAAACCATAAACAGACCAGTATTCAAAAAAAGAAAAAAAAAATTCCAGGTGGATATGAGTGAAGGCAACAAGTCGTATTATCAAGGTATGAATCATGAGTAGGAGTCCTAATGTGAATAGAAAGTTGAAGCTGACTGATCAGACACTGCAATGGATACGAGAGTAAAGTATGACTCGTATGATGATGGTATGAGTTGATGAGCGAGTCATACCTTGTTCTGACATTGCATTAACTTTTCCATTTTTATTAGGACTTCTATGTATTTTTTATATACTATAAATACCCTAGGGTACTTACTTCAACATACTTTTAGGTACTTTTTACATTATTCGTACATTATTTACAATTATTCCTGAGAATTTGGGGTTTTATTCAATTGAAGACTTGGGATTTTATTCATATTATTCTTGTGCAATTAATTACATGTTTTCTTAATTGATAATCATTAATTCATGCACGAACATAATCGAATAGTCTCCCTAACTAACGTTGTGGGAATGCTAGTAGATTAGCTAAGTAGAGGAAGTGGCAGATTCATCTATTCTAGTGTTTATGCATGTATTCTAATCTCCTTCACAATAATTGACCTCAAAGCTACTGCAAAAGCTTGGGGACAAACTATATTTACGAACAACTTCACTAGGGAGTTATTAATTAGGAAAAAAAGGTTAATACAGTAATTTGAGATTCACCTCCATCATAATATTCCATTATTTTATCTACTCACTTTAGACATAAAAGGTGATAGTGAATTGAAGTCATAAATAAGGAGAAATAAGGTGATTCCCTAAGAATCACAAGGTAAAGGGTGAGATTTATCAACACGTCCACAAGACAGTTGATAATACATATCTTGTTGACTTAACATTCAAAGTAGTAAAATAGGTAGATTGAACACGAGAAATTTTTTGAGTTGAGAATCAAAGGGGAACATATGCCTATTGTTCATCTTCTATTGTTTACAACCCAAAAGTATTAAAGATTTGGTTACTAGTAACTGATAATTCAAAAATTTCCCCATTTACTTTTTTGTAATTCTCGTGAACTACATCAAGTTAAGAAACTATTCAATGTTTTCCTTATGGTATAGACCCCAAACTAGTTGGGTTACTATATTTGGTGTCAATCGCAACATACTTCTTTTGTATGTTAGTTTTGGGTAATATTAAATTTTTGCATCATTAGCGAGGAAGGTGATTTGAATAGTTAATTGCATTGGTGAAGTTCATAGGTTGTATTTTCTCTTTTGGTTTGGCATACGTTGGTGTATGTCAAACACTAGGAGAAGAGGGAACCCCTTACTCCCATTTGATCCAAAGCCAGAGAGAATTCTTAAAACACCAAGAAGAATGTCAGGATAAGTTCGTGATAGGGTTGAAAATCCTTTACTTGTTGATCCTAACATGATACTCATGCATGCTCTATTAGATCCATAGAATGTTATCGATTTATAGATACACCAACTAATAGCTTCTAATGAGAAAGAGAGAAGAGCAGGTGAAGAGTCCTAATTAGATGAATAGGCTGGGTTAGCTACGCAAGGAGGACTAGATAGGCCTAGACAAGTCTAAGCATTGAAATAGATTTCAGAGAGGCAGAGCTCCATTGATTCCTACATATCAGCACTTACGCCAATATAATGATGAAGAGGATATAGGTTATGTTGAATCTACTGAGATGAGAGCCATCATTCCTCATGCTTTACCCCCTAATGTGAAGTTTTATATTACAAATACCATGATCTAATTGTTGAACTTGAAGGGTGTATTTTTAGGATCAGCTACTGATGATGAAAACATGCATATTGCTAATTTTACTGGGATCTTCACATCATATATTATTCTAGGGGTGGATCAGGAAGTTTTAAAAGTATGGTTATTCTAACTTTCATTGACAAGTGATACATCACTATGGTTAAGAGAACTTCCAAGAAGCTCAATCACTACTTGGCATGAGTTGTGTATACAATTTCTGAATAGATTTATTCTTCCTGCATAGATATTGTATTTGAAAGATACGATTCATAACTTCAGACAGTTACCTGCAAAATCTCTGTATGAGGCATGGTTTAATTTAAGAAAAAGCTGAGCATGGTACCTAATTACTAAATTAGAGGATCAAATTTGTTGGAGATTTTCTATAGACCATTGAATGTCAGTTTGAGAGTAATGTTAGATATGATTTTAGGAGGTGCATTCATGCATCTTTGATCCGGTGTTGTACAAATATGCTAGATGATATTTCAGTGACTAATAGAGATTGACATACTAGAGATGCAGAATATGGTGCAGGTACTTATGTTAATTGATGGACTAATGATTATGGAGTTGGTCAGGATTTTGTATTACAAGTGGTTGCACCTCTTTGTATAGCCATTTTTTTGGTTACAAAATAGTCATAACAATGAGTACTGAGAAAGTGAATGTAGTTGTGACACAAGGATCTACTTTTAGAACTTTTGAGATTGAATTTGAATAAGAAATAAAGTATATTGATTTTAGGTTCACTAATTTCTGATCCCAAGGGCAAGGAATCAAGGTTGGAACTATTGTAATGATAGATACAGAACTAAAAGTAGAGAGAGATAGTGATTGGCAGCTAAAAGATAACTAGAAAGAGAAGAGTGACAAATATGTTCCACTGGGTAACCGTGATATAGAATCCAGGATGAAGACACTGTTGTTGAAATTAGTGAAGGGGAAATAAAGTTAAGAGATCTTTCTTAAGGATATTACAGTAGACCTATCTGGGATATTCCAGAAAATTGAGTCACATACAACAGCAATCATACAGTTGGAGCAACTATTTGGTCAGATATCAACCATAGTAAATCCAAGACATCTTGGAATTCTCTCGAGCAACACGGTGGCTAATATAAAGAATGATGGTAAATTCTACACCATTACCACTTAACATGGTAGATCTACCATAGATCCACTTGTACTGGTTGTAGATGATAAAAAATGATGTTGATCTTGTTTATGTGGATAATAGTAACAAGCAAGATATAAGAAGATAAGGCAAAGAGCCTATTTTAAAGACTATCCTAAAAACCCATCCTAATGTTCCTCAAAGGATAAGGAATAAACAAGAAGATGGTAAGCATTAAAAGTTTTTGTCAATTCTAAAAGAGCTATCAATCAACATCCCACTTGTAGAGGTATTAGAGCAAATTCTAGGATAATTCATGAAAGATCTAATCACCAAGAAGAGGTCAGTTAGTTATGAGTTAGTTGGAAATATTCATCATTGCAATATTGTAACTACTAGATCATTGGTGGATAAGAAGAAGGATCCTAGTGCATTCATTATACCTTGCACCATATGATCTTATAACTTCGCTTGTGAATTATGTGATTTGGGTTCTAGCATAAAACTCATTCCATTTGTACTATTTAATTAGTTGTGGTTGGGAGCTCCCAAACTAACCACCATAAGATTAGTGATGGTAGATAGAACTGTGAAAAAGCCAATTGGTATTCTATGTAATGTATTGGTGAAGGTGGCTTCTTTTAGTTTTCTTGCGGATTTTGTGATATTGAAATTTTAAGTGGACTTCCAAGTACTAATTATTTTTGGAAGACCATTCTTCTCTAAAAGAAAAATATTGATTGATTTGGGGCTAAGGCATCTGATGCTGAGACACAATCATGAATAGCTAGTGTTCAATGTATGTAAATCGATAAAATAGAATGATAAGTTTAGAGAGAAAACCATGATCGGTGTTAATGATGATGCAAAAGACTCATTCTATGATGTTGATTCTATTACTCTTTGGGATGATGGTTCTGATGTTGTTGTTCCTATTAAAGAGAGATTGGGTGTTAACATGCTAAAAATATTTATCCTGAAATTCGATAGTGATGGAATTGAGAAATATGATGAGATGGTATGTGCACTTTATGGGAGTGGTTCTTACATTTATGCACCAAAGAAGCTTGATTTGGATTTGAAGAATAGAACTACCCCACTTGCTCATCAATCCATTAAAGATCCATCGATCTTAGAGATAAAGGCCCTCCCTTTATATTTATGATATGTATTTCGGGGGGAAATACACTTTTTCGGTAATTATTACAGCTGATTTGATTGACTCAGTAGTGGAAGCATTGTTATTAATATTACAAAGATTCAAGAAAACCATTGGATAGTCTATTGCACACATTGTGGGTATTTCGTCTGGTATTTGTACTCATAAAATTCAACTGGAATCCAAATGTATTCCAAGTATAGAACATTAGCATCGACTCAATCCTCCTATACAGGAGGTGGTGAACAAAAAAATTATCGAGTGGTTTGATGCTTGTGTAGTATATCACATTGTTGATGCAAATGGGTTATTTTGGTGTAATGTGTTCCAAAAAAAAAGAGGTATTACTACTGTACCTAATAAGAAGAATAAGCTAGTACCTATAAGGCCAATTATAAGATGGACAGTATGCATGGATTATAGAAAATTAAATGCATAGACTCAGAATGTCCATTTTCCCATGCCCTTCATAGACCAAATGTTAGGTTATCAAGCAAAAGATGGTACTATTTTATTGATGCTTATTCAAGTTACAATCAAATTATGATTGTGCCTGAAGACTAGGAGAAAACTACCTTCCCATGTCCCTATTGGACTTTTGCATTCAGACGTATGCCATTTAAGCCATGTAATGCTCCAGCCATATTTTATATATGTATAATGTCCATCTTCTCTTATATGGTATAAGATACCATCGAAGTGTTAATGGATGATTTTTCAGTTGTGAGTGATTTGGATGATTTTTTTGTTATGGGTGATTTTTTTGAGGATTGCCTAGTGCACATGGCAAATTCTCTTAGAAGGTGTGAAAAATGCAACTTGGTACTTAATTTGGAAAATTTCCATTTTATGGTTAAAGAAGGTATTGGGATTGGACATAGTATTTCAAAAAGGGAAATAAATGTAGACAGTGCTAAAATAGAGGTGATTGAGAACTTACCTCCACCAATTTCTGTTGAAGAAATTCAAAGCTTTTAGGGCATCAGGTTTTTAAAGGCGTTTTATTAAGGATTTCTCAAAGATTTCTAGTCCTCTTTGCAAGCTTTTTTACAACGAGGTGATAGTTATTTTTGGTGATGCTTGTACGAAGGCTTTTGAAAGCCTAAAAGAGAAGTTGATGTCGACTCCATTCATTGTGTCACCTGATTGGTCCTTGCCTTTTGAGGTTATGTGTGATGCAAGTGGTATGGATGTAGGTGTTGTCCTGGGCTAAAAAAAATAAAAGATTCTTCATCCTATTTACTATGCCAGCAAGGCATTGAACTCTGCTCAAAAGATATACACAGTGGCTAAACAAGAGTTGTTGGCAGTGGTTTTTGCCTTTGAGAAGTTTCGATCTTACATGATTAAGACGAAAGTAGTTGTGCACACTAATCATTAAACATTGTGGTACTTGATGGGAAAGAAAGATTCCAAACCTAGAATGATTAGGTGGGTACTTTTGCTGAAAGAATTTGATTTTGAAGTCAAGGACAAAAAAGGCACAGAGAACCAAGTTGCGGGTTACATATATAAACTTGAGAAGAAAGCTATGAAGAAAGTGGAAGATGGTATAGAGATTGATGATAGTATTCCTGATGAGAAGTTGTTGGCAGCTTCCCAAGATCTAATACCACAATTTGCAGACTATGAAAATTATCTAGCTAGTGATCTAGTCCCAGATGATATTTCCTTCCAACAAAGTAAGAATTTTTTGCATGAGGTAAGGAAATTTTTTTGGGATGAGTCTTATTTATTCAAAATATGTGTGGATGGGATTATTTGTAGATGTATACCTAAGGTAGAGATGTTAAGCATACTTGACGCTTATCATTCTTCGCCAGTTGGGGGTCATCATGGAGGAACCCACATAGCCAACAAGATCTTACGATGTGGGTATTATTGTCCAACAATCTACAAAGATGCACATGAATTTGCTTCTTCTTGTGATCAATAACAATATCAAGGTAAGATCTCAAGATGCCATGAACTTTCTATGACCCTTATTTTAGAATTGGAATTATTTGATGTAGGGAACATATTTCATGGGGCCGTTTGTGAGTTTGTTTTGCATGAAGTATAAACTTGCGGTTGTGGTTGTATCCAAATGGGTGAAAACAGTTGCACTCCCCAAAAAAAAGTATGTAGTGTCACTGTATTCTTTAAACGGAATATTTTTTCTCGATTAGGCATACCACATGCTATAATTGGTGATAGTGGGTCATATTTTTGTAATCGTCTATTCAAAAGTAACCTTGAGAAGTATGGAGTGAAACACAAGGTGGCAACACCTTATCATACGCAGACTAGTTGACAAGTTAAGGTGTCCAATAGAGAAATCAAGTCCCTCATGGCAAAGACAGTGAATTCCTAATGACTGATTGGTCACAAAAGTTATAGGACAACATTAAAGACTCCAGTTGGTGCTTCACCTTATCTGCTAGTGTATGAAAAGGCCTGTCACTTGCCTGTTGAGCTTGAACATAAAGCACTGTGGGCATTGAAGTAGCTGAATTTTTAGTGGCAAGATAAAGCCAAGTCAAGATTGAACAAGATGAATGAGTTAAATGAATTTTGAATCAAGGCTTGTGAAAGTTCTACATTTTATAAGGAAAAGATGAAGCTGCAACATGATCACAAATTTGAGAAACGAAGCTTCAAAAAAGGTGACCAAGTATTGTTCTACAACTCAAGGCTTTGCTTGTTTCAAGGTAAGTTGAAGTCTAGATTGTATGGTCCCCTTACTATGTAAGAGTGTTCCCGTATGGCGCTTTGGTATTGAAAAGGGATGGTGAAGCCCGTTCAAAGTAAATGTGCAAAGAGTAAGGCACTATATGGGTAATAGTAAGGAAATAAATGTGATTTTTTAGATGGACCTTGTGAAGTCTGAGTAACCAAGGTAATTATGTCTTGCTATGATATTAAATCAAGCGTTGCATGGAAGGAAACCCATGTTTTGTACTTATTTATTTATAGGTTAATATGATTGTTTAGTGTGCACGACTAAACATTCCAGAAAAGAGACTAAAATTTCTAGTAAATAGGTCATACAGACTCTTTACGAGTCTTATGTTACGGGTACGACTCATGACTAAGAGTTGTAAGGACCTAGGAAATTACACAGTTCTAGATTAAATTTTCTAGAGTGGATATGACTCTAAGAATGAGCTTTACCCACAAGGTATGATTCATCACATTGAATTATATCGACTCCAGAACCCAGGTAAGGTTCCAGGTATTTACTAGCTAAGGAAAAGACACATAAGCATAGGTATGATTTGTATACATGACTTGTACCCAAGCTTATTAGGTTAGAGTCGGGGGTTAACCTTACACATCTAAATCAATTTAAAAAGGAATAGACACCCGATACTGGTACCGAAGATCCAAAAAAGTTCGAAACCAAAGCATCTCCATTTTTTGTCGAATCTTAAGCTCCCAAGGCACAAAATCAACTCAAATAACTTATGAAATTGCTCAAATTCCTCAAATTACATGAGTTGGGCATAAATATAGGAAAGAAATTTGAAATTGGGAAAATCTAAAAACACAATCAAGAAAGTATGTTTCGAATTCAAACTCTTTACATTTCAATTTGGAATTACAAAGGTGATTTATTTTTAAACTTGTTTAAGTTAAGTTTACTTGTGGGTCTAAATTTGGTACCCTGGTTCATAGGATTTAAGTTGAAATTAGAAAATAAGGGTGCAATTGATTTTAGGTGATGATAATGAAAGGTGCTTGGACTAAAAGGGAGTGTTAATGCTACATAAAGTTGAGGATAGTTTATGAAATTTGAATTAGAGTCAACTGTAAAGTTGAACTCATAGGTTGCAGTAGATACGAGACTTCTTATGAATCGTACCCATAAATATCAAGGTCTTAACGAGACTTGTACCCACTGATATCATAGAAGTTTAACTATGTGAACATTCTAGTTTAGGCACGACTTACTTAAACGAGTCGTATCACACCCATGTGACTCATACACAGAAGTCATAAGGACCTGGGTTGATATTACATATCGAGAGATTTTGCTGATCTGCTTATTACTATTGGTGATGAGTCATACCATGTCGGCATGACTAGTTCGGAGGACTTAAAAGTAGACTAGTGAATATAGTCCTACACTCTATTTTGTATGAGACTCGGTTATATGAGTCGTACCCAAACTCATACCTTGTTCAGAACATGCCCACTGATAGTTATTTTCTTATTTTTACTTTATTTTCCTTATTTAATTACTAATATATGCTTGTGTTAAGGTATAATGTCTCCCAAAGGTGCATCTTTTACCAATCAAGTGGCCAAAAAGGGAAACAAAAAGGCACAATCTTCATGTTTTGAGGCTATTAATTCATCTAGCATTAGCGGTGATTTGTAGAAATACCTAAAAAAGGTTAAGGGCGACCTATAAGACACAAAAGTTTCAAAGATGAAGAAAGTAGCAACCTTGGAGGACACACCTCCACGAGGAATAAGAATAAAGAACCCGACTACAAGAGATTTTCTCATTGGAGGAGATAAGATATAAAGAGATATCATTCATCAATAATATTTTTTTATGTACACTCGAGTGAAGTACCAGTTAATAAGGTGATTTAAAGTGGTGGATCAATGGTAAGTCATAAAAAAGTTTAAGCTTTTTGGTATGTTTACAAGAATCAATCAAGGTTCAATAATAAAATATAAGTCCATGGAATGTGAATTGATGTTAGTCTAATGAGATTATGAATAAAGGGAGTTTTCAGACGGTGTGATTGTATAAAATTATTCAAGAATGTTAGTAGGAGTGTGCATGTTGTGATTGATTAATTTACAGATTTAAACTAGTGAGTTAGTCTTTAAAAGTATTTTATCAAAAATAAAAATCAATTTTCTGGTTTTGTTGGCACTACTATGTACCTTAGTTTAGATGACTTACGAATTAAATATACTTATGCTGTGACTAATTTGGAAGGATTTTCAATTTTAATGTTGAAGTAAGGTAGGAAAAACTTTTAGGAATTCAAGATTTACTGTTTGTTAACCCTTGATGAAGAGTTGAAGATTAATGTGAATGACAAACTTTGATTTCAGATAACAACACTTGATAAGATACCATGATTAAAAGATGAAATTTGTAAGCACAGACTTATGAAGGGATTAGCTATAATTTTGTAAAAATTTGGGGTCAGTCCAAGTAACTATTAGTGATATACGGGTTATTATGCATTTTAGATTGGGTTTGATTGTTCATGTTTTGCCAGGTAACTTACAAATGTATTATTAAGAGAATTTACAATTATATATAGATTTTTGGTAGGATTTTAGGTTGAACTGATGCTAACTTCTTGAAGGAAATTATACAGATATTTGGTGGTACGTGGAAGATATATGCATATGATAGAGAAATCTTGGGGAGTTATTAGTTGTTTTCCATAGATTAACCATAAGGATGTATGATTAAGGTAATAGTGTTCAAAGAATAACATTCGAATATTTTAATGGAATCAATTTTCATATTCTATCTTAGTGACTCTATCTTGATGGAATGAAACCATTAGACTTTAAATTAATGCAACCAGCCTTGAAATAGGCCAATTTTTGACATAAAACATTGAGAATTGGCTAAGAATAGACCATTTCTTTAATGTAAAGTCTTAGTTAATACTTGCATTGAATGAAAATATGTTTTGAAGGGTTTTTTGGTGCTTTTGATGGATTTTCAAGGTACAAAAGAATGAATTATAGGATCAGGGTATATTACTAGTAAAGTTTTAACAATGGATTATGACTATAACTATTAGATTATGGTGACAAGGATAAATCAGTATCATCAAAGACATGATTATTATCAAATAAGCTATTGCATATAGGGATAGTTTAGGAATACAATAATCAATTATTGGAAAAAATTTTAGGTTTTACGAAATGTGACTTTAGTCTATAGAGATAAAACTATAGAAGATCCAGTAGTTAGGGTCACAAGTGGTAATACAAATGTAAATATTTGTTAAGAGTTCTTGAAAAAGGTCTGCCATAGGTACTTACAACTGCTCGACAGCATTAGTACTCTTTGTAGCCCATTTGAGGATAATAGATTTGTTAAGTGAAGGAATATTTAATGACACTTAAGGTTGTTTTGTGATTTTTTCTTGTTGTTTACCATTTTATACCCCCCCCCCCCCATAACTTTGGATTATTATTTATTACTTGTCAAAAATGATTGACTTGATTCTACAGATGATAAGATGGATTTTGGTAAAGTTTTCACTTATGGAAATTTGACTAACAGTTGACATTAGTAATGTTGAAATCGAATGTTGATGATTCCACAAAGTATAGAGTATTATCTTTTGTATAGTTTGAGGTTTGGTTTTCTTTTCAAGGATTTGAAAGGGTGGTTTGGTCATTTTGTTGGATTTCTAAGCTTTTTATATTTTTGAGTTGACTTTGATTAAAATTTGGTCAAATCAATGCTAGAATAAAGATTTGAAGATTCCAACAAGTTAAAAATATGATTTATGATTGATTTGCACTATGATTTGTGTTCATAGGATTATGAATGAGTTTCAAGAGTTCGTTACAGAAACGTGACCTTGTTGCAATTTATTGTCAGCTATGTAGTTCAACATTTTTTTGTAGTCATGAAGGCTTGACTATATTCGTAACAAAGGAAAAACATTTGTAAAGAAGGACCATGGTTATGTTCGCAAATCGAAAGTTTGGGTCGAGTCTAGTTAATCATTTTCAATTGCAAAATGGGCTTTATGTTTGTAAAGTATGGTTAGGTCGCCTTTTATATCGTAGCAGATGCTCACATTCAAGAAGAAGAGGATGCTTGATTCAGATTATAAATCCACTTTAAAATTTGAGCTTTGTATTTAAGGTTTTGGGAGTTTTAGCACACAAAGTAAGGAGATTTTTGAGAGGTATCAAAGATACTTTATAGTGCCAAGTTTCTAACCTTCTTTTTGGTAATTCCCACTGATCAAGTCATACATTGTCTGAAAGGAAAATGCCTGTAACTACTCTATCATAAGTTGTGTTGTCATGAATAATAATAACCTTACTAGGCCCCCGTAACACCTAATGGTACAAATAAAAGACATAATCGAAATGCCCCTCATAAGCCCGAAGGTAGACACAAGAGACATAACCCAACCGGACCCCTTAAACATGATGGGTAAAAATAACACTAAATAACACAACCCACTCTTATAAGCATGGAATGCACAAACAACAAACATTTTGGTGACAAGTAGTACATATGAATAAATTCAATGTAAACCAAGTTATTAAATATAATATGAATTCCACATCCAATAATAATGTATACACCTTATCCAGTACTCAATGCTAAAAAATGTATGACCCACAGGAAATACCTTACCCTCAACATGTATAGCTAGCAATGGATGGACCTATTAAGGACTTGATATGTACTTATCAACCCAATCTCAAGCGGGGACTTCCAAGAGATAATTAGTAATATTCAAGAATATGACAAGGCCCAAAATGGAAAGTGATCCATTTTCCCTTTCGTAAACTAATGCATATATAAAATATCTACATATGTTCAATACCAAAATTATATAAATTCTTTTTAAATTGAAAAATGAAACTAGTGATTGAAAGAGTTAGAAATTCCCCCAAAAGGTAGAAAAGATGGCATACATCAATAGAAAGGGTGGAATGAATTCCCTATATTCTTTGTAAAGCCAAAATCAATATTTTTTCTAAGAATCATTCCACAGTACATGTGTGTGTATATGTGAATGTATGCATATCATCACCATCATAAAGGAGTAGTGATATAATCGTATAAGTATACATAAACATATATCATCGGGTTTAAAAAATATGCAACACTAACCTGGAAATTAATAAAGTCATATCCACATTTTGGTGCCCACTAATGTGTAGAAAAATATATGTAAAGTACATATGGAACTTAGAGAAAATGAGATAAAATATGATACTAAAAGGAGTTAATTGAGGAATATCAGCCTTATCTTGAGATACTATTTCAAACCCACAATAATGATCACAAATCTAATCATAAAACCATACAAAGAAACAAGTACTCCTAACCTAATATTAACATTACAACAGGCATACTAAACAAAGGCTCAAGCTAATATTGTACTCTAAGATCCCCAAAAATATCAAGAATGGTGGAAATGATAAAATAATCTTAAGCATATCCTATAAAACCCTACCTAACATGCAATTTTTACTATACACAATATCATAGAGAAAATTAAATACAAAAGTAGTTTGTAGCCTTCCTTAATGTCGAACAATAGCCTTAGACTTACCACGAGCTGTTCGTCCCTCTATTTAACTTCAAGAGCTTTTCGCACTATCAAAAACATAATATATAAGTCAATATGAGTAAAACAAGACCCATATAAGAATTACAAAACATGGTTTCAAATAGGGTATTAAATTGACATCGAGATTTTTCAATAAAAACTAAAATGAAATATGCAATTATCATTCAGAAAGGGGTAAAAAACTATGTGCCCAAAAGTTAGGTGAATGTGTAATTGGGTTGAGACCTAAATTGGACCAAATAGCTTACTTGATCAAGTAAGGCAACTAATAATTTAACCAATGAATCATGGATAAAAGATTAAATTGATACTAGAAAATATGATAAAACACAATTATGAAGTAAAGGAGCCTACCTCGCAAAGACTGCCAAGAATCTTCCAATTTTTTCTTGCCTGAGATCCCTAACACATGAAAAAAATGGCTAAGTGATTGGATAAGGAGTAATAAATAGCCAACGATCTCCACATAAGTTATAGCTTTATCACATAAATGGAAAACTTTTTGCTTAAAGAGAGGCCATTATAAAAAGTGGGCCTTCCCTGTTAAAATGAAACTAGAATTCCACAAAGAAGGCTTTGCATAAACGATCCTGGCTCTATATAAGGAACTACAATAGAAGACGAACTAGATTAGTAGCTAAGACAAATGTTTCAGATCCTGCATGGAACCTCAAGATTTGTTCAGAGTTCTATGAAAATAACCAAATATAATGACATTCTATACTCAACAAAATCAACAAAATTCCCAGTGAAGGTTATTTTAACAAAACATAAGTCTCACCATTATTTTTATAATTTTACTAAAAAAATCCAATCAATAGCCTAAAATGAGACCAAAGACCTAAGGATTCAAATCAAAGGACCCCTAGCCTAAAATCCATGTTTTGGAGATAACAAAACTATCAGAATTCTCATCTAAGGATATTTACTTGAAGTTTTTATTGAGGATCAATTTCTCAACTTTTAAAGCTCCAAAATAGGAAATTGGATTAAAATTCAAAAAAAATTCCTAAAATTCAAACCACTTGTCTTACCAAGCAGTAAATAATGGGTAACAACTATCAAGATATTTGAAATATAGCAAAACACATAAAATTTTAAAAATAACCTGCGCATTATTACACTTTCTTTTATGATACAAAATTGTACCATTAGAATACAATTTTGTTATAGAAAATCTATCATCTATTATTGATTTAGTTAGAGATAAGATGTTAGACATGTATGTAACTCTGAACTATATTTTTAGATGTGATTGTGTTAAGGTTTTGGAGGAAAATATAGACCTCTTAAGTTCCTAATGACTTTCACCTTAGAGAATATTACTGTGGTGGGGGTGTATGGTTGGGTTATTAGTTAGTGCATTGTATTACATATTTTATTTTATTTTATTGAGTTATTATTGATTTTCTTATAATATTGAATAAATGACACTAGTTCGTGTGTAGGGTTATTTGTAACATTCTTTACTTGATATGACAACTACATAAACTAGGCCAGCCTTTGATATCTATTGAGTACTAGTGGTTTGTACTTATCCTACACTTCTGTATCTTCTTGATACAAATTTTGATGTGTCTCTATCGCACATCTTGGTTCATTTGAGGTCTTGCTAATATGAAGGTCTGGTGAGATTTTTGCATTTGCAAGTTCTACCAATCTCCTTCTTTATCTTGACTTTGTTTTTATATTTATTTGAAATAGTGATGTATAAGTTTTGGTATTATTTCAGTTGGTCATTTTTAGCAAGTTCATGTATATGTTACATAGAGGTCATGGAGATTTGATAAGATTTATATTTATTCATTATTTTTGTAAAAATGCATTTTAGATTATTTTAATCAAAATTACCTTATATTTTGTTATGTTAAGCTTCTTATTATGTATGATATTGTCTTACTACTAAGAGGGTTTAAGAGAGCTACCATCAAAATATCATATTTTGAATCGTTATAGGATGAGATAATACATCAAAACCCCCTGAACTTGTCCCGACAACTTAGTTTAGCACTTACACTTTACGAATAATTATTTACACCCCTTAACATCTTTAAAGTGAATTAATTCTAACCCTAATACTGACGTGGCATTTAAACGAATGAAAAAAACACGTAATTTTTTATTTTTTAATTTTTAAAATGCCTACTAATACATCCCACCCCATCCTAATCTCCTCCCAAACCTGCCAGCCTACACCACCAGCCCCTCCCTCTAAAATTTAATCCTAATTACTTGTCCAATTACTAAATCACACCCCTACCTCTAATTTTTCCTCCTTAATCCCCCAAAAGATGAAATTAAATTTAAAAATTAAAAAATTGACATGATTTGAATGTTTGGTTGTTGATTTCAGAAAATTTGGTGTTGATTTAATCGAATTTACCAAGTGTTTGAGTTTTTTATCAATATTTTATGGTATTTTTTATGGTGGTAATAGAGTTTTCAGGTAAAAATTCACCAGAAAATATGGCGTATGTGTGCAGGTATGGCTGTGGGGGATGGTCAGAGGTGGATGAGGGTGTGTTCTGGTTTGGCAGTGTAGGGGTGGACTAGGGTGGACGAGGTATGTATAGGTATGGTGGTGGATGGGAGAAGGGGGTAGGAGAGGGGATAGGGGTTATGAAGAAGATGGAAAATGGGGGCTGGGGTTATTTTTTAAATTTAAAATATTTTATATATATTTAAATATATATATATATATATAAATATAATATTTATATATATTTTCATATATATTTTACTCATATATATATATAAAATATTTTAAAAATATTTTATTTAGGTGGCTCTAACGTGGCGCTGACGTGTCAGCGAGTGTGATGCTCTCTCGCTCATAAGAGTGGTATTATATATTAAGGGGTGAATTAATTCACTCCAAAGATGTTAAGGAGGGTAAATAAATGGAAGGTTAGTTTAAGTGCTAAAGTAAGTTGAGAAGACAAGTTTTGGAGGGGGGGGGGGGGGGGGGGGGGGGGTGGATGCTTTATCTCTTGTAGGATTTTATTATTTATTCATATACAAATTTTTATCTCATCTTGATACTATAAATTTTTTGCTCTATTTGAAATTTCATATGGTAGCTAATACGTAAGTATCCTCAATACTTTATAAAATTTGTTTGATTGAAGTGCCGCTAATATAAAGAAAATTGACTTTTTAGTCATAGTTCTGGTTATCTTACTTCTTATCGAAATGACTTTTCCTTCTCTTTCTAAGATTTCCTATGTTTTGAGTTGACTTTAATTAAAATTTGGTCAAATATATTTGGGAATGATTATTTGCTAATTCTAATAGGTTAAAATTATGTTTTATACTTTATTTGCACTATTATTTGTGTATGGAGGATTCTAAATAAGTTTCAGTGGTTTGTTCTAGAAAAATAACCTTATTGCATTTTGTTGTGATATGACCCTTTAGGTAATTCCTTGATTTAATGAATTTCTAGTGTTTTGAGTTTTCCCACAACAGCTACAAGTCATTTATGACTTGCCTGAACTATCGGTTCAATGATTGGACCATTTGTTTGGATTTTAAGCTTATTTCCCTATTTTAGACTTTTCACTATTTAGAATTTTGTCTCGGACCAAAAATCCTAGTAAATGAACTTGTATGAGAATTTTAACAGCACCATCAGCTCGAGAATTAATTATAGGCTAGGGTTATCCTTAAGTTAGGTCTCGAGTCTTCTAGACTCATTTTGGGTTATTTGGAGGATTATGTGAAAATCAAAATATAAGTTTGGGACCCATATTTATTCTAAACAATCTCAGGTGAAAGTTTCAATGATTCCATTGGATAAAAAATGTAGTTTATAATTAAAATTCACTATTGGATCATGTTCATACTGTTTCGAAAGAGTTTCGAGGGTCAAAAGCAAATGTTTTACTTTGTTGGTGCATTAGGTTGTTGGTGTAATCGTGATTATGAAGGGTAAAATATGATTCCGACATGTGTTTTGTGACATTTAGATTGCAATCGTGATAGCGGCTCCCGACCTCATATTTAATCCCTTTCTTCAGACTAATTTTCCAATACTCTTTCCATTATTTTAACACTACTTTGAGAGCTCAAGGAAGGTAAAAGAGTTGTAAATCATCCTAATAAGCCAAGGTAAGATAGCCTAATCCTTTTTTTTTCATTTCCCATTGATTTCCATCCAAATTCATGATGAATTCTTAAAAATTAGAGCTTTAAATTCCTAAACTTTTAGGGTTGATTTATGACCTGATTGGTGTCCTATTTGTGCTCAAATTTTTTATCACACCTTCTTTATCCTTTGAGGTACCTCTTGGTCGGCATAATTTTGGATTCTATTTATAGGTTCTGTAGATCCATTCTTCACCTAAAATTTAACCAGACTTTTTATGTGGAAATATGGCCTTGTTTGACTCCTAATGATGCATAGAATATGATTTTGATATCATAGTGTTATTGCGGGATCATGACGTGAAGAACATTTTATGGACAATTCAAAGATTTGTAGTTCGGTATTGAGGTAGGCTTTTATCTACTCTTCTTCACAAGATGAGGTGTTTTATATATTATATGTAAATGAGAATGTTAAGATTGATTATGGGTAAACCACCATGACTTAGTCTTGATTATCAAAGTTTGGGGAT
The DNA here is from genome assembly GCF_002878395.1 of Capsicum annuum. Classification (NCBI taxonomy): domain Eukaryota; kingdom Viridiplantae; phylum Streptophyta; class Magnoliopsida; order Solanales; family Solanaceae; genus Capsicum; species Capsicum annuum. The sequence goes on along the minus strand of NC_061122.1, from coordinate 147,342,156 downwards.
TAGATGATTAATTTGACCAGTAAGGTGAAATACTTACTATACACCTATGAACCCATGACCTTCTTTGTTTCTGGATATGGAATTCATGGAATCATTAAGGTATTATGCTAGATTTGATATGTGGTTTAGTTGTTAGGAGTGTTATTAGTATGGTTAGCCTTATTTAAGCTATCTTGAAATCATAATTTAGGTAGAGTTAAATTAATTGCTCATGTCCAAGGTGAAATTCCCATCTTAGGGCTGATTATGTCTTATGTAACCTATAGAGGTCAATTTAGATACCTTAGACTAGTCCTGGAAAGAAATTACTTGAGTATGGATTTTGAGGATTAGAAATTGGTTACTCTGGCTCACCTAAGTCTAAAACTTGTAGCCTTATGGACTTATTTACGCATGTTAGACATAGTTTAGACTATTGAACCTTTAGTATAAGGTTACTTTATGACTTGATAAATGATGATGGTTTTCTCGGATTAAGATTAATGGCTGATAGCCATGATATGGCTTTAGGATTTGATTAACGATATGGCCTGCTGATATGCTAAATGATATACCTTATAGATATAATTTGGCCTATATATATGATATGCCTAATAGTTGTAATATTTGGCTTCTATATATGATATGTCTCAAATATATAATATTTGGCCACTAGATAAGATATGCCTAATATATGTGATATTTGGCTAGATATTATATGCCTCATAGATTTGATATTTGGACTATAGTTATGATATGCCTCATAGATGTGATATTTGTCCTATAGATATGATATGCCTCTTAGATGTGATTTATGGTCTAATCTTGGACGTATCTTTACATTGAAGTGCTAAAGATTACCCATATATGTTTTCATTCAATAAGATAAAGATGGAAAAAATGTCTTATATTTGAGTCTTAATTGTATTCTTGAATAAATGGATAGGATTATTGTTGTAGTGCTTGAATATGATGGAAATAAACATGATGGAGCATAAACTTAAAGCTGGTGGATCAAGAAAATCACTAGGAGCAACACACTAAGCATGAGAAGAGTTTAACAAGGATTTTGAAATATGGGACTAAAGACAAAAGAGTTCATATGCAAACAAAGGATGGAAATATAGAATTAACATGCCAGCGTGCAATGGACTCTAGCTTCCACAGTAAATCCATGGCACGTTGGTGCAAAAAAAACTGAAGGTAAATTCCAGTGAAGAGGCATGATATTTTAATGCTACACCACTTACCCTCCGTAATAATGGTATGGCACGGAGGATGCATAAAATTGAATTCCCATATTCCACTGCACTTTTGCGATACTGGCATGCCACACCCCTTATGCTCTATGATAAGGGTGTAGAACATTGAGGTGTTTCAAACTATCATATCAACCCTACTATAAAAGGTACAATTATAATAATTTATATCATCTTTATCATACGAAGTATCATGGAAGATACTTAAGAGGGTTTTGTTAGGGTTCTTTTATCATTCAACTTTCTACTTTAAATTTGGTATGATTATTTATATTTTGTGGATGTTGATTTTGAATGTGAGTGGATAAATTTCCTTGTTCTGGGGCTAAGGCCAAACACATGGTTGTAGTTTGATATTCTTAGAGTTGGTTGAATGTTGGTTTACTCTATCGGTTGTTCTTATTTTCTTGTTCTTAATATTTTAAGGATTAGCCACCATTGAAATACATGTTTAATTCTCTTGTGATCCTGAAAGGAGTAATCTTAGTATAGATCAAATGGTTTAAGGAGAAAGTTATTATTCTTTTAAATAATGAAAGATTCGAAGTAGCGTCTAGGATAGAAATATACCTCGATCTCCTGGTTTGGTTCAATTGCAAGAAGATAACTTAAAGCATCTAAAATAGATCATCGCATCCCCGCTCAATGATGTAGTTGTGATGTCGTTTTAGGAATAAGATTAGAGGCTCAAAATACCATAATCATATTATCAAACATATGAATCAACAACCTAATAACCAATACAACCAATGATAAGGATAGCGAATTAGATGATTGCATATAGTGTTAGTCCGAGAACTTTGATGTTCGGTGAATTTATGCATTCTAGCGTTACTATTCTAGCCTTTTAATCCTTGTTTTAAGGATGATTCATGTTCCTAATGTATTTATAATGAGATAAATATGTATATATGTGTCTAATTATGTGTTTACAATGTTTAATAGTGTTCCCACACAAGTTTTGATTCAAATTGATCATTTAAAAGTCAATCGAGAAAACTAGTGTGACTAGTTTAAGCTAGGTGTTTGTCTAGTCTATCGTGTAGGGTTTTAATATATTTAATGAGTTAATAAGGTTTATATCATGCATTCATATGTGAAACAACTTGGTTATAATGTTCAAGGGACAATTTGATTAAAACAAGGGTCAAAACAAGAAGTTAGAGATCTAAGTTAATGAAGCCCATGCTTAGCTCGGGTTTCTAGTTCACTGTTAAGAATGTTGTGTTATTTTGAGCTCTAAATTGTTATTTTTAATGTTATAGGATGCTTGTTTAATGGACTATCATGATATATGAAGGATTTCCAAGCTTCAAATCAAGTGGAAACAACTCAAAAAGGCTTGGAATGGATCACGGAAGCACACAACACAACTTGATGATAATTTGGACACCTAAAAAGAATTGGGAGAGTGAGGGAGCATGAGAGCGGATATTGGTTCATGAGGCACACCATTCGATTTAGAATTCACTCAAAATAATGAACCAATATAATTTAGACATAACGCAATGCCCCTAACATGATAATCAATACAATGCATCACTGGATTTGTAGATGACTAGAAGCTGACTCCTTGTTCAATAAGGCATGAGCTATTTATTCTATTTTAAATAGGACATTATGCATGGTTTTATTTACTTATGAACTTCATTTTACAATTGAATAATGCTCTACCCATTCTTTAGGGTTTAATTTTCTTAACTTTAGTTTCTTTCATGGTTTGTATCATCAATCCAAGGGATTGGATGATGAATATCCCAATTAAAGGCTAAAACTCCTTTTCTGGGGTTAAGGCCAAGATCATGGATACTTTTATTTTGAATTAATTTTGATTAATGGCTTATCATTATTGCTGTTTGTTTATTCTTGATTTAATTATTTAGAGGATTGATCACCCTTAGAATACTTCAATTGTCAACCTTGTGATCTCAGAAGAGGGAATAGGGATATAGAACATGAAAATAAACAAAGTATGGTTTGTATTAATTTATGAAATAAGGAATTCAAATTAGTGTCTTGGACAGAGATGTACATAGATGTCTTACTTGATACATACATAGGATGATAGCTTAAGGAACTTAATTAGATTATTACATCCCTGCTCAATGATGTTGTTCTAAGGTTCAAACTACCTAAATGATTAAAGGTCGGGAGACCATGATCATGCAATTAACCCTACAAATCAACAACCAAGATAAACGATTTAATGATTGATATTTAATAATTTAGTACATTGTTCGTAAGCCTTAATCCTGGGAGTCTATCCATTTATTGTCCTAAGTCATTTACTTTTTCATATTAGTTTAGTTTATTTTTAGTTTACAATTCTAAAACTATATTGTTACTCTTCTCAAAATTTTAAACTAGAATTCGATAGTTGTTTAACACAAGTCCCTGTGGGATCAATGACTCGACTTTATTGAAGGCCACTTTAATACTTGATAAGACCACGTACACTTGTGTGTGCACTGTCAAGATTTTGGCACCGTAGCTGGGGACTTGAATTGGAAACTATTTTATTTTTAGTTTTTCTATATTGAAGTGTTAATAGTTTTTTTTGTTTTTCTTTATTTTTATTTTCTCACACTCTTCTTGAGATGTTAGTTTTCGAGGGATGATTATTCTAGTAATTATTGTGGTGGACCCCACTGTGAGGCTTGTTGTTTAGATTTTAATCCAAGTATTTGGATGGGACCTATTTGTTTCCAACCTGTGGAGGAACGCATAAGTTGGTGTATGGTCTGTTACAGTATATATCACTCTACAGATATGTGTCCTTTTAAGCATGATTTGGTCATATTTGCGGGCAATGGACAATAGATAACTAAGGAGGTAGATGCAGAGTTGACTTCCCAACCAGTTGCAGACAAAGTAGCTGATAATTCGAGGAAGTCTAAGAACTCAAAAACTAGATATGTTGAATAGGTTAATGGAATACAACCACCACCAGAAGAATTGCAGCCACTCCACTATCATCTTTCTTTTGAGATAGAAATTGTGAAGGTGAAGAAGAATTAGGGTGTGGAGGATAGTGTAAATTTTGAAGTAGGATTTGTTGGGCCACACTCAAAGCAGTTTTCTACATTATGTTTAGATGATGTCTTGTCTATGGAATTATTTAAAATAGTTGAAGAGTGTAAAAATGAGGAACAAGAATCCTATGTACTTGATTTTACACTAGAAAAGAAATATAAAAACACACCTTACTTTAAGGCCGAGTGGTTTATCTTTCACATTCCATTACTCGATTATTTAATTTTTGTACCACCACCCTATGATCGAGTCTAAAAGATGGATGCGATGTTGGGGGTAAAATTTATATCCTCAAGGTGGAGGAAAAAGTTGATTGGATCATGCCGCGATACCAAATTAGGCACTTTTTAGGAGGCAATCCAAGCTAAGTTATTTTTTCTTTTTAGTTTTTAGATTTTTTTTACTTTACATAGTTGTTGTTTTTTTGAGTCACTGGTTCATGGGAAGTCTAAGTACCAGAAACTTGAGATAAAAAGCATGGCAAAAACTGAGTGTGGGGTCCCATTGACCCCCTTTTACGCAAAAAGATGCTACTAGCTAGGCCTAGAGGCCTCAGGGAGTATTTCTATCTCTTACTTTTAAGTTCACTTTTGGGGACAAAGTAGATTTTTAAGTGTAGGGTAGGGAAATTCCAATTTTTGGCTCAATTTAAAATTTTTAGGATAGGAATAAGTGAGATATTTTTGTTGGTGCTATTTTTGATTGCATGGTACAAGTGTTTTGTTTGGTAAAAGAATGTTGATTGTGTGAATTACTATTTTTTAGACTCTTAGGCTCATGTTTGTGACTATTACATTTGTTAGCTTAAAATTGAATTCATGTTATAGTTTGGTTGAGAATCTATGATGATCTTATTGAGTTGAGCATATACCATGTGCGTGTGAGATTTTTGTATATTCCTTGTTGCATGTGATGTCTAGAACATTCCCGATATGTGATACATCCAAATTATACCTCTCTTACGAGAGAGTAAGCGGTTGCTGTCAAATATAGAACCCAATCAGGTTGGGTGTTGATCCCACAGGGAATACTGTGTTACTAAGTATTGTAGTTATTATTGGACTGTTGGTCAGAGGTTCCTGAATGGGGGGTTTGGTTTAAATTTGAAATGATAGTTACAATATAACAATGAAGCAATATGTGTACTAATATTTGAGCACAGACAATGACAAGTTAGGGTTATGTCCAGCTTGTAAGTTTTACTTCTTTATTAACTATGAGTAATAAGGATTTATACATGCATGCACTTATAGAGAGATTTATTCTTATTCTAAATCCAAGTGTTTCTCAAGTATCAAGGATTTATTCACCTCAGTTCTCTCGAATCCATAGTGTACAACCAATTATATGAACTCTCCAAGTAGTTAATCCTGCTAAGGCATTAACGTATAAAATAGAGGTGGGAAACCCAATTTTATTGTCACTACTCTCTTTTCCAAATAGTAACTTTTATATCGAACAAGTTATTGCTATAATGGCACATTCCCTATGTTTGCAATCGCGAGAATTTAATCATAACGAAAAGAGGAATGATATAAGTGAATTAACACATCATAAATTCAAAAACCCATAGCAATAGAGAGTATACTACAAGGTTTCCATAACCCTAACAAATAAATTTAGCTACTCATGAATAAAATGGAAATCACAACAGAAATATTCATCATACCAAAACTTAGAACGATCTTGTTGGAGAAGATAAATAGTGAAAATAAGAGAGAAAAACGTTTCTCTCTCTTTCTCATCAAGCTAAGCCGCTTTCTCTTGTTTTCTAAATAATACAGAATGTGAATAATCCCTAAAAATTCAGCCATAAGGCTTTTAATAACATCCTTCTCTGATAAATTGCTACTGCATCCTTAACTATTTAAAAATATTGAGTTTACCCGGGTAAAAGCTCCCATATATCACATTCAGTTCAAAAGCTGCTTTCCTTTTATGTAAAGTTTCCTTTTCTATCCACAGGTCCCCAAAGTGTCGTAATCTTCCTCATTAGTACCTGAAAAGCATGCTAATCACATAGGTCAGCTCAGTTAACTAAAAATAGACCAAGTACAAGAATTATGAATTTTATCCTCAAAACTTAGCTAAAACATGGGTAAGTTATGGTGCATAGACGTATAAATACGCCCAACATCACCACCCCACATTTAATGCTTTATTCATCCTCGAACAACATATCTATTTATGTATATTACACAAACCTTATCACCTACACAACAATTATGAACAAGAAGTAGGTTCAGGAATCATTCCTATATACAACCTATCCTCAACAATAGACTCATTAACTTGGCAATTTCATACATATCGTTCAAGGAAAAAAATCATATAAATTACCCAACCTTCATCAACCATGGTCCCTTACAACAAGAGAGTTACCCATAATCACTCACACTCATGCAATTTCTAAGAAAATGGGTACAAGAATCAAGTTGAGCTTACTCTCACAAAGAATTCAAAAATTACAACTGATGACCATATGCTTGCCCTTGGTGTAATACTCCACTAATATCAGAATACTAAGATTAGGATCAAATAGGTCTTTTACGGGTTGTAATGCAGGCAAAAGGATGGGTAGGAACTATTTTGGCCAGAAATAGTGACTATCTTCCCTAAGCGCTTTAATACACTACATTATAAAATTAAGATCAATCTCAAACAACAAATTTCCACTTCTTCTATCTTCACAGATTTGCTTTTCACCCTAAGTCATTAAGCTTAATTAATAACACTATGGTGGGAGTATGCAACCCTTTCAAATATTTTTTTCTTGCACCCTTTTTCACGTTATGCACCCCTATAATAGCCATCCTCAACTTAAGCAATTTGCCTTAGTTGAGGTGCACAATGTCCAAAAAGGACCAGGACAAAAACAGGTTTATTCTAACAAGTTCGGGATAAAATTTTGAACTTTTTCAATAGTTTTAGCTACTCCCAACCACATCAATCGCTCACGCCAATAAATAGACTTTGGGGCATCAATTTTAACTTTTTCCTCATATTCTCAAACTCCTAACTCACATTGATTTTACATTAAAGTGCTTAGGATATTTTTGGATCAAATTACGGTCTATTAAAGAATGGATTAGGCTACATATGAGGATAACAAAAGGAAAAGCTAAAGGCTCGATTGGGCTATCTAAGATAATGTACAAAGGTTGGTCAAAAGAAGGTATGAAAAATGGCTATCAAAGAAATGCCTAAATCATCTCCTAAACTTACAATCTTTATTTCGCTTTGCATACACACTAGGAAAGTTCTAGCATCAGTTGCAATAAGAAATATATAATAGTCTTACACACTCATGGCACATGGTCAACTCAATAAGGAGCATTATAGATTCTCGACCGAACAATTACATGAATTCAATTAAAACCAAAAATCACAACGAGAGTCACAACTAGAGCCTAGGTGTTTCAAACATAATGATCCATCACATTCTTAGGTTATAATGTCATATGATCCACAAGAGCAGTTACATGTAATTGAAAGACTACTTTTCTCTTAAGACAGTCGTCATCCATCCATGATTGAGAAAAACACCAAATAATGACTAAATAACTAATAAAATGAACAAACTAACTAGTCCTATCCATAAGTATACTAAGGAGAAGGTCCTATTTTTCGATGAAACAAGTAGCAAAGTTACCAGCCACCCCACACTTAAGCTTAGCACTGTCCCCAGTGTAAATAACAAGATAAAGAACCTGGATTGTAGTACCTCTCATCGATATTAGGATTCATGCCACCTGCATGGAGATCATCATTGGAGCCATTTTTCCTGTATTCATCTTATCATCCACGTCAGCCACACATAATTAAACAAACTATAATTAATATGAGGGTGGTGAAGTCATCACCCCACACTTAATTTATTAGTATCAACTAATTTAGTATTATTGTCGAGTACTCAGACTTAACCGATATACACTTTGAAATGGTGCACCAGGTTAGTCACAATACAATTCAATCACTTTAATTTCCCCATGTCTATTTTAATGAAATGCTTTTTGATCAAAATCATACCCTTTACTTTCAACCATATCAAGATATACAAAATACCATTACTTTCCCAATATAGCCATGGAAAAAATTTAATTCATAATCCTCAAGTGATCAATTAATAACTACAGCATAAAGTCACAACACCTAAGGATTAAGAAAAGAACACTTACCTTGAAGATGAAGGATTGAAGAAGGTGATTCGATGTTCTTGGGTTTTGAAAGTGGTGAGGAGCTTGTAAGATTAGTAAAGCAAAGAGAAGGGTTTTGAGAGAAGACGGGTTGGGTGGCGCTTAGGTGAAAGAAAAATGGAGTGGGATTTAAGAGTAGAGAATATGTTTAAAAGATGAGACATGGGTTGGTTTGATCCATTAAAAAATAGATTATTAGGCAAAACTTACACTGATAGGCGGCGCCTAACCTATTGCCTATGCTGACATAGGTGGCGCCTAAGCTATCGCCTATGTTGACATAGGCGACACCTAACCTATCGCCTAAGTGAGGTAGTGAGCATAGGAAATGGTATAAGCGGTGCCTAAGTTATCGCCTATGTTGACATAGGCGGCGCCTAAGCTATCGCCTATGTTGACATAGGCGGCACTTAACCCATCGCCTAAGTGAGGCAGTGAGCATAGGTGATTGGAAATATGGTGCACTCTTGGTCGGGAAGGTCCATACCACCATACACCATATTAAAAGTCACAAAAAAAGTCGCACTACAAAACTTTTTGGGTCGGATTAACATAATTCAAGGCATGAATCTAATGCAAATCATACTTGAGCCTTACACATTTGACCACTCCAACTTACCTGTAATATTCTCATTACTCCTAAACTTACCACCATTGACATAGCTCAATTCCAAGTCAAATTTGGTACTAATCTCCTCCTTAGTACTTCATGCACCTACACTTACGCAAAAACAACAAAAATAATTAGAAAGATGGGTTGCCTCCCACCAAGCGGCGTAGTTTCGGTCATGGATCGACTCTTCTTTTCACATTTTTGTTTAACATGATAAAGGGAAAATAAATCCATGGGTTGCCTCCCATGTAGCACCTGATTTAACGTCGCGGCACGACTCGATTTTCTTGACTACTCAAACTTCATCAAGATACATCGATGATACCATTTGTATCTGATTTGTTGGATCGAGACAATGCTTTATTCTTAGTCCAACCACTTTGAAGTCACTCACATCCTTGCTTGCAAGTTCAACCAAAACAGCTATGGTCTCCACAAAAGACATATCCTTAACTAGTACACATCTCTTATCTTCATAGAATACATCAGCAATTGAGAAGACACTCATCTCCTTTTGTTGTTTCATAGACTGACATACTTCAAAGCTAACTCTTTTCTCATTGAGCCTAAATTTCAGCTCATTCAGCTCCATGTCAAGTAACACCCTTCCAGTTGCTCAGAATGGCCTACCCAAAATTATGGGTACTTCAAAGTCCAATTCGCAATCAAGAATTACAAAATCGGCAGGAAATATAAAATCAACAACTTTTACAAGTACATCATGTAGAATCCCAATCGGCCTTTTTACTAATCTATCCGCCATTAGAAGCTGCATATTAGTGGCCATAGGATCTCCCAAACCAAATTTCTTAAAAACCATCAATGGCATAAGATTGATACTTGCCCTAAGATCACAAAGGGCCTTTACAAACTTTAGCAATCCAATCGTACATAGAACAATAAATGCTCCCGGATCAGCTTTCTTTTGAACAATAGATCTTGTAGCAATAGCACTACAATAATGAAGATTGTCTAATATTTTATAGCTCACAGTCCTTTTCTTTGTCAACAGGTCTTTCATAAACTTAGCATATCTGAGCATCTATTACAGTGCTTCAACTAAGGGCACATTCACTGTCAACTGCTTCAACATAGCCATGAATTTGCTAAACTTGCCATCATTTTCTTTCTTCTTTAATTGTTGAGAAATGGAGGTGGCGGCCTTGGAATTTCAGTTGGATCAACTTTTACCTCCTTTCTTATGCCTTGGTCCACATCACTAACATGCTTCGCCTTAGTTGATTGTTCAACTTTCGCACTCTTTTTTTTCAAACCTCCCAACTCCACAAGCACCATTGGAGATTCATCAACCATCTACCAATCCATTTTAACCTCATCAGTATAAGAGGAAGCTCCCAAACCTGGACTAGATAACATCTTGCCGCTCTTAGTGGTAATGACCATACATGATCCACCAGCCCTCAGATTCTAAATTGTATCACTTGGTAGGGTCCCATTCTTTCTTTGGTTGAATGCTACAGATAATTGCCTCATCTACTGCTCCAATTGTTTAATAGCAACTGAGTGTGAATTTACAAGTTGACTTACGAAAGATACATCACTCTTTATTATAGTCACCGCAGAATTTGCTGCCTCAACTTCCTTTAATACTTTCTCCATCATGTCCTCCATAGACATTTTGCCTAAACTGGTAGAAGCATTATCATGGCTTCTATAAGGTACATACAGTCCACTTCTATCACTTTTATTCTTCCGATCTCCTTGATGGTTCCAACCTTGGTTTCCTTGGCCACCACCTCGAAAACCTATCTGATTGTTCAAGTAATTGGCTTTTTCCTTAGGATCGGAGTCAGCCCTTCCCTGTGATACTACAACATTAACCTTCTCTGTATTCCTTGATAATAAATGCTTAGTGAGAAGGTCCATCTGTGTTTTCATGTGAGCCATATCCTATTCACGCTCTTCTTTTCTTTGCCTCTGTTCTTCAGTCATACCAATAGATACAGTAGAGCTTGCTACCTCAGAATCCCTGGTATGCCAAGATCTACTCAGCTTTGTCATATGATCTAATATGTCAGATGCCTCAAGAAAAGTAAGGTCCATGAATAACCCACCAACAACATTATCTACCACTGGCTTAGTCACCGAATTCAAAGCCCTATATAATATCTCCATCAAGTGGACATTGGTCATCTGATGATTTGGGCACCGCATCAGCTTCTTCTTGAACCTCTCCCAAGTCTCATGGAGAGCTTCCATTGGAAGCTGTCTGAAATTGCTTATCTCATCTCTCAATTATGCTCTCTTGGATGACAAAAAGAATCTTTCTAGGAAAGCGTCTTTCAGTTACCTCAAATTGGTAATAGAGTTGGGAGTTAGCCCATTTAACCATATATTTTCATCTCCAGATAAAGACAATGGAAATAAATGCAGCCGGATCGCATTCTGTCCTACCCCTGGATTGTCAAACGATTTGTATGTTGAGATAAAATTAATCAGATGCATATTCGGATCATCGCCTGTAAGTACACCAAATAACCTTTTGAGTTGCAGTAGCTGGATCATAGTGCTAGTAATATTGAACTTGGCTTCGGGTGCCAAAGGCAGAGGAATAATAGCCCGTGTGGCACCAGCCCCATCCAAGTCGTCATCATCATCCTCAAAAGCAACTTGCACAGCTCGACGTTCAGGTCTCATCTTAGCTTGATGATCTCTGTTGATATTTCTATTCACTGGTGCAGCCACATCATCTGTACGTCTTGGATTTAATAATTCATCATCACCCTGGTCCTCATCATCAAGATTTGGTACCCGACAAGGGTTATCAACATTCTGTTGATTTACTTGCACAACTACCAATGCAGCTAATCTAGCTTGCTCCGGTTGAGCAGCTATTCTTTCAGGGTCTTGTTGCGCATCCATTCTGCCAAGGAGATGTGGTTCAAGATTTATGGTTAATAATGGGTGGCCCGATCTCCACGTATTTGGCATGCAATATACTCAACCTGATCAAAACAAAAACAACAAAAAAAAGTAAAATTTTGGAAATCTTTGACCAAAAGGTCGACTAACAAAAACAAATTAGTCAACAACCGTATTCCCCATCAACAGTGCCAAAATTTGATACGCCTAAATTACACCTCTCTTACGAGATAGTAAGAGGTCGCTGTCAAATATAAAACCCAACCAGGTTGGGTGTCAAATCCCACAGGGAATACTGTGTTACTAAATATTGTAGTTGTTATTAGACTATTGGTCAGAGGTTCCTGAATGGGGGGTTTTGGTTTAAATTTGAAATGATAGTTACAATATAACAATGAAGCAATATGTGTATTAATATTTGAGCATAGAGAATGACAAGTTAGGGTTATGTCCACCTTGTAACTTTTACTTCTCTATTAACTATGATTAATACAGACTTATACATGCATGGACTAATAGAGTGATGTCTTGTAATTCTAAATATAAGTGTTTCACAACCATCAAGGATTTATTCACCTTAGTTCTCTCAATTCAAAAGTGTACAACCAATCATACAAACTCTCCAAGTAGTTAATCTGCTAAGGCATTAACGTGTAAAATAGAGGTTGGAAACCCTATTTTCTTGTCACTACTCTCTTTTCCAATAGTAATTTTTCTATCGAACAAGTTATTGCTATAATGACACATTCCCTATATTCGCAACCACGACAATTCAATCATAAAGAAGAGAGTAATGGTATAAATGAATTAACACATCATAAATTCAAAAACCCATAGCAACAGAGAGTATACTTCAAGGTTTCCATAACCCTAAAAAATAAACTTAGCTACTCATGAATAAAATGAAAAACACAATAGAAATATTCATCATGCCCAAACTTTGAATGATCTTGATGGAGAAGATGAATAGCGAAAATAAGAGAGAAAAACATTTCTCTCTCTTTCTCCTCAAGCTAAGCCGCTTTCTTTTGTTTTCAAAATAATACAGAATGTGAATAATCCCTAAAAATGCAGCCATAAGGCTATTAATAACATCCTTCTCTAATAAATTGCTACTGCATCTTTAACTATTTAAAAATATTGAGTTTGCCCGAGAAAAAGTTCCCATATATCACATTCAGTCTAAAAGTTGCTTTCCTTTATGTGAAATTTTCTTTGCTATCCACCGGTCCCCAAAGTATCGTAATCTTCCTCATTAGTACCTGAAAAGCATGCTAATCACATAGGTTAGCTCACTTAACTAAAAATAGACAAAGTGCAAGAATTATGTATTTTATCCTCAAAACTTAGCTTAAGCATGGGTAAGTTATGGTGCTTAGATGTATAAATACGCGCAACATCAATATGTGTGTGAAGCAAAATAAAGAATGTGGATTTAGGAGATGATATAGATATTTCTTTGATAGCCTTGTTGACACCTTCTTTGACCTACCCTTATGCATAGTCCTAGTTAAACCCCATTACGCCTTTACATTTTTCTTTGGAAACCTCATAAGTAGCCTAATCTCTTCTTCGACAAACTATAATCTGATCCAAAAATGCTCCTAAGCGCTTTAATGAAAAATTAATGAAATAAGGAGTTAAGAAATACAAGGAAAAAAATGTAAAATTGATGCCCCAAAGTAATAGTTATTGGTGTTGATAATTTATGAGGTGGTTGGGTGTTGTTTAATTGATGCTAGAAATATTTCCATGTTTGAGAAAAAAGAGAAAAAAATTGATTCTTATGGTAATAAACTATATGCCCACCAAGTATTTGTGAAAATGCTTAAAACAGATGGGGAAAAAATAAAAGATATGGGTGGAAGAAAACGTACAATTTGGTTATTGGATACTGGTTTTAATTGTATGATGTAGTGTATTAAAGCGCATAGAGAGATTAGCCACTGTTCTTGGTGAAAATAATTCCTACCCATCCCTTAGCCTACATTACAACTTGAAAAAGACCAATTTGATCCTAGGTTCATCATTCTTAATATTAGTGGAGCACTACACTGAGGGAAAGCTTATGGCTCATTGTGTGTAACTTTTGAATTCCTTGTGAGGGTGAGCGAAACTTGATTCTTATATCCATCTTGTTCTAATTGCATTATTATGAGTTATTATAGGTAACTCTGTTATTCTGAGAGGCATATTTTTGACGAATGTGGGTGATTCTTGTGATGTCATTGATTGAGAAATTAGCATAAGTTTTTTGTTTGTGGAGTCCACTCTCGAGGCTAAAATGTTTTGCAGTAGGATTCATAAGTTTTCAATTGTGTATAACATGCTTAGCGTTGTAAACTTGCAGTCCATGTACTCATTGTTGTGCTAGCTTGAATTTATTTTATGTAGTAGAAGTGTGGAGTCTTTCCAGATCATGATGCTTTTAGTTAAGATTTGTTCGAGGACGAACAAGGCTTTAAGTGTGGGGTGGTGATGTTGGGTGAATTTATGCATTCTAGCGTTACTATTCTAGTCTTTTTAGCCTTATTTTGAGGATGACTCATGTTATTAATGTGCTTATAATCAGATAAATGTTAATATATGTGTCCAAGTATGTATTTACAATGTTTAATGGTGTTCTCATACAAGTTTTGATCCAAATTGATCAATTAGAAGTTAATCAAGAAAACTAGTGTGACTAGCTTGAGCTAGGTATTTGTCTAGTCTATCAGGTAGGGTTTTAATCTGTTTAATAAGTTCCTAAGGTTTATATCGTGGATTAATATTTGAAAAAACTTGGTCATAATAGTAAAGGTTTAATTTGATCAAGCCAAGGGTCAAAATAAAAAGTTAGATATCAAAGTGAATGACGCCCATGCTTAGCTCGTGTTTCTAGTTTACCGTTGAGGAGGTTGTATTATTTTGATCTCTAAATTGTTGTTTTTAATGTTATATGATTCTTGGTGAATGGACTATGATTAGAAATTAAGGATTTACAAGATTCAAATCAAGTGGAAACAACTCAAAAAGACTTAGAATGGATCATGGAAGCACACAACATAGCTTGACGTAAATCTGGTCACCTGAAAAGTATTGGTAGAGTGAGGGCACGTGAGAACAGATCTCAGTGCGTATGGCAGATCATTGGATTAATAAAACACCCAAATCAGTGAACCAAGGTGATTTAAACTTGACATGATTCCCCCAAATGCAATAATCAATGTGACATGTTATTGGGTTCGCAGACGACCAGAAATTGTTTCCTTGTTCAACAAGGCATGGGCTATTTCTTCTACTATAAATAGGACATTATGCACGTTTCTATTTACTTTTGGACATATTTGGACAACTAGAAGCTGTTCTTCACATTCTTTAGGGTTTTATTTTCTTAACTTTACTTTCTTTCAGGGTTTGTATCATCAATCCAAGGGATTGGATGATGAATATTTCCATTAAAGGCTTAAACTCCTTTTTTGGGGTTAAGGCCAAGATCATGACTACTTTCTTTTTGAATTAATTTTGTTTCATTCTTTATTATTATGGTTTTTGTTTATTCTTGATTTAATTATTTTGAGGATTGATCATCCTTAGAATACATCAGTTTTAAACCTTGTGATCTTGGGAGAGGGAATAGGAAGATAAAACATGGGAATAAACAAAATATGGTTTGTATTCATTTATGAAATAAGGAATTCAAATAAGTTTCTAGGACAGGGATATAGTTAGATGTCTTACTTGAATAATATGTAGGATTATATCTTAACGAACTTAATTGCATTATTACATCCTCGCTTAACGATGTAGTTGTAAGGTTCAAATTAGGTAAAGGGTTAAAGGTCGGGAGATCATGATCATGCAATTAATCCTATGAATCAATCACCAAGATAAGAGATTTAATAGTTGAAGTTTAATAACGTAGTATTATTGTTCGTAAGCCTTAACCCTAGGCTTTTATCCATTGATTGTCCTAAGTCATTTCCTTTTCCTCCTTAGTTTAGTTTATTTTTAGTTTACAATTCTAAAACTATATTGTTAACTTTTTCTCAATTGTTGAACTAGAATTGGATAGTCGGCGAACACAAGTCCTTGAGAGTTTTCTTTCTTGAAGCCACTTAACTACTTGATAAGACCACATAAAATTGAAATTGTGCTTGTGCGCTGTCATGTTTTAGATGCTTCTACTGAGGATCGAACCCGGGTCACCCGCCTGACATGCGGGAATACCACATGATAGGTGTTTTTTTTATAAGAAAATCAAACGAATTTAGTACAAAATAATAATACTCATGTACTTGGCTTTAACCCTAGAAAGAGCAGTTTTGACGATAATATTCATAATCATGATCCAAATAATTGAATACATATTATGAATAATTAATTACTAATTTAAAAAAAAAATAAAAACCTAAAAAGAAAATGTGCAACCAGATGTTTTCCACCAAAAATATTCCCCGTCGTCCAGCTTCCAAGCTACGTGTGGGTATATATATTCCACTAATCCTCGCTTTTGCTGGATTAAGAAAAAGTGAAAATAATAATTTAAGGCTCATAAGATCCCATCATTCCAACATACCACGTTCAATATAATATTTTAATAATATGCTAATCCCTATCCCTATTCGTGTATATATAGGATTTGTTGTGCACATTGAGAATGAGAGCAAAACATGTGTCACATGAAGTAATGCACTAAAATGGAGGGTGGAAGCATGCTCATCGCTTGCACCCACTGGAATTAGCATTCAAAATTTTTGGCTAAGTCTTTATCATCCCATCTTTCATCCCTTGTATCGTGGTGTATTTCCGATGGATCTCCATCCTTAATATCATCAATATATCACCGCATTCAGTTCACAAAGCTTCCTAAAATATTACACACCATGAATTAGAGATCATAACAACACAACATTCTAAACGGCGAATCAAAACAAGAGCTAAGATAAGGCAAATTCGCCATGATCTTTGCTTATTATTCCGACTTAAGACTTAATCAAATTAAAATTTACACATCATAAAAAAGTTGTTCCACTCATAATCACACATGTAAAATATTTTAAATAAATCAAACTCATTAGAATCCAACAAAACCAACTTGACATACACCTAGCTCAAGCTAGTAAACCTAGTTTTCTCTATGAAACTCTAAATGACTAAATTAAGTACAAACTTCTTTGAAAAATATGTTGAACATTGTAAATACGTACGTTGACACTTAAAGTCTTATTTATATCATATTATCACATAAAGAACATGAATTATCCTCAAAATGAGGATAAATAAGCTTGAATAGTAACACTAGAATGCATAAATACACCTAACGTCAAATTTTCTCTCGTATTGTTTACGCCTTTTCTTACATTGCAATTTTTACTCTTTATTACTCATTTATTATTAATTTAATTAAAAAATTGAAATAAAAATTTTGATACTCATAACACTTTAATATAATATTATCAGAACTAAAATTATGTTAATTGCTAAACAAGCAGTCCCTATGGGTTCAACATTTGATTCTTCTGAGTCACTATATTACTTGTCCGATCATGTACACTTGTGTGTGTGATAGACCATAACAAGTTCTTGGCGTTATTGCTGGGGGCTTCAATTATTATTAATTATCTGAATTTTTGTATTTGATAATAATATTCTAGTGATAACAGCTTGATCTTAGAGGCTAACTTTTGTAGGAAATTGACATAGCACACTTGAAAGGGATACAAAATTGGTTGAGCCTTATTTGGAATCTGAGCATGTATTTCATCAGTAAAGGAGGGAAGCGACAATCAATTCTCTAATTAAATAATTAACTATGGAAGATCTGATAGGTATTGCTCCTGCAAATGCACTAGTGACTAGGCTTGCCCTTGAAGTGGCAATCCCACTCACAAACAATGCTACTAATAACATGCCGAAAATAGATGCATTTGGTTAGTTTGAACTGAAACTAAACATGGTCTAACTGTCACACTCCAATGGGCAATTCACAAGTTTATCTCGTGAAGACCTATGAAGCATATTCATAACAGCCTTGAGATCAGCGATACTAACATTTCCACTAGAGTATCGACTGATTATGTCAGACTAAATCTTTTAACCTTTTCTCCATTAGTGAAAGATAAGAGGTGGTTTAAGTCAGGCCAACCGAACTCTATCACATCCGAGGATAACTTGGCTTATAAATTTCTTATTCAGTTTTCTCATATGGAAAGATAGCTTGGTTGAGAAGGAAATTCTGAGTTTCAGGTAGTGAGATGGAGAGAATTTGTACAATGTTTGGAAAAGATTCAAGTCTATTCTCTAAGATACCTAACCAGCTTTAGACTAATGATATGGTAGTGTATACTTTTATTAATGGTCTTTGATCCAAATACTTAGATTCTCGTAGATTCAATTGCAGGTTAATAGGAACGAGAAAAGTCTTATGAGGAATTATACACATTGTTGAATCCAAATTCGCAGGGGAATCCTGAGTGGAATGAAAATATAACAAGGAGTGCTCTAAATAAGGTTACATAAGTGTTGGAGGTAGACCAGTTGACGGCTATAGAAGCATAGATTGCTTCATTACAGAAATAGATAACTATGCAGTTCGGCCATATGAATCTTGGAATCACACTAGTAACGACAAATGTAGGCCATCAAGATCAGACTTAGTATGGAGTGTGCGCTAATAGTGACCTTACAGTAGATTCTTGTGCATCCAATCCAGATTGTGTTAATTAGTGGTAAATTATAATATCCAAGGAAAATTAAAACTATGAGAATACTTATAGTACTAACTGGCATAATCATCCCAACTTCTCATGGGGTGGAAATTAGGGACAAAAACAAATCAATATCATGGGCAAAGAATTCAAAATCAGTAGCATTCCCCAAGAAATTAAGCCACTACACAGTCAAGTAGTATAGAAGAGATACTAAAATAGATTGTGGCTACTCAACAATAGTTGGAAGAAGATATGAAGAAACAACTGATGTCTATGATAACCTTAAAGGTTCAAATGAGTCAGCTTGTAGGAGAATAAATAAAATAAACCTGAGGGAGGTTTTCCTAGTGATACTGATCAAAATCTAAATCAAGTAAATGTAGTGTCTTGTCGGATTGGTCTACAACCAAAGGAGTTAGAACCTAAGCAGGTGACTTACAATCTATGAGAGAGATAAAGAAAAAGATAAAAAGAAGGTTGTGAATAAAAAATCGAAGAGCGTTGAAAAAAGGTGGAAAGTGTAAATACACCTCTGCCATTCTTACAAAGGCTAACCAAGCAGAAGGAGGAAGCTTGCTACCAGAAATTTACTACTATATGCTGAAATAAGTTCATATTAATCTTTCACTTATTAATGTGTTGTGGGGTATTCCAAAGTATGCTAAGTACATTAAGGATATTATGGAAGATAATAACTAATTGACTGAGTATGCGTCAATTTCATTTACTGAGGAGTGCACATCAAGAATCCAGATTATGTTGCCTACAAAACATAATGATCTAAGAGTTTTACTATTTAAATCACTATTAGATAATATGTGTATGATAGATGCTTATGTGACCTTCGGGCGATTGATGTTGATCCGAAAGTCCCATTTATTTTTGGATGCCCTTTCTTAGCTATAGGGAGGGCTTTTATTAATGCGGCTACAGTAAAATTGTCAATAAGAGGTCATGATAAGGTTAAGGTATTTGACGAGCCTAAGTCAATGAAGCTGGCAATAATATATGAAGAATTATCTGACATTAAAGTCATTAACCTTGAATCTAAGATCCTTTTTATCATATCTAAGGACCCTCTTAAAATACCTTGGCTTTAGACCCTTAGAAATTTTCCTAAGTTTGAGTTTCTAGACAACATACGATTAGAGCATACTTGTCATATGCTAATATATGGTTTATGCCCCCCT
Source organism: Capsicum annuum (assembly GCF_002878395.1). Lineage (NCBI taxonomy): Eukaryota > Viridiplantae > Streptophyta > Magnoliopsida > Solanales > Solanaceae > Capsicum > Capsicum annuum. The sequence continues at coordinate 147,322,311 of NC_061122.1, read as the reverse complement.
CTTATATGTTCGGTATTATAGTATGGTTGTATTCTATCCAAGGTATGATCAGGTATCATATTATTCGTATGTTTGGGTACGATGTGTATATTGTTAAGTTGTATGATTCCCTAAGTTTGGTCTCAATGATTTTGACCAAGGTACAATTCTCATATGATAGGATATGATTTAGTCCTTTGTGGCCTTATGTTGGTCAGTATGGACGTCCAAGATGAGGCCTAGGGTACTAGATAAGGGTACCTGTCATATGATAGGGTACGGTCTAGGGGTTATAGTCATACCCTCTTGCGAGTAAGTTTTCATCTTTTAAGTTGAGGGTATTCCAGAATTTACATACCCCAAAACCCTTAAGTCTCCATGTTTTATAATATGTTGTGGCCTCTCATAACATATATTGAAGCATCAAAATATTCCAAAAGAACACTTTAAGTCTCTCTGGAAGATTGGGGCTAGGGTTTCTACAAGTGTTCACCTCTAGGCTTAAGAGTCAAGTTTATCTCCATGAATCTTCATGAATAAGTCATGTGACTCTTATCTCTTTGTTATTTCATAAATATCATGTATTTTGAAGTATGATTATGATTCTTAAAAAGTGGTTTTGAAAATCAAAATTAAGGATTTTGTTGCATATGGTTGAGTGTTGTTTACTCTTTGTTTAACTTGCATTTATACATATGTTTGATGATTGTTACATATGTGGGTTCTTGGTAATTTTTGTTTAACAAATGGGTAATGATTACCCTAAAATTAATGGTGTTTACTTTTATTTTGGGCTTTGCAAAGGCATGCCCTTATAGTATTTGTGAAAATGCCTAAGAGAATAAACTAGTCACATGATGAATTAGATTTTTCACTAATGCTTGGCATAAGAATGCTAATAAAGGATGAATGATTTTTGTAAAGGTATTGATGACCGTAAATTAAATTGAAATGTGTTTCCAGCTAAGGCATTGGCATAATAAATCTGAATGGTTGGTAAATGGATATGTGGATGCCTTATTAACCATGCAATTATCTAACTGTTAACCTTAGTGGTTTAATTGGCTAAAAGGGTTTGAGTACCAAAAAATTAACTTGATTTATGTCTATATTTAATTATGTTTTTGAGTTCCTAACTGTTTTATTTAATTAATGGCTTGTATAGACAATGGGTTTGAGTCCCAAAGTCAAATAAAAATAGTTATCGTATTATTGTATGCTTGCAAGTGGTATTATTATGATAATACCAACAAAGCGCCTTTGGTAAGTAAATGGATTAATGGTTGTGTGTTTTAAATGATGGTTTTAAACTTCTCTTTAAGAGTGGGATGTATAGCCGAGCTGTGAAAATGGAATCAGAAAGACTAACACTGGCAACTGTTCTAGCCAGTGCGAGTGTCTTATGATCGAGCGGTTGAAGTTCCCAAAATAAACATATGAAAGGGAGTTTTGAGTCCCTCTTACCACATTTACTAGTGCTTAAGTCACATTTATTATGCTGGGAGGTTTGAGTCCCTCATATAGGCATATATGATTATGGATATTCTCTAATTCATATGACTATATGTACTGGGCCCTTCTAGCTAGGAGAGTACTGGGACTATATAGCCCATGGGTGCCTTGTTCTATGATTGTCATACTACACAACCCAGGATTATGTAAAGTTTATGCTAATCAGATATCCTACCCCGACATGGTATATATGTATATGTATGTATTACATTGGTTATAAGCATTGGTTGAATGGTTTGGAACTACTGTCACTATTTTTCCTTATCTTTGATTTATATTTTAGAGCTTAAACCGTTAACCATCTTTAAATTTTAACCCCATATGATGCAGGTGTTGGTCATATCCTTACACCTCCTACTCAGTAATTAGACTCGGGAATAGCTTGTGGTGACTTAAAGTGGTGAGCTTCCATGCTTTAGAAGGCTCCATTTCTTGCTTTGAGTTTCCTTAAGTATTTATTGGTTTAGACTTGGATATTGGTTTTGGATATGGCCGGGGACATATCCCGACTGGATAATTTTAGAATCCCTTTAGAAGAATTACATGGAAAAACTATGGACTTGGGTATGTTATATTATGGTATGAAAATATACTTGGTTAATATTTTTTGTTATGTTATGGTTATTGGTTTGTTGGATTGAATAACGGGTTGATATCTAGTCCTTATTAGACTTGAGGTGTCCATTACGATGATGCCCTACTTTGGGTCGTGTAAATTTTGTGTCAGAGCCAGGTTCATGGTCAATTAGGAGTCCATAAAGCTATGCCGAGCGGAGACTTTTTTAAGGGTGTTTTGTGTGCCACACTCATATGGAAGAAGCTACAAGGCATTTAAGAATGTTTTATTTTCTTGCTGTCATATTTTGAGCCATAGAGCCTAAGGTCTTCGATTTTTCTAATTTTTGTTTGCTTGTCTTTTAGATCATTCCTAAAAGTAGATTTGATGTTTATGCAAACTTCTCTATCCCAATAGGGGTCAATGTTAATGGGATGCACTTTACTTCTAAAGTCTAGACCTATTCAAGGGTTGTTGCATGTAATTATTCTCGTAGGGTTCCACCTGTCACCATTGATTTTACTCCAGAGGGTGACTGTCATATTCAGTCACCTTAAGGGGATGCTACTAATGCTGAGTTCTGTCACTTTATTGCTCTGTTAACTTAGTTGATAGCATCACAGATTGAGCATGGTATTCCTATTACTTCATATTCTGAGGCCACAAGGGTTAGAGAATTTATAAGGTTGCATCCTCCTATATTTAGTGGTACAACGGTTGAGGAGGATCCTCAAAGTCATATTAATAAAATAGAGAAGATCATTCATATTATGCATGCTTCAGAGGTTGAAGGTGTTTAGTTTGATTTCTAACATATAAAATATATAACATACTAGTGGTACACAGAATGGGAATAGTTAAGGGGTAAGGATACTGGTTCTGCCTTATGGGAGGATTTTTCGAGTGCCTTCTTGGACCACTTCTTTGCTCAGGAGTTAAGGGAGGCAAAACTAGAAGAGTTTATAAATTTGAGGAAACGTAGGATATTTTTGAAGGAGGATTACTTGAAATTTCATCAGTAGTCTAGGTATGCTACTGAGTTGGTCTCTAACATAAGTGCCCAAATATGAAAGTTTTTTTGGGACTATCTTGTGTGTTAGTTCTAAAAAGTATGGCTGCTTTATTGATCAAAGACATGGACATCTCTAGGTTAGTGGTGTACATGCAGGAGGTAGAGAAATAGAAAAGGAAGAAGGCTGAGTTAAGTAACCGACAGGAGAAAAAGTTTAGGAGTTTCGAGAAAAGTGGTAGAAATTGTTATAAGTGGCGAAAGAATAAGTGAGGGGGTTCTATTTTTTTCTCCACAGCCTATGCTCCTTACCCGAAGGTATCGGTGATCATCGATCTTAGTATGATAGTGGGTTTTGAGCATAGGGTGCCCAATCTCAAGCTAATGGGGTTTAGTTGGCTCCATTCTTCCCTCTTTATAGATTTTATGGGTAGTCACACCATGGGTTCTGTGAGGAAGGGAAGAACAAATGTTTTTATTTTGGTCAGATTGGTCACATACAACATGACTATCGTGGTAGAATGGCTTCAGGGGCTAACAAGGTTCTGGTTTATCTTCATCTGCTCTTGTACCAAAGGGTGCTTCTTCTTCATCTATTTCTACTTATAGTACCAACATTAGCTAGAATCATTTATATGCTCCTGCATACTACAAGGATTCTAAGGCATTTCCCAATGTCGTTACTGGTATGTTGAAAGTTTTCTCTCATGATATGTATTTACTTAATCTAGGGTCCACTTTTCCTTATGTGACCCTATTTATGGTTGTGCATTTTGGTTTTGGTTTAGAGTTTATTTTTCATCCTTTTTTCTGTATCTACTCTAGTTGGTGAATTTGTGATTACTAAAAGAGTCTAGAAGGGGTGTGTAGTATCTGTGAGTCATAGTGAAACTATTATGAATTTGATAGAGTTAGATATAGTTAACTATGATGTCAACTGGGGATGGATTGGTTGCATTCATGTGATGCTTACTTCGATTGTTGGACCCATAAGGTCATATTAAATTCCATATTGATTCAATAATTATATGGAAAGAGGGTTCTTTATTGCCTAGACGGAGGTTCATCTAATATCTTAAAGACCAAAAGTTGATCTCTAAGGGTCATCTCTATTATTTACTCTAGGTTAAAGATTCTAACTCGGAAGGTCATTCTTTAGAATATGCTTTTATGGTAAATTAGTTTCCCACAGTTTTCCCTGACGATCTTCCTGTTGTTCTTCATAATTGGAAATTTATTTTAGGATTAATCTTGTTCCGAGAACTCATCCTATTTCTATCCCTCCTTATGGAGTGGCTCTGGCTGAGTTGAAGGAGCTTAATGACCAATTGAAGGATCTTTTAGATACAGGTTTTATTCATCCTAGTGTGTCTCCTTTTGGTGTTTAGGCATTGTTCGTGTATACAAAGGATAGTTTCCATTGGTTGTGCATTGATTATCGTCAATTAAATAAGGTGACCATAAAGAACAAGAATCCTTTTCCTAGGATCTACAACTTATTTGATCTTCTTCAAGGTGCGAAGTGTTTCTCTAAAGATTGATTTTATATTGGTTTATCATTAGCTTATGATTAGGGAAATGTGTATTGCTAAGATTTCCTTCAGGACCCAGTTTGGACATTATGAGTTCCTAGTTATGTCATCTGTTTTGGGATTTATTCATCATTTTCTTCATTGATGACATCTTTGTCTACTCTTAGAGTGAGTTGGTTCATATCGATCACCTCCGTTCTATGTTGCAGATCTTGAAGGATCAGCTCTTGTATGCCAAGTTCTCTAAGTTTGATTTTGGTTAAAGGTTGTGACTGTTCATGGTCATGTTATCTTTGCTGAGGGGATCATGGTGGATCCACATAAGGTTGATATGGTTAAGAAGTGTCCAAGAACTTCGACTCTAATCTATATTCGAAGCTTCTTGGGTTTGTTCGGTTACTATAGGAGATTTATGGAGATTTTTTTGACTATAACTGCCCCCTAGAATAAGTTGACCCAGAAGAAGGTCAAGTTCTTGTAGTCGGATGCATTTGAGGGTAGCTTTGACAAGTTAAATGATAAGTTAACTGGAACTCTAGTTTTGACCTTTCCCAAGGGTAATGATGGCTTGGTAGTGTATTGTGATGCTTCTCATGTTGGGATGGGTTATGTGTTGATGCAGCATGGAAGAGTGGTGGCCTATGCTTCTATGTAGTTTAAAGTTCATGAGAAGAACCACCCTACTCATGACTTAGAGTTCTTAGCTGTGGTATTTACGCTAAAGATTTGGTATCACTATCTGTATGAGGTTCATGTTTATATCTTTTCCTATCATAAGAGCCTGCAGTATGTGTTTACTCATAAAGAATTAAATCTCAAGCTAAGAAGGTGGCTTGAGTCTCTGAAGGACTACGGCATAAGTCTGCATTTCCATCCAGGTAAACCTAATGTAGTTGTTGATGCTCTTAGTTGGTTATCCATGAGGACTAAGCTTCTTATGGATGAGGATAAAAAGTAGTTGGTGAGGGACATTCACCATTTGGCTAGTCTTAGAGTTCGTCTCATGGACTCTTGGGATGGTGGTATTTTTATGCATCAAGTTCCTAGTTGTCTCTTGTTGTTAAAATAAAGGGAAAATATAGATATCGAATCCTGATTTGATGAAGAATAGAGGAAATGTAGGTCATAAAAGATGGTTGACTTTGTGATTGGTGAAGATGGTATCTTGAGGTACCAAGGTAGTCTATGTGTTCCTGACATTGATCAATTGAGGGAAAGGTTTTGGCCAAAACTCATAGATCTCGTTATGCTATTCATCCCGGTTCTAACAAGATATATCATGATCTTAAGGAGTTCTCTTGGTGGAATAATATAAAATGAGATGTGGCTAAGTGTATGGTGTGTCCACAAATGAAAGTTAAGAATATGAGACCTGGTGGTTTATACGAAGAGATAGAGTTGCCCAAATGGAAGTGGAAAGTGGTTAACATGGATTTTGTTGATTGTCTTCCTCTGTCTTGGAATCAATCTGATTCAATTTAGGTTAGTGTAGATAGGATGACCAAGTCCACTCATTTCTTACCGCTGAGGATAAGATATTCGAAGGAGGATTATGCTAAGTTGTATCTTGCAGAAATAGTAAAGTTGCATGGTGCTACTATTTCCATCATTTCAGATCATGGTACTTAATTCTCATCTTACTTTTGGAAGTCATTTTAGAAAGGTTTCGAAACTACGAAGTGCCATTGTACTGCGTTCCACCTGCAGTTTGATGGACAAGCAGATAGGACTATCAAGACATTGGAAGAAATGCTTCGTGCTTGCATGATTGACTATGGTGGTAGTTTGTTCGACCATTTTCCATTTATTTAATATGCTTACAATAATAGTTATCACTCTAGCATTGGTATAGCATCTTTTGAGGTATTGTATGGTAGGAGATGTCGTTCTTCTATTGAGTGGTATGAAATTGGTGAGGGTAAGTTGTTTGGCCCTGATTTGGTTCACCAAGCCTTGCAAAAGGTGAAGGTGATTTGAGATAGGTTGAAATCCACTACAAGGTGCCAAAATTCCTATTCATATGTAAGGCATAGGGAGTTAGAGTTTAATTTTGAAATTGGGTATTCTTGAAAGTGTCTCCTATAATAGGGGTGGTGCAGTTTGGAAATAAATGGAAGCTTAATCCCCGGTATGTTGTTCCATTTTTTTAAGATGGTTGGCAGTGTTGTCTATGAGTTAAAGTTTCCTCCTAGTTTGAGCTCCATTCTTCCGATTTTCAGTATCTCTATGTTGAGAAAATGTGTGGGTGATCCTTCCTCGGTTGTTCTTTTGGACGAATTAGGTATCTTGGATTCCTTATCTTATGAGATAATTCCGGTGGAGACCTTGGATCACTATATTTTTCAGTTGTTAAAAAGGATATGGCTTCAGTAAAATTTCTTTGGAGGAGCCATAAGGTTGAGGAAGCTACTTGGGAGGTGGAGGAAGACATCAAGTCTAAGTATCCACATTTGTTCCCCGTTCCAGAAACTCATTCTTGAGGTATCTGTTGTTCTTAATATCCTCAAGTTATGTCTTTGTTTTCTAGAATGGTTTAAGGTTTGTATGATGTGTGATAATGTGTTAACTTGTGCTTGTGCTTTATTTTACCCATCATTCGAGGAAGAATGTTTCAAGTGGGGGAGAATTAAAACACCTTGGCTTTGGACCCTTAAAATTTTTCCTAAATTTGAGTTTCTGGACAATATAAGATTTGAGCATACTTTTCGTATGCTAAGATACAATTTTTGGCCCCCTCTCTTATATGTTAATGAGTGTAGTATAGTTGCATTATTCCTAAGGAACGATTAGGCATCTAACTAGGCATATATTAGGGTACGAGGTGTATGTTGTTTAGCCATATGATAGCCTAAGTTTAGTCTAGATGATTCTGACCAAGGCACAGTTCTAAGGGTACTTCTCATATGATAGGATAAGACTTAGTCCTTTTAGGTCATATGTTAGTCAGTATGGAGGTCTAAGATGAGGCCTAGTGTATGAGATAAGAGACTACTTGTACCCTGGGGTACGGTCTGGGGGTGTGGTCGTACCCTCTTGTGAGCAAGTTTTTAACTTTTTAGCTTAGGGTATTCCAGACATTTCCCACCCCAAAATTGTACCACACCATATTTTTTGGCACTTATATAACTAAGTTAGTATCGATGAAGGTATATAAACTTTAAAAGTAACGTAGTCTTTGAGCTTAAATATTAAAGGTGAGTGTTTAGTGTAAGTAAAATAATTAAAGTGTCTTAGTGCATGAATTAAGATAACATGTTGAGACTTAGGATATGGAATTAATAAGCGAGCCGCTTGCTTGACTTAAATTAAGCTAGTAGGTAACAAGTAGGCGCATCACCTACATTGACTTATTGAAAGATCGAAGAACTAAGTCGGTGCATAACCAACTAAGAATTCTTGACAAGCTTATTGGTCAAAATACACTACCACCTACTTGAATTAATTTTTTCCCAAACTAAATGAAAGAAAAGGAGAAGAATGCGCAGCCAAGGCCCAATAGTTTTAGATCCACAAGGCCCAAGTCCAATGGGCAAGTAGGTGCATAACCTACTTAGTCTATTTGATCAAATTAAAAGAAAAAGTAATTGCATCACCTACTTAAGGTAAATAGACCTTTTGACTAGATTAACCAAGCAAGTAGGTTCATTACCTACTTGGACGTCTTGACTAGCTTAAAAGCTGAAGTAGGTGCATCACCTACTTGTACCTTTTAAGGAAAATAAATATCTTTTCCAACTAAAAAGAGAGAGGTGGTTTTGAAGGGGTATTTATATACCAAGATAAGCTCATTTTTTTTGTTATTTCACTTGTAGAAAAATTAGATTTCTTTCCAGCTCTTCTCAATCAAAAATAGTCTCCTAATTTCTCCTAGGGTTCTTGAATAAACCATTCTTATTTCCAGCCAAGGTAAATGAAAATAACTATGGTTTATCTTTAATCCTATCATGGGAAGTTCTGGAAAAGAAGTTATTTTTGTTCGAAGTGTAGGAGAACTCTTTTTGCAAAGCTGGGCAGTGTACATCTTTTTAATCTCTAAGATATTTTCCTATAGTATTTGGTTTAATTTGAAGGGAAACTAGTCTTGATAGAGTACACTTTAAGAAAGCAAATTTTAGAAATAAAGGTGTGGTCACTGCCCCAATTTCCCTTCTTTATAGGCCATTATGGAGGATTTTATATAGTTGTTATTACGAACTCATAGGATGTTATCGAAAGTCCTAAGTTCAATATCTTATATTGTGTTGATGAATTTTGTGACTGTTTAGGTGAGTTCTATTGTTGTTGTTGTTGGAGATAGTGGGTGGCCTGATAGAATGGTGAAATGGAGTTGTATTAAAGTATAGAAGAAGGGTGTGGTGATATGCCAAGTTTTTGAGGGGCTGAATAGTCTTATTGCCCATCAAGTATTTAGCTACTATTTTACAAGGGTTACGTTGTGATTAGTTGCTAATATTAGCTCCATTATATGCTTATATTTTAGATTAACACCTTAAAGGAAAGAAGGCTAATTATTTGTAATAATTAGGTTGCACAACAAGGTATGTAAGGCTATTCTAGTTCATATTCTTTGGCATGATGTGTTATAAACGTGTTCCAATAAAGTGAGCTTCATAGATGATGTTTCATGGTAAAAGATACATTGTGATGGTTTACAAGCCTCACTGTGGTTATTCTACCTTTTATTTACCACCCATGGTATAAATGTGTGTCAAAGTATCATATGTTTTTTTGGTATGAGTAAATACGATCAAAGATTATACTAGTTAAGAGTGTCCCATGCTACAATTTGTCCAAAAATTGCTTCAATTGTCTAATTGATCATATTCTTCTTTTGGCTACACACGTTCCTTTTTAATATCATTCCCATCGTGTTTTGATATAAGGTGACCTTGTAGAGTCCTTATCTATTCAATATATAGTTTATATGTCCTTACACTTGATACACATTTGTTCTTAATTAGAATTTGCCCATGTGCCTTAATAGTACCCATTCTCATGTACCCTTTTAATTTTTATTAACTAGCAAGTATTTATTGTACAGTCCAAACTTCTATAGTTGAAAAGTTACATGTCGCCACTTGGTATGCACATATTCCCCCATTTGAAATATCTAAATCTCTACATTGGAATCTGCCACAATTGCTATATGTTATGTATGATCACTGGAATCTACCATAACCCATATATGTTAAGTAATGTCACTTTCTCACAAGTTATACACCTTACCAACTTATTTATTGAATGTCTTCATCTCCTCACTTGTCACAAGTCTTCTTAGCTATATATGAATGAGTTTTATTCCTAGTGAGGTTCATGGAGTCATATAAATTACAAAGTATTACTACATTGATGTTACACTTATTTCCTATATCATTGTGCTTGTCTTGATCACATATCTTCTTCTATTAGTCCATAGCTTTAAAGCTCATTTATGTTATGACTACTAAAGTAACGACCTTAAACGATAAATAATCTAAGTAACACAATCTAAATTGAATGGGTGGCAGCCTAGACGCATAAGCGTAGCATGGGACGATCTCAATACCTTTATATGTGGGTGGCAACTCAGAAGCAAAAGCCTAGTATGGGCCGATCCTAATGTTTATGTATGGGTGGTATCTCAGGGGCATAAGCCTAGCATAGGCCGATCCCAATTTACTTATTTACCATGAATCAGCTAGTCCTGCGTAATATCTACAAACTAACAAATGCAAAGAACAGTAAAGCAAAGCAAATGATGTAATGTAAATGATTCCACAAGTATAAACAAATGTGGTCTTCTATCATTATCTATACAATTGTACCTGGTTTCACTTGAGCTCTTGTTTTATATATGGTTACTTTATGCCTTACATATTAAGTACATTCTTTAGTACTGATTCCTCCTAGGGGACACTATGTTTTATGTCGCAGGTACATGTATTCCAAATAATGTATCTACCTAAAAGGAGAACATTTTACTTATCGGTTGTTGGTAAGAGCTCTAGGTTTATTCGGGGCCTTGCTGAGTCTTTAGCATCTATTTGATATTGTATTATATTTAAGGGTATGGCAGGGTCCTGTCCCGATCTAAGATAATGTTGTCTATCTCTTAGAGGTTTTATAGACTATTGTTAAAGTAAAGCATAGTGGTTACTTATTCCATATTAATCGAGACCCGAATGACCAAGTCATGGATATCTATTATAGGCCCTATCTATGTTGATCATTTATCAATGAGTCTTACCAATACTTGTCAAAGCCTTATATTATTACAGTTACATCTATAGTAATCCTAAGATATAAGTTAGCTCTCTCGAGCCTTTAGGGCATCAGGTGCCTGTTAGTCTCAACAAGGAAAGAGGCATAATAGAAGTGGTATCAGAGTCAGGTCATTCTAAGGAATCTACAAAGTCATGTTGAGTAGAGCCTTACTTATAAATTTGTTGCATGCCACATTTATAATTAGGGGGCTTCTTTGACATTTAGAAAATGTGACCTTCTTTTAGAATCTAAATCATGTGGTAGAGTTGTTAAGAAATTTATTCCCACGCATACCATGACTCATGTCATCTATATTGTGCCTACTATGGTTAAGGTATTTCTTTAGAGGCAATATTCATCAAAGGTCTCATGATGTAAAAAAATTTTGAAAAATGCTTGTAGATGTTCTGCATTACTTGCATCTACATCTACATTTCTGCCACTTGTACCACCTTGGTTGATCTTAGTAGGATATAATGCTACCTAGTAAATGTTTACCTAATACATAGAGATGGGTTTTATTTCCTTGTACATCTTCTTGGAAGGATCTGACCACTTACTAAGTCTATTATTTCCATGATAACTCCTCTAATGGTTACAACCTAACCATACAGGGAATGTTCAGTACTATATAAGTAATAGACATAGAAGCTTTAGGGTCATGTACGTACCGGAGATAAAAAATTTTGATTTAGCTTTATACTAATTAAAAATGTAGTAGTAGTATAATATGGTAGGTGAATTACCACGATGGTATTGGTTGGAGATAGTCCTAGTTTTCAAATAGATAACATTGCAAATATTCTTACTCATTAACCTAATTATGTTAGTAGTTAGAATTATAAGATGTGTTTATGTCCACCCCAAATAGGTTAATCATATGATTCTTTTTGTTGTTAGAAAATTCCGAGGATAAGTGTTTTAATGTTTCTTGTGGAAGTGTAAAGTACCATGTACATTCTTTGTTATGCTTATATAAAAGAACGTGAGTAAAGATAAAGGTTGTAAATATTGAGGGGTTAGAAATTAGTGATGATGTATTAAATATTTTGAGCAGATAAAGGCAAACTATAAATTAATCACTAGTAGGAGAATATTTTAGTTGCATAAGAAATAAAGGAGAATTACATTCAAATAGTAGAGAATGGAGATATGAGTTGAGTAAAGTTCCTCAATAGTACATGGAGAGACGACATATATTAGTACTAGAAGAAAAGGTTCTATAGGTTGTGTCTTATTAAAGAGAATGCTGACTAAGCATGTGATGTAAAAAAGAGAAATTGACTCCGTACTTTATCCAGTGGCAAAGACGCATTCAAATTTATTCCTAAAACAATTTCTATTTTTTAAACTTTTGATAGATGGGAAGACGTCCTAGTATGTAACTAAATTTTTGTGTCTAGTTAATAGCTACAAGATAGAGAGTGCAATTGAAAGGTCACTTTGTTAGTAGAGACATTCATCTAGTGTTCTAATCCAAAATTCACTTGCATTATTTAGATGAAGAAAATATGGTTCTTGCACATACATAGTGACTACTATCAATGGAGTATATTTTACTATAAGTTATAAGTATCACTTATTTATTTGATTTCCCATTGGCAAGTTTTACTTGTTTATGAGTTATGATGTGCTGAAGTTTCATTTGTTCATTTGCTTTCTCTAGCCATAATAAGGTATCAAATGTAGAGTCTTATGATGTATCGTCGACCAGTAAAAAAAATAGAGTTCTCAACCTCATACTCCTATAGATGAACTGCAGAGAATTTCCCCTTTATCTCTGCCCTGTTATTTATATTGACTTAGAAAGTAGCAATGTTCTGGTGATTAGATAAGAAGAATTCCTAAGGTTAAAAGACTATATAGGAAAATTGCATATACTTTAAGATGAGTCAATAAATATGGGAATAACTACATACCTGTGATTTAGAACCAATGATGATATGCTTGCACTTAATATATAGTAGAGTAGTTTTATAGGATGCCACCTAGTTTCCAAGACTTCATTTACATATATAATTATACATGCTACGTATCCTATAGCTTATCTAATTGTGAGTCATATTCCATTTGAGGATTATTTTCTCACATGTTAAATATGTCATATAATAATTGCATGTAGGTTTTGATTGCTTCATAGAAACCTTACATAATAATAAAGGATCTTTCCCTATATATTATATATTTCACTAACTATTTTCCACAAACCACCTATCTGTATAATATATGCATCATAAATTCATGGCTCAAATGTGAAAGGCATTCTATGTTACTTGCCCATGGGTCATAAGTACCACAAATCACTTGTCAACATATTATATGTTTCATAGACTATATGCCTATATGCTAGCATACTTCATAGCCTACCAGTGTGAGATTATGTGCCCTATAGTTTAAACATTTATCCATGTGACATATGCTTACGTGCTTATATTTCTTAAACTATAATTTTCACATTTTAGTCTACTTAAATATGTAGAGTCCACCTCATGATTAACATTTCACTCTATCATAGGTAGAATTAGTGGTCACATATTGGGTAGCGTTAACATCTAGTCTAATTTCTCAATTTGTTTTGCAGTCTACCTGTTCATGTACTAATATTTGTAATTCATATTCCCACATTACATGTCTTAGTTCATTTTATCACATGCTACCTAGCTTACATGCTCACATATTATTGAATTTTATAATTTACTTGCATCAGATCAATATTCCCACAGCCCAAATATCTATGTATCGTATCTTATGTGAATTATTTAGATGCTAAATGTTCTTTATTGTGGCTTACTATTTACAAAAAGTAATCCTTTATGCCGATTGGTATGTGCCATGACTATATGTGATTTATTTTTCCATAGGTTATATACCTCTATTGTTCTTGTTTACTTAAGCATTAAATATATTAGGATTAAGCCCTTTGTTTCATAGTGATGTTGGGGTATTGCCAGAAAAAAAATGATACATATATGAATTTTAGCATAAAGCGTACCTATAGATGGATGGCTAAGCATAATGTCCTATAAAGATGCAAAGAGCAAAAGATTAAGGTTTCACATTAGAAAGTACATGTTTTATAGGATTTAAAGGCCTTACGAGATTTGGAAAGAAAGAAAAGTTGGGACCTTAATATGTTGGGTCTTAACGTACGGAGAATTGAATAGCAGGCTTAAGATAGACTACCTTCAGAGTTACATTTTTAAATCTAGTACTTTATGTGTCTGTGCATTGTTAATGTCTGTGAGACCCATAAATCATTCTGCCCATAGAGGGTATTAAATTCATAAAGGGCTCACTTCAATAAGTTCTAAATTCTATCCTTATCCTACATATTTGAAGGTTGGAAACAAAGAGATACAACCTCTATTGGAGTAATATGTGGGATTCAAAGAGCTTAAAAAAGAGAAGATAAAGACCACTTGATAATTTGAGGGCTATAAAAAATTTCAATTATTCGTATTATTTTAAGGAACTGTATGAGATTCTGACATCACTTGTCTTGCATAACGGATTATAAGTTTCACATGTATCTATTCACTTGTTCGTAGGATCAGTTAATTACTTCTTCACTTGCTCATTAGTTTATTTATTATCTTACTTAAGTGTCAGATATTCATATGTATTGTTTATACCAGGAATTCCAAATGTTACACATCAAACAGTTGTACAAAAAAAGAGCAGAGAAATATTGGCGACAGAATTATTTCACTTGGTTATATGTGGTTGGGAGAAGAATACTTTTTATTTGATTACTTAATAGGCACCGATTAAAATATTGTGTGAGGTTTGTATATGGTAGTATTGTAAGCTAGTGTGTTTTCAAATGTCTTGTCTACAAGGGAGAAATATTAGCAAAAATTTTTAAAGAAATTCTAGAGTAAACATTATTTTGAGCTACATCTCTCATTCGAGGATGAATGATCCAAAAGGAGGTGGGTTGATGTCACACCCTATATTTTTTGACAAGTATATAAGTAAGTTAGTTTTGATGAAGGTATTTAAACATTAAAAGTAAGGTGGTTTTTGAGTTTAAAGGTTATAGGTAAATGTTAAGTGTAAGTAAAAGATTTATAGTGTTTTAGTGAATGTATTAGGTCAACAAGTTAAGACTTAGGATATGGAATTAATAAGCGAGTTGCTTGGTTAACTTAAATAAAGCTAATAGGTGACAAGTAGGTTCATCACATACTTTTACTTATTAACCAATTAAGAGCTATGTAGGTGCATCTCCTACTAAGACTCCCTTGACTAGCTTATTGGGCCAAATACACTACCACATACTTGAATTAATTTTGGCCCAAACCAAAAGAGAGAAAAGGAGAAGAATGGGCAGCCAAGGCCTAATAGTTTTAGATCCTCAAGGCCCATGTCCAATGTCCAAGTAGGTTAATAACCTACTTAAACTTTTTGACCAAATTAATAGATAAAGTAGCTGCATCACATACTTAAGGTAAATGGACCTTTTGGCCAGCTTAATAAAGCAAGTAGATGCATCACCTACTTGGACTACTTGACTTGGTTAAAGAACCAAGTAGGTGCATCACCTACTTGGACCTTTTTTGAAAAAAAAATACCTAGTCCAAGCAAAGAGAAAGAGGCATACATGAAGGGGTATTTATATACCAAGATAAGCTTTTCTTTCAATTATTTCACTTGTAGAAAAATTAGATTTCTTTCAAGCTCTTCTCAACCAAAAACAACTGCCTAACTTCTACTAGGGTTCTGGAAGAAACCCTCCTTATTTCCAGCCAAGGTATGTGAAAATAACCATGCTTTATCTTTCATACTATCATGGGAAGTTATGGAAAACAAGTTATATTTGTTTGAAGTGTAGGAAAACCATTTTACAATGCTTGGTAGTCCACTTCTCTTTAATCTCTAAGATATTTTCCAATAGTATTCGGTTCAACTTTAATGGAAACTTAGAGTCTTGATGGAGTACAATTTAACAAAGAAAATTTCCTAAATAATGTTAAGGTTACTGCCCCAATTTTTCCCTCTTTATGTGTAGGCCTTGATGGATGTTTTTATATATGTTGATGTTAAGAACTTATGGGATGGTGATCGAAAGCCGTGAGATCAATATCTTATATTGATTTGAAGGATTTTGGGACTGTTTAGGTGATGTCTATAGGTGTTATTGTAGGAGGCAGGGGTAGCCTCATAGAATGGTTAAGTAGAGTTGTATTGAAGTATAGAAGGAGGGCATGCTGATATGCCATGTGTTTGAGGGACTGAATAGTCTAACTTCCTATCAAGTATTTAGCTACAATTTTACAAGAGTTACATTGTGATTAGTTGCTAATATTATCTCCATTATGTTCTTATATTGTAGATTAACCCCTTAATATAAAGAAGGCTAAATCATTATAATAATCTGGTTGCATAACAAGTATGTAAGGCTATTCTCGTTCATATTCTTTTGCATGATGTTTTATACTCGTTTACCACTAAAGTGAGCTTCGTAGTTCGTCTTTCATGGTAAAAGATACATTGTGATGGTGTACAAACCTCACTGTAGTTAATTTTATTTACTACCCATGTTATAAAAGTCTGTCAAAGTGTCACATGTTTCTCTTATATAATAAGTCAATGTGATCCAAGATTATACAAGTTAAGAGTGTCCCATGCTATAATCTATCCATAAATTGCTTCAATTTTCTAATTGAGCATATACTTCTTTTGGCTACACATGTTCCTTTTTAATATCATTCCCATTATGTTTGGATATACGGTGACCTTATAAAGTCCAACCTTTTTCAATATATCGTTTAAATGTCCTTACGTGGATACATATATGTTAATAATTAGAATCTATCCATATGATACTATAGTACCCATTCTCACGTACCGTTTTAATTGTTATTGCCTAGCAAGTATTTAGTGTACAGTCAAAAACTCTTTAGTTGAGGAGTTAGATGTCTGCCATAATTCCCACATTTGTAACATCTAAATTTCTAAACTTGAATCTGCAACAATTACTATATGCTATGTATGATCACTGGAATCTGCCACAACCTATATATGTTATGTAATATCACTTGCTCACTAGTTATACACCTTACCAACTCATTTGTTGCATGTATGCATCTAATTACTTTTCAGAAGTCTTCTTGGATCATTAGTGAATGTGTTTTATGCCCACTGAGGTTCATCGAGTCAGATAAGTTCCAAAGTACCTATATCATTGCTCTTTTTTCAATCACATGTTTTTTTCTATTGGTCCATTGCTCTATAGATCAATAATGTTATGATTATAAAAGTAACAACCTTAAAGTCTAAATAAACTAACACAATCTGAATTGAATAGGTGGCATCTCAGGGCATAAGCCTGGCATAGGACAATCTTGATACCTTTATATGTGGGTGGCAGCTCAGGGGCAAAAGCCTAGCATGGGCTGGTCCTAATTTTTATATATGGGTGGCAACTGAGGGGCGTAAGCCTAGAATAGGTAATTCCTAATTTGTTTATTTACCACTGAATAGCTGGTTATTTGTAATTTCTTACAAAGTTACTAAGGAAAAGAGCAATAAAGCAAAGGATATAATATACATGATTCCACAAGTATAAGAAAGAGTGGTCTTCTGTCATTATCTATATAGTTGTACCTAGTTTCACTTAAGATTTTATTTTACATATCATTATTTTATGCCTTACATATTTAGTACATTCTTTTGTACTGATGTTTCTCCTGGGGTACACTATGTTTCATGTCACAGGTACATGTATTCTAGCTAATAGATATCCCTAAAAGCATCATATTTTACTCAACAACTATTGGTGAGAGCTCCATATGTATTCGGTTATATTTAAGGGTATGGTGGGGTCCTATCCGGTTCTAAGATAATGTTGTCTATCTCTTAGAGGCTTTGTAGACTATTGATAAAGTAAGGCATGGTGGTGTCTTATTCGCTAGTAATTGAGGCTCCAATGGCCAAGTCACGTATTTCTATTATAGGTTCTTTCTACATTGATCCTTTATCAATGAGGATTACCAATACGTGTTAGAGGCTTATATTTATTATATTTATGTGCATAGTAATCCAAATATATAAGTTGGTTCTCTCGATCCTTTAGGGCATCAGGTGCCTGCCAGTCTCAACAGGGTAGGAGGCATGACAAAAGCCCTTAAGTCCTCACATTTTATAAAATGTTGTGGCCTCTCATAACCCACATTATAGGATCAAAACATTCCAAAAACACTCTCTAACTCTGTCTTGAAGATTGGGGCTAGGGTTCCTACGAGTGTTCATCTAGAGGCTTAAGAGTCTAGTTTCTCTCGTTGAATCTTCATGAATAAGGCATGTGACTCTTTCCTCATTGTTATTTCATAAATATCATGCATTTTAAAGTGTGATTATGATTCTTAAATGGTGGTTTTAAAAACCGAAATTGAAGGTTTTGTTGCAAATGGTTGAGAATTATTTACTCTTTGTTTAATATGCCTTTATACATGTGTTTGACGATGGTTTGCATGTGATATTCCTTTGTAATTTTTGTTCAACAAATGGGTTATAGATTACCCTAAACTTGATGGTTTTTACTTTCGTTTTGTGCTTTGTAAAGGTATGCCCTTAGAGTATTTGTGAAAATGCCTAAGAGAGTAAACTAGTCACATGATGAATTAGGTTCAGCACTAATATGCTTTGCATAATAATGCTAATGGAGGATGAATGATTTTATAAAGGTCTTAATAACCATAAATAGAGTTGAAATGTGTTTTGAGCAAAGTCATTATCTTAATAAATATGAACGGTTAGTATATGGATATGTGGATGCTTTGTTAGCCATATAATGATCTAAATGGTAACCTTGGTGGTTTAATTTTCTAAAAGGGTTTGAGTCCCTAAACATTAACTTGATATATGTCTCTATTTGAAAATGGGTTTGAGTTCCTAAATGTTGAATAAAATGGATGGCTTGTAAATAAAATGGGTTTGAGTCCCAAAGTCGAATGATAATGGTTATGACATTTTTATATGCTTGCAAATGGTGTAGGGATAACGATACCAATGAAGTGCCTTTGGTAATTAAATGGATTAATGGGTTGTATGTGAAATAATAGTTTTAAATTGGGATTTTGGAGTGGGATATGTAGCCGACCCATGAAAGTAGAGTCTGAAAGACTAACACTAGAAATCGCGCTAGCTGGTGCAGGTCTCCTATGACTGGGTGGTTCAAGTCCCCTGAATGAACATATAAAAAGGAGGTTCAAGTCCTCTTTACTACATGTATTGGTGCTTATGTCACCTTGATTATACAGGGAGGTTTTAGTCCCCCATATAGGCATATGTTGTTATAGATATTCTCTGGTTTTTCCAACTACATACACTGAGCCCCTTCTCGCTAGGGTAGAGTTAGCCCCATATAGCTTGTGGGTGATGTTTTGTATGATGACTATGCTACATAACCCAGGTTAATATTTTCAAAGTTCATGCTAATCACGTACCCTACCTCGGCATGGCATATAGCTTGATGCATGTATTGCATTAGTTATATGCATTATTTGAATGTTTTAGAAATATTGGCACTATTTTATCCTTATCCTTTTGTTACATTCTAGTGCTCCAACCACTAATAGTCTTCAATACTACATCACTATATGAAACAGGCATTGGTCATATTCTTACACCTCCTACTCAGTGATTACACTTGGGAACATCCTATGGTTACTTGAAGTAGAGAGCTTTCATTTTTCGGAATGCTCCATTTCTTTCTTTCAGTTTTCTTAAGTCTTTATTGGTGTAAACTTGGATATTAGTTTTGGCAATAGTTGGGGGAATGTCCTGACTAGATAATTATGGATCTCCTTTAGAGGATTTGTATGGACAAACTATGGACTTAGATATGTTTTGTTATGGTATCGAATGGACATGGTTATTACTTTGGTTATCTTATGGCTGTTAGTTATTTGGATTGAATAGCGGGGTTATCTAAGGTTATTGTAAGACATGAGGTGCCCATTATGTCAAGGCACTAGTTTAGGTCGTGTCACCACTAGAGCAAGCATTGGTGAGATATGATATTTTTTTGTGATGTTGAAGCATTTGAAATGGTTTAGATCTTTGATGTGGCTAGTATTATTACCAGAAAGACTAAATTTGAACCACTGAATAGACCTCTTATCCTCACTGCCAAGGCATCTATTGAGGTGGAACTGAAGTTAGAGATTAAAGCTACACCATCTCATCTTAAACATGCCTTCCTTGGTGATGATGACATTATACTCATAATTCTCTCTGTAGGATTGTCTGAAGTATAGGTAAATGAGGCATTGACAATGCTTAAAAGTAGAGAAAAGGTTCTCATATGGAAAATATTAGACATCAAAGCAATTAATCCTATTTTACGTATGCACAAAATATTTATGCAAGAAGATCATAAACTGAGTGTGCAGCATCAGTGAAGATTAAATCAAGTGACGAATGAGGTGGTCCAAAAAAAGTGATTAAATCTCTCGACATGGTAATAATTTATCCCATCTCAGATAACAAATGGGTTAGTCTTGTGCACTCTATCCCAACAAAGAGAGAGAAGATAGTTGTAATAAATAAAAATAATGATTTGATCCAAACTCAAATTGAGATTGGGTAGAGGATCTGTGGGGATTATATGATGCTCAATGAGGCCAACTGAAAGGATCAATTTTCTATTCTATGACAAAATGCTTAATAAACTTGCTGGGCAAGAATACTATTGCTCCTTGATGGTTATTCTGGATAAAATTAGATAGCCATAGCACTAGAAGACTAGGAGAAGACAACTTTCACCTGTCCATATGTAACATATGCCCTTTGGATTTTGTAATGCACCTGCAATTTTCCAAAGGTGTATAATGGGCATCTTCTATGATATGGTGGAGGATTTTATTAAGGTCTTTATGGATGATTTTTCTGTGTTTGGTAACTCATGTTATGTTTATTTGCAGAATTTAGACACGGTCTTGGCTCGGTGTGAGGAAAAAAATTGGTATGTCACTATAATAAATGCCACTTTTAGGTTAAGGAAGGTATTGTCCATGGTCATAATATGTCACAAAGAGTACTAGAGGTTGGCCAAGCAAAAGTAGAGGTCATTAAGAAACTGTCATATCCCGTGTCAGTAAAAGGTGTAAGAAGTTTCCTTGGTCATATAGAGTTTTACAGGAGGTTTATCAAAGACTTCTCAAAGATAGAAAGTCCCATGTGTAAGATATTACAGAAAGAGGTAAACTTTGACTTTAGGGTGATGTCAAAGAGCTTTTGAGGACTTGAATAGAATATAAAAAGAGGAACCTACATTAATTTCTCCTGACAAGGTAATGCCATTCTAGCTAATGTGTGATGCAAGTGATGTGGTTATTAGATCAGTGTTATGGCAACACAAGAAAGAGGTATTTCATTCTATCTATTATACAGGTAAGACCTTGGATGCGACCAAATCAATTATACAGTTATGGAGGACGAGATGTTAGCCTTTCTATTCATTTGACACATCTAGAGTATATTTGGTGGATATAAAGGTGATTGTTCACATGGATCATTCTGAAATCTCATATCTATTCTACAAGAAAGATGCAAAGCTAAGATTAATCTAATGGATTCTTTTGCTACAAGAATTTGATTTGGAGGTACGTGGGGGAAAAAGGGCTAAAAATTAAGTGGTTGACCACTTATCGAGGCTAGAGAGTTGAGATTATGTTGTTGATGATATCTTATGTATTTGGGAAGAGTTCCTTGATGAACAATTTATGGCACTGAGCAAAGTAGAATTTCCATGGCATGCTAATATAGTAAACTTACTAGTTAGTGGTGTATATCCTCCAGAGTCTACTTGTCAACAGAAGAATAAACTATTTTATGACTATCACTCATACATATGAGATGAGCCTTATTTGTTCTAACGTAGGGATATATCCCAAAATCATAGTCAAAATAAGTGATGGAGAGTTGCCATTAATCACCGTATAGAGGTTACCATGAAGGTGAACAAACAACTCATACGATATAACAATTAGGCTTATTTTGGCATACACTATTCAAAGATGCTATAGATTACATGAGAGAATGTTATCAATAGTAGAAAATGGGAACTATCTTAAGGTGCCATGAAATGCCCCTGAATAATATTCTTATAGTGGAGATTTTCGATATATGAGGGATAGATTTTGTGGGCCCATTTTCACCATTGTATGGTAATCTGTATATTATTGTTGTTGTAGATTATGTGTCCCAATGGGTAGAGGCTTCAACTCTCCCTGCTAATTGTGTAAGAGTGGTGATAAAAGTTTTCATGAAGAATATATTGTCTCATTTTGGCACACCCAGAGTGATCATTAGTGATGAAGGAACTCATTTTGTGAATCATTGGCTTAAGATCCTGCTAGAAAAATATGGAGTCAGACACAAGGTGGCCATAACGTATCATCCACAAATGAGAGGCGAAGTTGAGTTTTCTAATCAGGAAATCAAATAAATTCTACAGAAAATAATCAAGTCAGCATAACGATTGGTCGGTAAAGTTATATGATACATTATAGGTGTATATGATAGTCTATGAAATGCCTATTGGGACCTCTTCTTATATATTGGTATATGGAAAAGTATGTCACTTTCTGTGGAGTATGAGCATTAGGCTTGTTAGGTTGTGAAGAAATTTATTCTTGATCAGATGATGTCTGGGGAAAAGAAGATGCTATAGTTGAGTAAGCTTGATGAGTTTCACATACATGCTTATCAAAATGCAAAATTGTACAATGAAACGACAAAAAGGTGGCATGATTACAAAATCTTGAACTGGGTAGTTTAGCTTGGACAGGAAGTTTTGCTATTCATACCAGGATAAAGTAGTTTTGGGGCAAATTGAGGTCCAAGTGGTCTGGGTTGTATGAAGCGGTAAGAATGACACCTCATGGGGCAGTTGAACTTTGGAAAGAAGATAAGAGTAATATATTTTTTGTGAATGGATAGAGAGCCAAGCACTATTGGGTGAGTCATATTAATAGACATGGGATGTCTATCATATTTTAAGAAGAGTGATGTTGAGCTTGGTCATGCCATGACATAAAATAAGGCATCGTATGGTAGCAACTCTTGAATGTAACTTAATAGCATAGCTTGTATTTATTATATGAAAAAAAAAAAGAAAAGAAATCAAAAAATAAAAAAAGTTGTGTCGATCCACGAGAAAAACTAAGGCTCTAGGTGTAAGGTAACCCACCTTTTTCCTACGTGTTTTGCTGCCTTTGAAGAGACTGAAGGGATAAGATATCTCGTGGCATGGGGAAGGAATCAAAGTGATTAAATTGTGTTTTTTTGGAGGCTCTCAATTATGAAAATGCATATCGAGCTGATGAAAATAAAGTAAAGCAAAGGGGGGAAATTCCCCAAGTAGGAAAAAGATTGGGCCTCCATGATAGGAATGTGCCATGAAACATACCCTCTATCATAATAAGGATATGGAATGCCAAGAGAAATTATTTTTGTAGGCTATTCCAGTAGCCTCTCTAATTTCAACATGCCACTTTGCTTACCCTCCACAAGAAGGGCGTGGCATGAAGAGAGTTAATATTTGGATAAAATTAAATAATTAGCCGTGTTGACCAGACTTTACCCCTCTTAACCCAAAATATCCCCTTTTATATCCTTTAAATCCCCAAATCCTCTCATTTATTTAGAAATCTATCATACCACTCCTCTCTACTTCCCTCAATTGAATAGCATGTCACGCTAATTGCACAACCCAATTCTTTCAACTCTCCTCCTTTAAGAATTCAAAAAAGTTAAATGCTCAATCTGTTATTTTTCTCTTCTTGCTTAAATATTGTAGGGAAAACCTAACTTATTCTATTATTTGATGTTGTTTGTTGAAGTTATTGGTGAGCAGAGTTATGGGCACACCAATTAATGCCATAATGTGCAAATTTATGCATTTTAATTCAATACTCTACCACTAAACTATGATAATAACTTGTCCACAATCACATGAATGTGACTTGGTAACCAGTGCTTCAAAATTTGATACAAAATTTTTTGTCAGTAAGAATGATAAGTTATATTATTGTGAATGCCTTTGTTTTAATATGTTAAAATTAAAATAGGGAATGCTTCTTGTGAGGAGATTTAGGATGTATTGCTAGATTTTTTGATAATATTGTAGGGATGTAGTTTGTGTGCATGAGGGAACTTGGTTGGCCTATAATGTTTTGTAAGATATTTAGCATGCTTCAAACTAGTTGTAAGATATGAGTCAGATTGGTGCATGGTTTGAATGAATGCCTCGTATATGGGGTTGTTATTTGAAATTTTTCTTGCCTTGAGTTTGTGACATTGATTTATATATCCATGATCTATGCCTACTATTCATTTTAACTAATTAATCTGAATAAGAACATGAGTAGTATCTACGATGGGCATTGAATCCCATGGTTCTAGTTTAGACTACTTGAAGTATATTTGTAGTGTGTAAGCAATGTTTACATATGTGCTTGAGTTCAAGTGAAAATCTTGTTATGCGTTATATTGAAGAACAATATAGGTGGTAAGCTAAAAAATTTTCGAATGCTTAATTGTTAAAAGTATGGTGACTGCTTGAAGTCTTAGTAAAGCAACACCTAAGTTAATGGACTCTTTACATAGGTGATATGCCAGTGGGGTTATATTATGGAAGGGGGAAAAGTATAATATACCCTAGTTTCAAATCTTACGCACCTATAATAGCAACTAAGTATGGGGTGGGACCTAAATCCTCCTTCACTTGGTGTTTGCTATCCTAAAGAAGTGTCACTTAGACATGGCTGTTACATCTTGTGGATGATAGGTACTATGGCAAGCAGACCTCATAAAGGGATATATATTTCTAGGCTTTCTAAGAAGCCAAGAAAAGAGTTCGTCCAAAAGGTTAGGTACTTATAGCTCCCACTCTCCCACGTGGCCAAACACGTAGGTATGGAACTAGATGGGTAGAAGAAGCTGGGAAGAAGTGGTATACTATGAACATTCAGGAAAAATATACCCTAGATGAGTTCATTATTAGCGAAAGCTTACAAAGGCTGTACCCAAGCATGGTTCAAAAATTTGAAGAGCTGCATATGAACTTTATTTTTGAGCAGACCACTACGTGTAACCTGCACCTAATCAGGGTGTTTTATGCTAGTTGGGACCCCAAAGATCCTGATTCTAAAGTGAAGACTCATAGGTAGGTAATAACTTTCACTATACATGATCTGAATACGATTTAAGGCACTTTGGAGGAAGATTCACTTTAGCTGAAGCAGATAAACATCACTTCCCCCATATCAATATTAGATACCTTTTGTTCAACAACAATCTATGGCTAGGTTGATTCACCGCTGAAAAAGCGGCCATCATATGAATTCGCTTATAAACAAATGAACAACGAGGTTAGAATATGATTAAAGATCATATGTCACTACCTTATTCTAGGGAAGAACATGACAGAAGTTTTCCAGGACATAGTCATCTTTATTTATGCATTGATGTAGGAGGGCTTCATAATAAATATGTATGTAGTCATGTTCTTAGATATGAATAAGGCCCACTTCCATTAGAGACACAACTATGGTTTTGGTGGATTCTTGACTCATTTTCTGAGGGGTTATGAGGTTGGGGCAGAGGCCCTGGATTATATTCCCTCAACACACAAGCATCCAGTTGATGTGATCTAAATGAAAGGTCTTGACGTTGCTCATAGTCCAGTGCTTACACTGCCCGTGCATCATGCTTGAGATAATAGGATTTCTTTACATATGTACGAGCTGTAGATGCTTCATTTGAAAGTGGGTGGCTATAATACCCTAAATTTTTCAAGGTCTAGACCTCTTAATAAATAGGCTACAAAGTTTGCTTTCCAATGCCTCAACCCTCGTCTTAATCTAATGCCAGGGCAAAAAGTCATGGGAAATTTCCCTTAAAGTACTGCTTCACAATTATGACTATAATTCAAGGTAACGAGTTGTATCCACTAGTGATGAGTCATAATCAGTCAGTCACAGTTACTCTAGTAGATCCCTCATTTGTAGCCAAGTAAATACAATACCTCACTATTACTCGTAATTAGTGGCTATGAGTCGTATAGAAGGATTTGGAGTTACAAAAGTATATAATCCAAAAGAATTTAATGTAGTGGTTATGAATCTAGCACACGACTCATATACAGATATTATGAGTCACTATGAAGGATTGTAGCATCACAATTAAGAGATCCAAGAATCAAGCCTCATGTATTGGTAGTTTTACAAGGTAATTATAGATATATTAAGGCACAAAATAGCACATAACTTATAGACAAGTTGAAATAACCCTTGGAGATTAAATTCTTGGGAATAATATAACT
Source organism: Capsicum annuum (assembly GCF_002878395.1). Taxonomy (NCBI): domain Eukaryota; kingdom Viridiplantae; phylum Streptophyta; class Magnoliopsida; order Solanales; family Solanaceae; genus Capsicum; species Capsicum annuum. The sequence continues at coordinate 147,296,146 of NC_061122.1, read as the reverse complement.
ATGGTCAGATTCAAATAAGCATAACTTTTAGTATACAAAGAATTTTTGAACTTAAGACCCACCTAAAGATAGATAATTTAATCAACTTTCCTTGGTCACATAGTTTCCAGTGATGGCAGTTGAGTTGATCCTCAAAAGACTGAAGTAGTTAGAAACTGGCCTTGACCCATCTTTCCATCATATATGAAGAGTTTCTTAGGTTTATCTAGTTATTATAGATGGTTTATTGAAAAGTTTTCTTCTATTGCTGCTACCATGTCTAGATTAAACTAGAAAAAAGTAAAATTTTTGGGGTCAGATTCCGATGAGAAGAGTATTTAGGAGTTGAAGACTTGGTTCACTTTCTCTCTAGTCTTAGCCTTTCCAGATAGCATAGATAGGTTTGTATTATATTGTGATGCTTCTAGAGTTGGTCTTGGTTATGTATTAATGTAGAGAGGTAAGGTCATAGACTATGCCTCTAGATGTCTTAAACACCATGAAAAGAATCATCCAACCAATGATCTTTAGTTTCCAACAGTTGTCTTTACCTTAAAGATTTGGAGGAATTACCTTTATGGGTTTCATTTTGATGTGTTCAAATATTACAGTAGTTTACAGTATGTGTTCACAAAGAAATATCTGAATCTTCATCATAGAAGGTGGCTACAATTATTGAAACACTATGATATGTGTGTTGTATCATCTTGGAAAAAATGATCTAGTGGTGGCTTCCTTTAGTAGATTGTCTATGGCTAGTGTTTCTCATGTTGTGGATGATAAGAAAGAGTTAGTCTGAAAAGTTTATCATCTTACGAGATTAGGTGTTCGCTTCATTGATTCATTCAAAGGTAGTATGTGGCTCAAAATAGTTCAAAATCTTCACTTATGGCCGAAGTAAAAGAAAAGCTAGATAGGGATCCTATTTTATTCAAGTTGAAAGAGGGAGTTAGGGATCAAAAAGTTTAGGTTTTCACCCAATAGGGAGATGGTGTTTTTCATTGTTGAGGCATGTTAAGAGTTTCATGTGTTGATTTTTTTGAGAAAATGAATATTAGCTGAAGCTCATAGTGCGAGATAGTCTATTCACCCAGGAGCCACTAAGATATACAAGGATTTGTGGAAAATCTATTAGTTATGTGGTATGAATAAATATATTGAAAAATTTATGGCTAAGTGTTTGAATGGTAAGTAGGTTTAGGTTGAGCACAAAATGCCTAGTGGTAGACTTCAGGATTTTAGCATCCCAGCTTGGAAGAGGGAGGTGGGGAACATGGATTTTGTGACAAGGTTTCCTTATACGCGTCGTCAATATGATTTGATTTGGGTCATTGTAGATAGAATGACCAAGTCAGACCATTTTTTGATAGTTCATACTTTCTATTCACCTGATGATAAATTCTTCCTCAGGGAATCAATAAAGTTTCATCGAGTTCCGTTGACCATTATTCAGATAAAGGTACTTCGTTTACACTTTAACATTTGGAAGGATTTTTCAGAAGGGTCTTGGTACCTAAGTCCATCTTAGTACAACTTTCCATCTTCAGACATATGGTTAGGCAAAGCAGACTATTTAGTTTTTAAAGGATATATTGAGGGATTGTGTTTTGACTCTAAGGGTAGTTGGGATGACCACTTAACTTTGATTGAGTTTGGATACAACAATAGCTATAACTCTAGTATTCAGATGGCATAGTTTAAGGATCTCTATGGAAGGAGATGTAGATCTCCTATAGGTTTATTAGACGTAGGTGAGGCATTTTTTATAGGTCTAGATTAAGTTTATGAGGCAATGGAGAAAGTTTAGTTGATTTGGGAAATATGGGAACAACCTAAAGTCGACAAAAATCTTATGTAGATGTGAGGAGAAGAGATCTCAATTTTGATGTTGGTGACTTAGTTTATTTTGAAAATTTCTCCTATGAAAGGGGTGAAGAGATTTCACAAGAAGGGGAAGCTCAAACTCTGCTACGTAGCCATTTTGGAAAGGTAGCTTATGAGTCAAAGTTTGCTGCAGACATGGCATCAGTGCATTCGGTGTTTCATGTCTCTTTGCTAAATAAGTATATTGGCGACTCAACTTCTATTGTTCCTGTAGAGAGTGTGTATATGAAAAATAGTCTTTCTTATGACTAGTTGAGATCCTTGACCGTCCTATTCATAGATTGAGGAATAAAGATATTCCTCGAGTTCAGGTTCTGTGGAGAAATAAGTCTGTTAAGGGAGCTACTTAGGAAGCAGAAACAGATATACGAGCTAAGTATCCCTATATTTTCTCTATTAATTCAGATCCATCTTGAGGTAATTGTTTGCCTTAATTGATTCTCTCATTTTCACTTATTTCATGCATTCGTGAATTCAGTTTAGTCCACACAATCATGTTTTAGATTCAATTAATTAATCATGATTCAGCTCAGAAGTATTCATTGCATTCTCTTAAATTTCCTAGTATCTGAACTCAAACAGTTTTATCCGAGAACAAATGATCCCAAGGAAGATATATTTATATACCTCTTAAATGATAGGCAACAAAGTTGTCTTTCCAATGCTTCAAGCCTCATCTTAATATGATGTAGTGGCAAGAAGTTATAGAAATTGCCCTTGATGGACTGATTCACAATTATAACTACGACTCAAGGTAACAAGCTGTAACTACATGTTACGAGTCATCTCGAGTGAGCCATAGTCACTCTTTTGGATCCCTCAAATTTATCCAAGTAACTATGACTCCTCACTATGACCCGTAATTAGTGGCTACGAGTCGTATAGAAGGATTCATGGTGAGAATAGTATGTAATCCAAAAAAATTCAACCTAGTGGTTATGAGTCCATCACACAACTCGTATCAAGATATTATGAGTCAATATGACAACTCATAGCCTTACCAATAAAAGATCCAAGAATCAATCCTTATGTTTTTGTAGTTATATAAGTGACGTAGACGTATATTAAAACCCTAAATAGCTCCTATCTTATAGAAAATTTGAAACATCCCTTAGCTATTAAATTCTTGTGAAGAATATAACTCTAGAAATATTCAAACAAGCATAAATATTGGTATTATAAAAATTTCTGAGCTCAATACCCATTAACAGATATATAATTAAATTATCTTTCTAACGATACAAATTTAGCATAACTCAAATATCGGGGTGAAAAGTTATGGCCAAATTATTGAAGCACTATCAAAGCTTCTAGTGACTTGCGATTGCTGAAGACGACTCGTACTCAGATCTTATGATTAGTTAGGACAAGTCATTATAACATTAGTAGGGGTTGAAATATATGTTACTGATAAATTCTCAAGCGACAACTCATGAACGGAACCTACGAGTCATGGCCAAACTTATTGGACTGACTTCTATTTATTTTCCAAATGATTCCTAAGGGTTTTTTGTCTTTTCCTTATCTTTTAACCCTAAAACTACATTGTTTCACCCTTTAAACAATAATTATCAAGCATAAATATTACCCTAAGCTATCATAACTCAAAAATCATTCATCACAGAGTAAAAAAAGAGCTAATATCTTCTCCTCAAAACCAACTAGGGTTCTTCAAGTTCAAGTTCAACTTCAATCCCAAGAAATTTATTCAAGGGCTCTACATTTAGGTATTTTGTGTATTCATCATTGGGTTTCATCCACCCATTGAGCCCAAAATTCCTGTTTTTAGGTTTAATAATGAATTTTATCCTATTTTGTGAAATTATCCATGCATATTATGAATGTAATCCATGTATCAGTATGTAATTTGAATTCAAGCCATGTCAACATATGTTATCATGTAAATTTAGTTATTTTATGTGTTGAATTTAAATTTCCCATGTCATATTCCATTGATTTCATGTAAAATCATCAAGTTATGAATTAAATCAAGTAAAATTGTTATCCTCCCAATGTTCAAATTCATATATTTTATCAGTTAACTGAAATGTATCATATTTTGGGTCTCTAAAATTATGATCTCCTGCAAGTGAATTTGATGGAATTATTGTATTTAAAGAAATCATTCAGTGTTAGAGGGTTATGAACAACCGATAACTATGTGTTTTTACATGTTTCCATTTTCAAGTTACAAGTCAGTTAGACTATATTTTTATTATTATATTTCGACTACCATGTTCGTGTTGATCTTTTATCAGTACTATACCACATCATGTTAGACCCATAATAATACCAGTGTTATTCAATTAGGAGTAGAATTTAGCACCAAGTAAACCTAGGGATGGGGGCTCACCTGCTAGTTAGGACTGAGTCCTTAGTAGCAGTCCCTAAGTTCAAGAACTACATAGCCATCATAGAATTCTAAAATGTTACCCGCCATTTTCGAACTGACACACTTTTAGGGGACACCCACCAGCTTAGGACTAACTCCCTAGTCCTTTGGGACATCAGCCTTGTGTATCCATATCTTTAGCCTGTTTGTTCCCGTGGAAAGGTACTGACACTCTTCTAATTGAGGTTAGAGGTTGGAACCTGATTTTCTAGAATTAGGACATATTGGTTACATGATAACTCCTACAATTTTAGTTAGTACTATTCTAAAAAAGTTTAGGTTTGTTCGACCAAGTAATCAAATTTTAGTTATTTAATCAGTCAGTTTGTGGATTATTTCAATAAATATTTTACTTGGTCTTGCATTCTCAGTTTTACATATTAATGCCACCATGTTTAGTTTACATATGTATTTTAGTTAGTCCATACCTTACGTACCACTACATTAAAAGTATTTATTGCATAATTTTGTTTTGCACAATGTTGTCTTATAACATAGGTTTGGACGTACAGTTAATCAACCATCCCTAGACTGCTTAGCAATTCCTCGCAGAAGTAGTGGTCAACCCTCATCCATCGAGGATGTGATATTTTATTTCAGTATTTCTTTATGTTCAGTCAGTTGGAGTTAGTTGGGGGTTTGTCCCACCAACTCCTTAGGTTCTTGAGGATTTCCGACATACTGTCTAGTATCAAGTATTTATCAGATATTTTAGACATATTTTTTTATATTTCAGTATTCAAGTTAATAGTAATCTATAAGTTTATCGTACACATATGTTGGTTTATTGTCATTTTATTCAGTTCTTACAGTAGGTACCAGACCATGGGTTAACTTGGAGTCACTTGTGGCTTTAAGCACCTTCTCATGACTAGGTCGTAGTCTCGGGTCATGACAAAACTTTGTATCAGAGCCTAAGTTTTTAGAGTTTCCTAGGTTTTCTGAAAGCTGAGCTGAGTAGAGTATTATGCATAGGTATGAAGCACGCCACACTTATGGGTCAGAGGCTACAAGACATTTTAGGAAAGTTTTCCTTCTTTCAATGTTTATGTCATGTGAAAGAGCATAAGCTTTATTGAGAGCATAAGCTCTATTGAACTCTTTTTCTAACTCATCTTTTATACCATTTATAACAAATGCCTCGCAAAAATAACAATCAAAGTAGGAACGAGTATCATCCCTCAAAACCACCTATTTAGGAAGATCCCCTGAATGATCATATTTCCCACATTGTGTTTAGGGTCACTTTCATAGCCTTTTCCTATTTTATGGCTACTTAGAATAACCAGCAGGTTATTTTCCTAGCCAATTAAGTGATGAATACAGTTGAAGCTTGGATCTGACACTTTACTCGGATGATTCTCTGGTGATTTTTGAATCCAAGTCTGAGGAAGATCCATAAGAGTTTTTAGAATGTGTTTAGAAAGTGACAAATATTATGGGTGCACTTCGTGTGAATGTGAACACTTAGCTACTTACCAGTTGCAAGGGGTGGCTTACAATTAATTCAAGCAGTGAAAGGAGGATAGAGGTGTTGAGGTAGGGCTGATAGAGTAAGAGAAGTTTAGGGACGCTAAGTTGTAGGAGTTAAAAAATTTGAATCAAGGTAATATGAGTATAGAGGAATACTCAGTCAAGTTTACTCAGTTAGAGAGGTATGTTCCGACTATGGTGGCTGACTCTAGTTCCAAGATGATTAAGTTTGTGTCTAATATATCTAATAGTTTAGTTAAGAAGTGTTGGACTGCCATGTTGATTAAGGAGATGGACCTTTCTAGGTTGATGGTTTATGCTCAGCAGATTGAGGAGGATAAGCTCAAGGAAAGGGAAAGAGAGAATAAGAGGGCTAGAACAGCTAGCTTTACCTTTTCTCAGTCATGATCGAAAGGCGATAACTGCTCTCAGTTACTCTAGAAATTTTTGGCTCTAGATCTATCTTTAGCCAATGTGCTAGTCCCCTAAGTTTAGTCTGGAAAGTCGAGATATAGTGCCAGGCTCTAAGTCCTAGGGTAGTATGAACAACATCCTTACCAATCTACTCTATAGAAAGTATGGTAAAATTCGTCAAAGTGAGTGTAGAGCCGGTAATGATATGTGATTTGGGTGTGACAATCAAGAACACAAGATTAAGAAGTGTCCAATGGTTTCTCAAAGGGAAATGACTAGCACGACTAGGGCCAATACAACTTTTAATTAGCTTTAGCAGGTCACATAATTCAATAGGGTGCCACCTCTACTACCACTAATGGGCAGTGCCAGAATATGTTGTATGCTCTCCAGAATCAGAATGATCAGGAAATTTCTCCTGATGTGGTTACAGGTACATTATAGGTCATTCATCTTCATATTTATTCATTGTTAGACCATGTGTTTAACTTTCTTTTGTGATTCTTATATATAGTTGTTAACTTTAATTCCAGTCCCAAAACATAAGTAGAACCTTTCTTATTTTCTACCCTAGTAGGTAAGTCGATTATTTCTACCCTTCTATATAGAAGGATATATAGAAATTCCTCGATCACAGTGTCTTAGAGAGTTACTTCAATTGACCTTGTGGAGTTAGATATAATCGATTTTGTTGTCATTCTCGGCATGGATTAGCTTCACTAATGTTATTCCTTAATTGACTATAGAAATAGAATTGTTCAGTTCTAGCTTCCTAATGAACCAGTTATTTAATGGAGGGGTAGTACTTCAGTAATTTTTGTTGCATATCTTAAGGCAAGAAAAGTGATATCAAATGGATGTATTTTCAATCTTGTAATCAAGGACTCAGATCTTAAACTCTATGTTTTTAGTCAGTTTTATTATTAAATGAATTTCTATATGTATTTCCTGAAGATCTTCCTGAAGTTCCTCCCGAAAAAGAAATCAACTTCAAAATAAATCTTTTTCCAGACACCCAACCTATCTCTATTCCACCTTATAGAATGGTTCCAATTGAGCTTAAGAATTAAAAGAGCAATTTAAGGAACTCTTAGATAAAGGTTTCATTATGTTTAGTATTTCCCTATGAGGTGCTCCAATTCTATTCATGTGCAAGGAAGACAATTGTCTTATAATATGTATTGACTACTGTTAGTTGAAAAAGGTAACAATGAAGAATAAGTATCCTCTCCCTAGGATTTATGACTTGTTTGACAAACTTTAGGGTGCAAGTTATTTCACTAAGATAGACCTCAGATTTTTCTATCACCAGGTTAGAGACTCAGAGAATGTGACATCCTAAAGAAAACTTTTAAGACTCTATATGGTCACTTTAAATTCCTAGTTATGTCTTTTCACCAAATAAATGCTCTCTTATCTCTTATGGACATAATGAACAGTGTTCAAACAGTACTTGGACATGTTCATTATAGTCTTCATTGATGACATCCTCATCTATTCTCGTAATAAAGGTTATCATGAAGACAATTTAAGGGTTGTATTATAGACCCTTAAGGACCACAAATTATTTGCTATGTTCAGCAAATACAAATTCTACTAAATAGCAATAACTTTTCTTTGTCATATAGTTTTCAATGATGGCATTTGAGTTGATCCTTAAAAGATAAAGTAGTTAGAACCCATGATTTTGAGTTGGCAGCAGTTTTATTGGCTTTAAAGATTTTAAGGCATTACTTTTATAGGGTTCATGTTCATGTGTTCATAAATTAAAAGACTTTATAGTATGTGTTCACAAAGAAAGAGCTGAATCTTTATAAGAAAAGACGGCATAAATTATTGAAATACTATGATATATGTGTATTGTATCATCGGGCAAGGACAATGTAGTGGCGGATGCCCTTAGTAGATTGTCAATGGGTAGTGTTTCTCATGTTGAGGATAATAAGAAAGTGTTAGTCCGAGAAGTTTATTAGCTTGTAAGATTAGATATTCACTTGGATGATTTCGTCGAAGGTAGTATATTAATTAAAAATTAGTGGGAATCTTCATTAGTTGATGAAGTAAAATAAAAGCAAGACAGGGATCTTATTTTGGTAAAGTTGAATAAGGAAGTTATGGATCAAAAGGTTGATGTTTTCTCTCAAGGGGAGATGGTTAAATACCTTGATTTTTGGACCTGAGAAAATTTCCTAGAATTTTAGTCTCTGGACCCAATACGACTCATAGGTATGAGCCTTTTGTTGGGGTATGAATAGTATGGTCCAGTCTTATGCTGACTAGAGTTAGTTGGTGGGATGAATTTTGGTCAGTGGAATGGGTAGGACTTGGTGGTACAATTCGTATGGTTGGATATGGATCATTTGATTCCTTCACTTAACCTTAGGCTTTATAACTTAAGTTAGATCTAAGTAGAAGTGGTTCACTAGGAGTTGTAAGCTAGGGTACAAGTTGTACCCAGGACTTGTATGGTGGACAATTTTCAAACTATTTATGATTTTATCTTGCAAGGGATATGGGTGAAAAGTACGGATCATAAACAGTTAATACAACTTGGGTAGGATAAGTTGTACACTAGATAGTATTGGGTCCAAGGGTTAAGGTTTAGGATATGAGCAGTGGGTTCCACTCGTATCAAAAGGTATGACTCATGAGTATCAATCATACCCCTATGATAGGATTTTGGGCAACCTACGTGGGGATATTTTGGATATTTCCCAACCTACCCTAATAAGGTTCCACAAACTCTAACTCACTTGAGAGGTTATTTACATTATTATTCTACTCATTAACACTTAAAAACTCTTCCTAAACAATCTATAATTCTCTCAAAAGCTTTTGGCCAAGAAATTTAAGGTTTTAACTTGAGGACTATATTGGGGATCTTGTTAGTGGTTTCTTTCTATCTTCCTTGTCAATTAAGTCATGTTCTCTTCCCTCATTGTTAGTTCCACCTAATGTTATGGTTTTATACAATGTTTTTATGATTGGAATGTTGTATGATTTTTGGTTTCCGAATATGATTTTGGGGTTTTTTATATATGCTTGCTTATGGTTTTCCCATGTTTTAATTATGCTTTTACGTGAATTAATGATGGTTTCGGATAATTGGTTGCATGGGAATGGTCATTTAGTAATGGAATTTTGTTTTCGAAATACTATGCCCCCAATGTGTTTGATAAAATGCCTTTAACAATGTTTTCTTAATATTATTTTTTTAAATGTAACTTATGCATGGTTTAAACTTGGTAATGGAACCCTAAATGTTATGAATGGTTTAATGAATTTAAATGAATTGGAAATGCCTTGGTGCCCATGGTTCTAGTTAATTAGAAATCATGAAAGGTTCATAAAATTCCTTAAACCTATATAAGGTTGGCTATGGACAATACTTACAAGTATAGTTGGTATAACAATACCATTACTAATGGTCTTGGTTAATAAATGGTAAATGGATTAGTTTGTTGCTTGGTAATAGTTTTAATTCGGCAAAAATGATGGGGTGTCTAGCAAAGCTATGGAAGGTGGAGGTCCCAGGGGACAAAAATTGGAAATTCATTTTTGCCGATGTGTGGTTTAGTCTTGATTATCGTGCACATGATGTCATACTTTATGTTTAGGGGATGTATTAATCATCCTAGGTTTTCTTCCCTGGTCGTACGACTTCACAAATTGGGGCCCTTTCAGTAGGGGGAGCTGAACCAATTTAGTCGTAGGTAGTTAGGATGGCAAAGCTACACAACCCAAATAATGGTTTTAATGGCATGCTAAAGCCGGTTTCCTTTCCCGGCATGGTTATATTTATATGTATGGTTGTGTGCTTATGGATTGTTTTCCTTGGTTTTATAAATGGCATTATTTTATCCTTATTCTTAATATATGCTAGTGATCACTCTCTAACATGTCTTCAAGCAGCTGTATACCTATGCTATAGAGGAATCAACTATTCTACTCCCCCTACATAGTGATTGACTCGAGGACTATCGTTGGATTAAAGTGCTGAGCTTCTATCTTTTTGAAAGGCTCCATTTCATATTATGGATATCTTTAGACATTCTGATTTATTCATGGATATTGGATTTTGCTATTTTTGGGGGTGTTTCCCAACTGGATATTGTTTTTCTCTTGGTTAGAGGCTTTGAGGTATTTCTATGGATTGGAAATAACGAGATCAGTATTGGTGTCAACCTTAACATTGGCATTCGTATTAGGGCTGATATCAATTGATGATACGATTGGTTGTTCCATCATATTTAGTTTTAGGATTAATTGTATTATGTTTTGGTTCTCATTTGGTTTTGGCCTTTTTATGGCCCTTGGTTCGATATGGGTTTGGCTTTGTGATTTGGTTGGTGCGGTTCGGTAGACGAGATGACTTGGTACGGTTGGCCTAGTAATTAACCTATCCTAAAGTTGGTCCCCGATCTTGGTTGGACTTTGGATACCCATTATGATAAGGCCCCCAGTTAGGTCATGTAAAGCTGGTATCAGAGCTGGGTTTAGTCAATTGGGAGTCCACAAATCTGTGTCAAGTTAAGTCTATTTTAGGGTAATGTAGCACACCACACACATAAGAGAGAGGCTACAAGGCATTTATGAATATTTCACTTTCTTTATATTTTATTTTCAAGATTGGAGTCTATCTCCCAAAATTCTTCTATAATCCTTGGTCGTTAACTTTTTAGATCAGGCCTCGATTATACAGAGCACAAGAAAACTGTTTAGTCCCATCTGGGGATAATATTGAATGGGTACATCCTACGTCTGAAGTTCATCTTCGATCTCAGGGTCTTATCCATAATAGTTCTGGAGTTCCTCCAGTTTCTACTAGTCCTCCTTAGGTTGAGGTGACTAAAGTAGAATTTCTCTAGAATATTCATACAATTGATAAATTGGTTGCTTCTAAGGTTGAGCAAGATGTGTCTAGTGGGTACTAAACCCAGAATGGTTGGAGGAGGATCCTCAGGGTTTCTTTGAAGAAATAGAGAAGATATTCAGGGTAATAAAGGTCACTAATATGAAAAGTGTAAACTTTGTAGCTTATCAACTCAAGGATATTGCATACTAATGGTATGAAGAGTGCAATAGGGATAGAGGTGATGTGAAGAAGATGTGTTTATGGGATGCATTCTTTAGTACTTTTCTAAATCATTTCTTTCCTTAAGAGTCGACCGAAGAAAAAATGGAGGAGTTTGTGAATCTTAAGCAAGGGAGAATGTATGTCAATGAATATGCCTTGAAATTTCATCAGCTTTCAAGGTATGCTCCTGACATGGTGACGGACATCATAGCAAGATTGAGAAAATTTGCTTCTGGGTTAAATTGGGATTTGATCATAGAAAGCAAGACTACTTTGCTGATCTATGATATAGATATTTCTAGGTTGACTATTCATGTGTAATCGGTAGAGGATGAGAAAAGAAAGTAGGTGGAGTTTAGAGATCGATAGGGTAAGATGAGCATATTTTATTATTGGGGAAGTTCTTAATATTAGGGTAGTTGGGATGGCGCCATATGGTAGAAAAAGAAGTGGGGAAGTTTTGGATCCTTCTATACTGAAAGTGCTACCTATCCGAAGTAGTCGGGTGACATTCGTCATCAGGGTGGTGATAGTTTTTGAGCAATGGGTGCCAAATATTAAGTGAATAGGGATCAGTCAGTTTCTTATGCCTTTCTATTAGTCCTGTGGGATCAGTCAATTTCTTATGGCCTTCTATTGGTTCTGTGGTTGTCCTCATCAGGGTTATTGCGTTGAAGGGAGACATAAATTTTTCATGTGTGGCTAGGCAGGCTATTCGCTTAGTGATTATCCAATTAATAAGGTTTCTATAGGAGCAAATAAGGTACCAATGGATATATATTCTGCTTCTGTAGCTGATGGTGACGCTTCTTCTTCTGTTACTACTCCCAGTTCTAGTGTTTGTTGTAATAGGTTTTATGCTCTTACATCTTAGTATGAATCTGTTATCACCTGATGTCATTAACGGTACGTTACAACTCTTTTGTCGTTACATGTATTTTCTGCTTGATCAAGGGTCCACTCTTTCTCATGTGACCCCATTTGTGGCTATATGTATTGGTTTTGATCCAAAGGTTGTTTTGGATTAATTTTTTATTTCTACCTGGTAGGTGACTCAATTAATTCTAAGAGAGTGTCTAGGGGGTGTGGTATCTATTGGTGGTAGGCAGACTACGGTGGGTTTTTTTTAACCTGATATGGTAGATTTTGATGTTATTCTGGGGATGGATTAGTTACACTCTTGTTATGCGTCCTCTGATTGTCGGACCCATAATACTGTGTTTAGGTTCCTAAGTGAACCAATTATAGAGTGGGAGGTTGGTTTTCTAGCCCCTAGGGGGGTATGATTTCTTATCTTAGACCTCAGACGTTAATCTCTAAAGGTTATTTTTATTGCTTGGTCTGGGATAAAGATTCTAACTCAGAAGGTCCTTATCTATATTCAGTCCCAGTGGTTAATGAGTTTCTTGAGGTCATTCTAGATGATTATCTTAGTGTTTCTCTATATAGGGAAATAGAGTTTGGTATTGATTTTAATTTGGGCACTCGTCTAATATCTATCTCCTTCTAGAATGGCTCCGATTAAGTTGAGAGAACTCAATTTATAACTTGAGAATTGTTTGGATAAGGGTTTTATTCATCCTAGTGTATCCTCGTGGGTGCACCGGTATTGTTCCTACACAAAATGGATGGTTCCCTTTAGATATGTATTGACTACAAGTAGTTGAATAAGGTGACAGTTAAGTACAAGTATCCTCTCCTAAGGATAGATGATCTGTTTGATCAGTTGTAAGGTGCCAAGTTCCTTTTCCATATAGATCATTGGTCTGGGTATCATCAACCAAAGATTAGGGAGGTGGATATCCCTAAACTGGCTTTTCATACTCTGCATGGGCAGTTTGAGTTATTGCTAATATTATTTGGATTGACTAATGCCCCGACGGCATTTATGGACTTGATGAGAAGTGTTTTCATGTAGTTCTTGGATATCTTCATCGTTATGTTTATTGATGATATTCTTGTTTATTCAAAGAGTGAGGTGGATCATGCTAATCTCCTCTGTGTGATATTAAAGACCTTGAAAGAACAATAGTTGTATGCTAAGTTCTCCAAGTGTGAATTTTAGTTGAATGCTTTGACTTTTCTTTATCATATTATTTTTAGAGAGGTGATCATGGTTGATCCACAAAAGGTGAATATGCTTAAAAGGTGGCCTAGACCTATGACTTCAACAGATATGCGGAGCTTCTTGAGTTTGGTTGGGTATTATAGGTGTTTTGTAAAAAATTTTCCATGGTAGCTGCTCCTTTCACTAAGTTGATTCAGAAAAGGTTATGTTTTCTTAGTCAAATGTCTAAGAGGGGAGTTTTGAGAAGTTGAAAAACAAGCTAACTTTGGCTCCAGTTATGACATTACCTAAGGGCAGGAAGGGGTTCGTGGTCTATTTGGATGTATCTCGGGTAGGTCTTTGTTATGTTTTGATGCAGCAAGGGAAAGTAATTACCTATGCTTCCAGGCAGTTATAGGTACATGAGATTAACTATCCTACTCATGATTTATATCTGTTGCTAGTTGTGTTGGCCTTAAAAATATGGCGGCATTATTTGTATTGTGTGCACATGGACATCTTTTCTGATCATAATAGTCTAAAGTATGTGTTCACTCAGAAGGAGCTAAATCTCAGGCAAAGAAGATAGTTGGAGCTTCTCAAGGACTATGATATGTGTCTTCACTATGAACCATTTAAGGATAATGTTGTTGTTAATGCTCTTTGTAGGTTATCCATGGGGACTTTGGCACATATAGAGAACGGAAAATGGGACATGGTGAAGGATATTCACCACTTGCCTAATCTTGGAGTTTGCCTCTTGGACTCCAAGAATGGAGGTGTAATGGTCTAAGAAGTGGTTCGATTATCTGTTAGTGTAGAGATCAAGGAGAAGCATGTGTTGGATCTTATCTTGATGAAAATTAAGGGAGATATTGGTGGGAAAAAAATGATGGTGTTTGAGATTAATGGTGATGGTACATTATGGTGACAAGGAAGGTTGTGTGTTCCTGATGTCGACGGTTTGCAACAAAGAATTTTTGCGGAGGCACATAAGGCATACTATGTTGTTCATCCCGATTCCATGAAGATGTACCATGATCTTAAGATATGTTTTAGTGAAATGGTATAAAGTGGGATGTGGATTATTTTATGGCCAAGTGCTTAGTGTGTCAACAAGTTAAAGTTGAGCACATGGGACTTGGTAGGTTGTATTAAGAGATTGTTTTACTCGAAGTTAAATGATAGGTAATTAATATTGATTTCATTACTAGTCTTCCTCGGTCTCAAAATCAATATGATTTGATTTGTTTCATCATGGATAGGATTACAAAGTCTGCTCACTTTTTGCTAATGAAGACTCCCTTATCGATGGAGGATTATTCAAAGTAATATCTTCAAGAGATTGTAAAGCTGCATGGGGTACCTATTTCAATTATTTCTGATTGTGGTACACATTTTATGTCTCATTTTTGGTGATGTTTTCAGAAAGGGTTGGGGACTAAATTGAGTCTAACCACTACTTTTCATCCTCAAATAGATGGAAAAGTAAAAAGAACTATTCAAACATTGAAGGATATGCTTTGGGATTGCGTGATTGATTATAGTGGCAATTGGGTTAAGCATCTACCTTTTCTAGAGTTTGCTTACAATAATAGCTATCATTTTTGTATTGGTATGGCTCCTTTTGAGTCATTATATGGTAGGAGGTGTAGATTTAATATTTTTTGTTTTGATCTTGGAAAGAAGGATATCTTTGGTCCCAGCTTGGCTTAGAAGGCTATGGAAAAGGTGAAGGTGATTCGAAATAGGCATAGCGCTTCCCAAAGTCACCAAAAGTCCTATGCAGATGTTACACATAGATACTTTGAGTATGAGCTTGGGGATAAATTTTTCCTTAAGATATCTCCCATGAATGAAATGATGCAATTTGGTAGAAAGGGAAAGCCCAGTCCCTGGTTTATTGGTCCTTATGAGATTCTGTGGAGGGTTGGTAATATTATTTATAGGTTAGAGTTACCTTCTAGCTTGAGCCCAGTTCATTCGATATTTAATGTACCTATGCTGAGAAAGTATCTTGGTGATCCTTCTTCGATTATTCCTTTGGAGGGGTTGGATATCTCATACTCTTTTTCTTATGAAGAGGTGCCGATTGAGATCTTGGATAGGCAGGTTTGTCGGTTGCGAACCAAGGATATGGCTTTGGTTAAGGATCTGTGGAGAAGTCATAAGGTTGAAGAAGCTACATAGGAAATGGAGGAGGACATGAAGTCTAAGTAACTGCATCTGTTTTTTGCTTTTGGGATTCATGCGGTCTCTTTAATAATTCTTTATTTTCTGAGTTTGTTAAAGGAAAGATTAATATCTTCGCCTTTTTTTTCAAACTTTGTTAGATATTATAAATATATATGAAAATGAAAATGACTCGTGCGTGTAGTTACCCCTACATTATCCGTCATTCGGGATTGAATGTTTCTTAGGGAGAGACTAAAACACCCTGGTTTTGGGACCTTATAAAATTTCCTAGAATTTTGGTATCTGGACACAATACAACTCATAGGTAGGAGCCTTATATTAGGGTACGAATGGTATGGTCTAGTCATATGCTGACTAGTATTGGTTGGTGGGATGGATTTTGGTCATGGAATGGGTACGACTTGGTTGTAAAAGTCGTATAGTAGGATGTGGATCATTTAGTTCCTTCACTTAACCTTAGGCTTGGTAACTTAAGTTGTATATGAGTATGAGTGGCTCACCAGGAGTCGTAAGCCAGGGTACGTGTCGTGCCCAGGACTAGTATGGTGGACAGTTTTCAAACCTTTTGTGATTCCACCTTGCTAGGAATATGGGTGAAGGGTATGGATTGTATGTTGTTAATACAACTTGGGTAGGATGAGTTGTACTTTGGACAGTGTTGGGTCCAATGGTTAAGGCAAAAAATACGAGTGGTAGGTACCACTTGTATCGAAGGGTACAACTCATCAAGGTCAGTCGTACCCTGTGACTAGATTTTGTGCAACTTAAGTGAGGGTAATTTAGACATTTCCCCACTTACTCTAATAAGGTTCCATAACTTCTAACCCCCATGGGAAGCTATTTGACCTTGTATTCTATTCATTAACGCTTTGAAACTCTTCCTAAGCACTCTATAATTCTCTCAAAAGCTTTTGGGCAAGGAAGATAGGCTTTCAACTAAAGGACTTAGTCAGGGATCCTTGTTGGTGGTTTCTCTCGATCTACTTTGTCAATTAAGGCATGTTCTCTTTCCTCATTGCTAGTTCCAACTAAAGGCATGGTTTTATAATTTGAATATTGTATGCTTTTAGGTTTTAAATATGATTTAGGGGTTGTGGTTATAAAGGCTTGGTTATGGTTTTCCTATGTTTTAATTATGTTTTTTGGTGCATTATTGGTGGTTTTGGATAATTGGTTGAATAGGAATGGTTATTTCGTAATGGACCTTGGTTTTGGAAATACTATGCCCCTAATGTGTTTGATATAATGCCTTTAACAATGTTTTCACTATAATATTGGTTTTTTAATAGAATTTATGCATGGTTAAAACTTCGTAATGCAAACCTAAATGGCAGAATGGTGCAATGGTTTTATATGTATTGGAAAGACCTTGGTGACCATATTTTTTGTTAATTGGAAATCATAAAGCATTCATAGAATCCCTTAAACCCATATAAGGTTGGATATGGACAAAACTTGCAAGTATAGTAGGTATGATGATACCACTACTAATGGCCTTGGTTAATAAATTGTAAATGGATTGGTTGGTTGTTTGGTAATGGTTTTAATTTGGCTATAATGGTAGAGTGTGCAGCAAAGTCGTGGAAGGTGAAGATCCCAGGAAGACCTAAATTGGAAACTCATACTTGCCGATGTGAGGCATGGTCTTCATAATCGTGTGCATGATGTCACGCTTTATATTTAGGAGATGTACTAGTCATCCTAGGATTTCTTCCCTGTCCATGCTGCTTCACGCACTAGGGCCTTTTCTACGGGAGGAGCTGAACCCATATAGTCGTAGGTAGTTTAGGACGACAAAGCTACATAGCTAAAGTAAAGGTTTCAATTGCATGCTTAAACCATTTCCTTTTCCGTCGTAGTTATATATATATATATATGTATGGTTATGTCCATATGGATGGTTTTAGTTGGTTTTATAAATTGCATTATTTTATCCTTATCTTGAGTTCATGCTAGCGATCTTTCGCTAACTCATCTTTAGGCGGTTGATTACCCATACTATGCAGGAATCGGTTGTTCTACTCCTCGCACATAGTTATTGACTTGGGGATAGTTGTTGGATTGAAGTGGTGAGCTTCCATCATTCTGGAAGGCTATATTTCATGTTAAGGATATCTTTAGACATTCTGATTTATTCATAGATGTTGGTTTTGGATATGGTTGGGGGCATGTCCCTACTGGATATTCTTATTTTTTTGTTTAGAGGCTTTATGGTACTGCTATGGGTTGGACTGGGCGGGATCATTATTACTGTCAGCCTCAGCATTGACATTGGTCTAGGTATTGGGGTTATACCTATTAACGGTGTTGTTGGTTGTTCCATCGTATTGGATTTTTCTACTAATAAGATTATATTTTGGATCTCATTTGGTTTTGGCCTAGTTTATGGCCCTTTTTTTGGTATTGGTTTTTATTGGTGGTTTTGTTGGTGTAGTTTGGTGGACGGGATGACTTGGTAGGTTTGGTCTAGTAATAGACCTATCCTTAAAGTCAGTCCTTGCCTAGTTTTTCTGTCATCCTATTTGGTCATTATTTAGCTGACTTAAGGTATGCTGATGGTGGTTGGGTTGGGTAACAAGGGGTGGTCCCCGATCCTGGTTGGACATGGGATGCCCATTACGACAAGGCCCCCAGTCGGGTTGTGTTAGATAGTGTGTTTCATTATCGACGCAGGTCTTGTGTTATGTGTGTTGATGTTTTAGGACAACGAATATTAGTTGAGGCGCAAGGTGCACGATATTATATTGACTCAAGAGCCACTAAGATGTACCATAATTTGTGAGAAATATCTTGATGGACGGGTATGAAGAAATATAGAGAAGAATTGTCAGCAAGTTAAGGTTGAGCACCAAAGGCCTAGTGGTACGCTTATACAATTTAGCATCCCCATTTGGAAGTGGAAGGTGGTGAACATGGATTTTGTGATATTTTTTCCTCGTACGCATCATCAACATGATTCTATTAAGGTCAGTGTAAATACAATGACCTAGTCAGCCTATTTCTTGCCAGATCATACTTTGTATTCAACTAAGGATTATGCTAGACTCTACCTCAGGGAATTAGTAAAGTTATATGGGGTTCTATTGACCATCATTTCAGGTAGAGGTACTCAATATACCTCTCACTTTTGGAAGGCTTTTCAGAAGGTTTCTAGTACACAAGTTCATTTCAGTACAACTTGTCATCCTAAGACAGATGGCCAGGCAGAGCAGACCATTCAGACTTTAGAGGACTTGTTGAGGGCCTGTGATATTGACTTTAAGGGTAGTTGCGATGACCACTTACCTTTGATTGAGTTTGGCTACAACAATAGCTATCACTCCAGTATTCAAATGGCTCTGTTTGAGGCTCTTTATGAAAGGAAATGTAGATCTCCTATTTGTTGGTTCGAAGTAGGTTAGGCTGCTTTAATAGAGCCAAATTCAAGTTTATGAGGTGATGGAAAAAGTTTAGTTGATATGACAAACGATGAAGACAACCCAAAGTCGACAAAAATTGTATGTAGTTGTGAGGCGGAGAGATCTTGAGTTTGATGTTGGTGACTTGGTTTATTTTATTTCACTCGTGAAGGTGTGAAAAGATTTGTTAAGAAGGGGAAACTCAATTCCCGCTATGTTGGCCCATATAGAATTTTTAGTTATTATGGGATGGCAGCGTATAAGTTAAAGTTTTCTATTGACTTGGCATCGGTGCATCTTGTGTTTCATGTCTTTTTTGTAACGAAGTCTATTGGTGACTTATCTCCTTTTGTTCCATTAGAGAGTGTGGATGTGAAATATAGTATTTCTTATTAAGAAGTCCAAATTACGATCCTTGATCGTCAAATTCGTAGGTTGAGGAATAAAGAAGTTCCCCTGGTTAAGGTTCTATTGAGAAATTTGTCTGTTGAGGGAGCTACTTCGGAAGTAGAAGTAGATATGCGAGCTAAGTATGCCTTTCTTTTCTGTATGAATTCAGATCCATCTTGTGGTAATGGTTTCCCTTAATTTAATCTCTCATTTTCTATCTCAGCTACATAACCATTCTCATGTCATAACATTTATTCATTAATTCAGTTTAGTTCATGCATCATGTTTTAGATTAAATTATTTAATCATAATTTAGCTCATAAGTATTCAATGCACTATCTCAGCTTTCCTAGTATATCATCTCAAAGAGTTTCATTCGAGAACGAATGCTCCCAAGATTGAGATATTGTAATACCCTAAAATTTTCAAGATCTGGATCTATTAAAATATACGCTATGGAGTTTGCTTTCCAACATTTCAAGCCTCATCTTAATATGATTTTGTGGCAAAAATTTATGAAATATTTCCCTTAATGTCCTGATTCACTGTTATTACTACGACTCAAGGTAAGGAGTCGTAATCACTCATGATTAATCGTCACAAGTGAGTCATTTTTTCTTTAGTAGATCCCTCAATTGTATCAAAATAACTACGACTCCTCACCACAACCTATAATTAGTGGCAACGAGTCGTATGGAAGGATTCATAGTTACAATAGTATGCAATCCAAAAATTTCAACCTAGTGGTTACGAGTCCAGCATACGACTCCTATCCAGACATTACAAGTTGATATGAAGACTCGTAGCCTAACCAGTAAAGGATCTAGGAATCAAGCATCATATTTTAGTTGTTTTAAAAGTGACTTTGACATATATTAGGACCCCAAATATCTCCCAACTTATAGATAAATCCAAAGATCCCTTAGCGTTAAAATTCTTATAAGGAATATAACTATGAAAAGATTTAAACACGAATAACATTTGTTATGCTAAGAACTTCTAAGGCTAGGTCCCACCATAGATAGATAATTGAATTAGCTTTCCAATGATAAAAATAAAGCATAAATCTAGTATTGGGGAGAAAAGTTATGGTCAAATTATTGATGCATTGTCAAAGCTGCCAGTGACTATGACTCCTAATAACCGCTATTAGTTAGACCCTACAAATAGTTAGGAGAAGTCATCATCATGACATTAGGGATTGAAATTTGTGTTATTGATGATGATTCAAGCCATGACACATGGACTTACCCTACAAGTTGAGGCCAAACCTGTTGGGATGACTTCCCATCATTTTCCAGATGATTCCTAAGGGGATTTTTAATTTTTCATACTTTTTAATCCCAAAACTACGCCTCTTAAACCTCCAAACAATAGTTATTAAGCATAAATATTACCATAACCTATCATAACTAAGAAATAATTCATCACAGATCAAAAAAAGAGGTGATTCCTTTCACACCAAAACCAACTAGTGTTCTTAAGTTTAAGTTCAATCCTAAGAAAATTTTTCAAGGCTTCTACATTCGGGTATTTAGGGTATTAACATTAGGTTTATTTCGACCATTGAGTCTAAAATTCCTCTTTTTGGTTTAATTATGAATTTTATCCTTTTTTGTGAAATTATCCATGAAAATTATGAATTTAATCTAGGTATCTCTTAATAATTTGAATTCAAGTCATGTCAACATGTTTCCAAGTGAATTAAGTTATTTCAGGTTTTGAATTTCAATTTTCCATGTCATATTCCATTAATTTAATGTTAAATCATAAAGATATGAATTAAACCATGTGAAATTGTTATCTTCCCAAGTTTATCTCATCCCCATGCTTAAATTTATGTATTTTATCTGTTAAATAAAATGTATTATCTTTTGGGTCTTTAAATTATGATCTCCTACCAGAGATTTATATAATATTACCATACTCAAGGAAATCATTCTGTGCTGGAGGGTTTTGAACACCCAATATCTATGTGTTTTTACATGTTTCCTATTTCAAGATACAAGTCAACTAGACTATGTTTTTATTATTATATTCATACTACCATGTTGATGTTAAGAACTTATCTGTACAATTTCATATCAAGTTAGACCCATAATATTACTAGTTTCATTTAGTTGGGACAAGGATTTAGCACTAAGAAAACCTTGGGTGGGGGCTCACCTTCCTGTTAACTGAGTCCTTAGTTGCAGTCCCTAAGTTCTAGAACTACGTAACCAATGCAGGATATAAGATGTCACCCGCTATTTTAGCACTAACACTCTCTTAGGGGTCACCCTCCAGTTTAAGACTGACTCCCTTGTAGTTTGGGACACCAGCCTTTTGGATCCACATCATCATCCATGTGTTAGTACCCATGGCAAGGTACTGGCACCTATCAAACTAGGGTTACCAATTTGACCTTGATTTGCTAAGAAGGGCATGTCGGTTAGATGATAGCTCCTAGAGGTTCAGTCAATACACTGTCTATATCAATTCAGGTTTGTTTGACCAAGTAATCAGATTTTTAATTATTTAATCAGATAGTTTTACAGATTATTTCTGTACATTTTTTACTTTAGTCTTAATTTCTTAATTTTTCAAGTTCATGCAACCACATTCAGTTTCCAATTGAATTTTAGATAGTCCATACCTCACGTACTAGTACATTCAATTTCCAATTGTATTTCAGATAGTCCATACCTCACGTACCAGTACATTCAAAGTACTAATCCCATATTTTTCTCTTGCGCTATGATGTCTTTTAACATAGGTTTAGAAGAACAGTTTTCCGACAATCCCTAGACAACTCAGCAATTCCACGCAGAAGTAGTGGTGAATCCTCATCCATTAATGACGTCACATATTATTTTGGTTATTTTAGTATTTCTTTATGTTCAATCACTTTGAATAATTTGGGATTTTTCCCATCAACTCCTTAGGTTTTTGAAGCTTTCGAACAGACAGTCTAGTTTCTAATATTTATCATATATTTCATACTTGGTGTTTTATATATTTTTGTATTCTATTTGATAGTACATTATCAGTTTATCTTCCGCATATGTTGCTTTTGTATTATTTTATTCAGTGCTCACAGTAGGTACCAGACCATGGGTTAGTTTAGGGTTACTTGTAGCCTTTACCACCGTGTCACAATTAGGGATAGTCTTGGGTCGTGATAGTGGCAGAGAAGCTATTAGAGAAGAGATCGATTTTGTAGAGCTTGACTACCTATTTGGTCACCATTACATGACTTTTTTGAAGATAGGCCCAGACTTTATGATGCTCGTGGAAGATTATGTTCCTACTAATGAGGATAGTTAACGATAGGATTTATAGATTGAGGCTAAGGAGGATGATGTTGTGGACCTAGACTTGGGTGAGGAGGCCAATGGTACAGATGTTGGTGATGATACGGACAAGGCTTGAAATGGGAGTGTTTACACCATGTCATAACTTTGTTCTATTTTGAAACACTTGGGACAATGATGTATTTTAAGTGTGGAGTGGTGGTTCTCATCCTTCACATTTCTCTTTTTGCTATTCAAATTGCTTGTTATTGTGGATGTTATTATAAATGTTATTTTGTTGGATACTATGGTGATTGCTTATTTGGGGGTAAAATAGATTTTCATTCTAATATATTTGGTCTGTAATAGATAGTAATTATTCTATTTTTTGAATTCGTAGTTAGTAGTAGTTTCTTAATTTTAGTTGTTTAGTCATTTTCAAGATTAAGTTTAGGAGTAAACTTTTTTAGGATGCATTCCAATAACACAACATAGTTAGGTGAATTTTTCGATGATGGATGGATGATGACCATCTTAAGGGGAATTAGTCTTAGCAAGTGAACAGGTGAGGAAAACCCAATCACTAATATAATATGATGTAGTTCTTGTTGGGCCATATACTACTTAACAAGAGAAATGTTTTTCTAAGAAGAAGCATGTCAAAATAAAGAATGTTGTCATTTTTCAGACCCTTAAGCTCATTTATGTGAATCTTTGGTAGTGTTGACCTAATTTAAAATCTTTGTAATTATTAGGCCAAGAGTAAATAGGGAGCCTACTTTAATCTAGCATGTACCATGTGTGAGTGAGGTTCTCTCTTTATTCAACATGCACAGTGAAGTCTAGAACTTGCCCAGTGTGTTTACGAACAAAAATAAAGAATGTTAAACTTAGGAATCGGTATAGGAATTTCCTTGATAGCCATTTTTTATACCTATTTTACCTACCCTTGTACATACTCCTCGACAGCCCTGTTGAGCCTTTATCTTATATCCTTTGGTAGCCTCATATGTACCATATACCTTTTTCTTTGTTTCACCTTAATTTTATCCAAATCTCCTAAGCGCATAAGTGAAAATCAATTGATTTAAGGAGTGGAAAGAAGAGTATGAAAAAGGTGAACCCCCCAAGAAATTGAGCTATTGATTTTAAGAATTACATTGTACTAAGGTCGGGAGTGATATAATCAAAAGATAAAAGATAGGTCAAGAAATTTTAATAATGTGGTGAATGGAATATTCCATTCCACATTGTATATAAATTAGCTTAATGAGATGGGTCAAAGAAAAAGATGTGTCTATTTATAGACGAGGTCAAAAATTGGTTATTAATTGAGTGATCCTAATGTTTATGTGATGTATTAAAGCTCTTAGGGATGTTAGTCACTATTTTGAGCCAAATAGTACCTACCATTCCCTTAGCCTACATTATAACATTTAAAGACCTATTTGATACTAAGTGTTAACATTATTATATTAGTGGAGTATTACACTAAGGGCAAGCGTATGGTTCATCATATATCATGTGTGAATTCCTTGGGAGAGTGAGTGAAATTTGTTATTTTTCTTGTATCTATTCTTATGATATATTGCATTATGAACAGTGGATATGGGTAAGGTCCTATTGTAAGGGTGCATATGGAGGATGGTTAGGAAACATGTATGATTTCTTAGTTGAATAATGTGCATAAGTTTTCCAATGTGTTAGAGGCTGCTTTTATTTTAGGTTAGGAAGTCTGAAAATAGTAATCTTGTGTTTTCAATTATGATATGACATGTTTGGGATAAATGTGGACAAGTCATGTGTAGCTCCTTTGTGGCCAACAAAAGTGTCTCATAAGATAGTGATATGAAGTCTGAGTGTGTGAGATTAAACGCATGGGCTTATTTGAAGGCGAACAAGACTCTAAGTGTGGGGTGGTGATATTGGCCGTATTTATACATATTGGGCGAACATATTGTGTAGCTTTTCCGTCCTAACCACCCTCGGGCCATATGGATTCAGCTCCCCCTGATGAACGATCCCAGTGCGTATAGCCATACGACCAGGGAATATCCCATGAGCTGATTAGTACATCCTCAAATATAAAATGTGACACACGCACATGGTCATCAAGACCACTTATATCGTCTAATATAAGTTTTCAGTTTTCATTCCCCCGGGATTGCCACCTTCCACGGCTTAGCTACACACCTCACCATTAAATTAAAATTATGTCCAAAAAATCAATTTATTGTTTATAACCAAGTCCATTGTTGGTGGTATCGTCATACCACCCATTACTTGCAAGTAATATCCATAGCCAAACTATTTTGGTTAAAGGGACCTTAGGTTCCCTTCCAATAACCATATTAAATCCATTTGGGAGACTTTCATATTCTCCACAAGCATAAGCATTTAGCCTTTATCCTTTTTAAACAATGAATAAATCCATTATCCAGTTTAAAACATGCAAGAGTTCCATTAAAAAGTGCTAATACAATAAACATATCTTTATAAGCATCTTATCAAACACCTTTGGGGCAAAATATAACCAAAACCAATTCCAAAGACCATTAAACCATTACATTGCAATTCAATTTTCCAAATCCATCATTGACGAATATAAAAGAATAAGTAAGACCATATGCAACCATAACCAAGCATTTAATATTAAAACCCCAAAATACTAGTTGAAAACCATCATCATTAAATAGTAAAACCAAGAAATAAATCATATAAACCATGCCTTTAGTTGAAATTACAGTGAGGATAGAGAAGAATGCCTTATATTGAAGAATTGATTGAAGGAAATCACCCAGACAAGCCCAAATGCATTCCACTAGATGAAACACTAGTCTTCTTACCCCAAAAGATCTTATGAGAATTATGAGATGTTTTGGAATAGTTTGTAAGTTAATAAATAGAATAATAGGGTAAAGAACCCCCCAAGGATATTAGAAGTCATGGTTCCTAATAAGTTTAAGTAGGTAAATGTCCAAAATACCCCAACTTAAATCCTTTAAAGACCTATTAGAAGAATACGATAGACCCATACTACTCGTACCATCCTATATGATCAGTATCCACAATTCGTATCCAAGCCTCAATTCTTTTATCAAATACTATCTAGTATATGACTCATCCAACCAAGTCATAATAATTGAATATGATCCGTACCAATAACCCATATCCTTGGAAGAATAAAATACAAGGAGGATCAAACCCTCCCCATCACACGAGTCCTTTATACAACTCGTACAAAGCCCAGCAACTATTACCCCAAAGTCGTACCCATTATAGTGAGAAAAACCATCCAACCAACTAACACTTGTCAGCATACGATAGGACCATATCATTTGTACCCCAGCATACGGCTCGTACCCATTAGTCGAATTTGGTTCGGAGAATGGAATTTCAAGAATTTTTTTAAGGGTCAAATCCCAAGTTGTGTTAGCCACCCCCAGTA
Organism: Capsicum annuum; assembly: GCF_002878395.1. NCBI lineage: Eukaryota > Viridiplantae > Streptophyta > Magnoliopsida > Solanales > Solanaceae > Capsicum > Capsicum annuum. The sequence goes on along the minus strand of NC_061122.1, from coordinate 147,270,176 downwards.
GGAACATTTGTCCCCGAATGACGGACAAGGTAGGGGTAACCATATAAAGAGTCATTTGTATTGTCAAACATCCCTTCAAAAAGTTTTTAAAAAAAAAGGCAAAGATGTTATTCTTTCATTTAACGAACTTAGAAAATAAACATGTGTTCAAGACACATACCTTCCGCAAGAATCCAAGGAGCATAAAACAAATGCGGATACTTTGACTTCTTGTACTCTTACACTTCCCAAGTAGCTTCTTCCATCTTATGGTTCCGCCTTTAAACCTTAACCAAATCCATATCCTTGGTCCGCAACAGACGAACTTGCCTAGCTAATATCTCAATCAGGACCTCTTTATAAGACTGAGAATCCAAAATACACTATCCATCCAAAGGAACAAACAAAGAAAGATCACTAAGACACTTCCTCATCATAGAAACATAAACGACTAGATAAACAAAACATAAGCTAGATGGCAACTCCAACTCAAAAGAAACATTGTCAACTCTCACCAAAATCACATAAGGACCAATGAACCAGCGAATGAGTTTCTCCATTTATCCAAATCACACCACTCCCTTTATGGGAGATACATTGATGAATACCCTATCCCAGACCTCAAACTCCAAGTCTCTAAGCCTAGCATCCATATAGGACTTAAGCAACTTTGGGAAGCTTTTAAACCTATCCCTAATCACCGTGACCTTCTGAATCACCTAATAAACAAAATATAGACCAAACATAATCATTTCTACAAGATCAATCCACCTAATAGAGATATACACATCTTGCCATACACATGAAATGGAGCCATGCCAATTCTCGAATGATAGCTATTGTTGTAAGCAAACTTCAGAAAAGGTAGAATTTGAACCAAACTGCCACCAAAGTCAATAACAAAGGCCCGAAGCATATCTTCAAATATCTTCAAAAAGCAGTACTCAGAATACCCTTAGTCCTTAACCCTCTCTGAAAAAACCCCCATAAATAAGACATAAATTACATACAATGATAAAAAATAATCAAAACAGTTACCCTATGTAGCTTCACAATTTCTTGAAGATAGAACCTCGCATAATTCTCCACTAAAAATGTTGTCTGCACTGGTAAGAAATGTACAAACATGGTTATACTATCCACGATGACCCAAATTAAATCATATTAATTCTGAGAACGAGGATGACCAGTAATGAAGTCCATATTGATCATTCACCACTTCCATTCGGGAAATTCAATTTTTTGATACAACTCTCCTGACCTCATATGGTCAACCTTAATAGGTTGACACACCATGTACTTAGCCAAGAAATCAACCATATCCCTCTTCGTACCAAACCACTAGTATATCTCCTTGAGATCATGATAAATCTTAGTCGAGCTGGGATGAACAACATAGCGCGACTAATTTGCCTCAGCCAAAAACATTTTTCGTAACTCGTCTACATAAGTAACACACAACCTCCCTTTGTACCGTAAAGTACCATCACAACTGATCTTAAACACCACTACCCTTTTCCTATCTGCATCATCCTTAATTTTGATCAAGACAGGATCCAAAACTTAATTTTCTTTAATCTCTCCACCAAGAAATAATTAAACCATTTCTTACACCATCACACAACCATCCCTAGCATCCAAAAGAAAAACTCTATGATTAGCCAAGCGATGAATATCCTTCACCAATTCTTGCTTGCCTTCCTCCACTTGACATAAACTCCCTATAGATAACCTGCTAAGAGCATCAACAACTATATTAACCTTACCTGGGTGGTAGTGAAAACTCATATCAAAATCCTTAAGAAGCTCAAACCACCTCCTCTACTTGAGATTAAGCTTTTTCTGAGTGAACACATACTGAAGAGTATTGTGATTAGAAAAGATATCCACATGAACAACATACAAATAATACCACTATATCTTCAAAGAAAACACAACTGCAAAAAACTCCAAATCATGAGTAGGATAATTCCTCTCATGTACCTTTAACTGCCTAGAATTATAGGTAATCACCTTTCCATGCTATATCCAAACACAACCAAGCCCTTCTCGAGATGCATCACAATAAACCACAAACCCTTCACTACTTTCGGGCGAAGTCAGGATTAAAGCTAAAGTCAACTTATTCTTCGACTCCTCAAAACTCCCTTCACAAGCATCAGACTAAGAAAAATTAACCCTCTTCTTAGTCTACATGGTCAAAGCAGAAGCTATCAAAGAAAATCTTTCCACAAAACTCTTATAATACTTGACTAAACCTAAGAAGCTCTGAATATTAGATGGAGTCATGGGCCTACGCCACCTCTTAACCATAAAAACCTTATGTGGATCCACTATGATCCTTTACTAGAAATAATATGGCCCAAAAAAGACTCAACGTTCAACCAAAACTCACACTTACATTACCTGGCATACAATTATTGTTCCTTTAATGTCTGCAACACCACACAGGGATGATTAGCATCGTCCACCTCACTCTTTGAATAAACCCGAATGTCATCAATAAACATGATGACAAAGAGATCCAAATATTGACTGAACACCTGATTCATCAAGTCCATAAATTCTGCCGAAGCATTAGTCAACCTAAATGGCATCACCAAGAACACAATATGCCTATATTGAGTATAAAAAGTCATCTTGGGGATATCCACCTCTCTAATCTTAAGGTGATGGTACCTAGACCAAAGATCTATCTTAGAGAAGAACCTGGCACCCTGTAACTTATCAAACAAATCATCTATCTTTGGGAGAGTACTTGTTATTGATTACAACCTTATTCAACTTCCTGTAGTCAATGAACATTCAATGGGAACCATTCTTCTTGCTAAAAAACAACACCGGTGAATCCCATGGAGAAATACTAGGATGAATAATTCCCTTATCCAAAAGATCCTTAAGTTGCTCCTAAAGTTCCCTCAACTTAGCCAGAGTTATTCTATATAGAGGAAGTTAAATTGGATGAGTGACCAGAAGAAAATCAATACTAAATGCTATTTCCCTATCTGGAAGAAAACCAGGAATATCATCCAAAAAGACTTCTAGAAACTCATTAACCACGGAGACTGAAGATAAAGAAGGACCTTTCGAGTTAGAATCTTTAACCCAGACCAAGTGATAAAGACAACCTTAGTGATTAACCTCTGTGCTCTAAGATAATAAATAAAGCTCCCCCTAGGAGCTAAGGAACTACCTTCTCATTGTATTATCCGTTCACTTGGAAACTTAAAGATAAAACTATAGGTCCAACAATCGACAAATGCATAACAAGAATGACACCAATCCATACCTAGAATTACTACAAAATCTACCATATCAAACTCAAATAGATCTACTAAGGTCTACTTTCTTCCAATACATACCACACCCCTCTTATAGACTCTTTTAGTAAAAACTGAGTCACTTACCGGGGTAGAAATAGAAAAAGGTTCCAAGATAAATACCAGATTAATACCAAAATACTAGTTGAAAACCAAAATCATAAAATGGCAAAATTAAGAAAGCAATCATATAAACTATGCCTTTAGTTAAAATTACAGTGAGGATAGACAATCATGCTTTATATTGAAGAATTGATTGAAGAAAATCACCTGACAAGCCCAAATGTAGTCCACTAAATGAAACACTAGTCTTCTTGCCCCAAAAGATCTTAAGAGAATTATGAGATATTTTGGAATAGGTTGCAAGTTAATAAATAGAATAATAGGGTAAATAACCCCCTAAGTGTATTAGAAGTCATGATTCCTAATTAGGATAAGTAGGGAAATGTCTAGAATACCCCAACTTAAATCCATCAAAAACCCATTAGAGGAATACGATAGACCCATACGAGTCATACCATCCTCTATAATCAGTATCCATAACTTGTATCTATGCCTCAATCCTTTTATTAAATATTATCCAGTATATGACTCATCCAACAAAGTCATAATAATTAAATATGATCCTTACCCATAACCCGTATCTTAGGAAGAATAAAATACCTGGAGGATCAAACACTCCCCATCATACGAGTCCTTGATACAACTCGTACAAAGCCCAAAGTCTCATACCCCAAAGTCGTACCCATTAAAGTGACCACCACTATCCACCAACTAACACTTGTCAATATACGATAGGACTATATCATTTGTACCCCAGCATACGGCTCGTACCCATTAGTCAAATTGAGTCCGAATAATGAAATTTCAAGAAATTTTTTAAGGTTGAAAATCTAGGATGTTTTAACCACCCCCACTAGGAATATTCATCCCCGAATGACGGACAAGGTAGGGGTAACCATATAAAGAATAATTTGTATTACCAAACATTCCTTCAACAAATTTGAAAAAAAAGAGGCGAAGATATTATTCTTTCATTTAACAAACTTAGAAAATAAACATTTTTTCAAGACAGATACCTTCCGCACGAATCTAAGGAAAAGAAAACAAATGCAGATACTTGGACTTCTTGTCCTCTTACACTTCCCAAGTTGCTTCTTCCATCATATGGTTCCACCATAGAACCTTAACTAAAGCCACATCCTTGGTATGGAACTGACGAATTTCCTTATCTAATATCTCAATCAGGACCTCTTCATAAGATTGAGAATCTGAAATACCCTGTCCTTCCAAGGGAACTAATGAAGAAAGATCACCAAGACACTTCCTCAACATAGAAACATGAAAGACCAGATCAACAAAACTTAAGCTAGATGGCAACTCCAACTCATAAGAAACATTACCAATTCTTCCCAAAATCACATAAGGACCAATGAACCAAAGAATCAGTTTTCCATTTTTTCCAAACAACACCACTCCCTTCATGGGAGATACATTGAGGAATACCCTATCGCCGCCCTCAAACTCCAAGTCTCTACGCCTAGCATCCATATAGGACTTATGAAACTTTTGGCAGCTTTTAAACTTATCTCAAATCTCCTTGACCTTCTCAATTGCCTAATAAACCAAATACAGACCAAACATAACCGTTTCAACAATATCAAACCACCTAATAAAGATACGCATATCCTGCCAAACCACACCTCAAATGGAGCTATGCCAATGATCGAATTATAGCTATTGTTGTAACCAAAATTTGGAAAAGGTAAAACCTAAACCCAATTGTTACCATAGAAAATAACAAAGGCCCAAAGAATATCTTCAAATCTCTGAATAGTTCTATCCACATGCCCATCCAATAGTGGATGAAAAGCAGTACTAAGACTTCCTTAACCTTCTCTGAAAAAACTGCCATAAATAAGGCATAAATTATATGCAATGATAAAAAATAATCAAAACAGGTACCCTATGTATCTTCACAATCTCTTGAAGATAGAACCTCGCATAATCCTCCACTGAAAAGGTTGTCTGCACTGGCAAGAAATGCACAAACATAGTTATACTATCCATTATAACCCTAATTAAATCATATTGATTCTAAGGCCGAGGATGACCTGTAGCAAAGTCTATATTGATCATACACTTATGAGTGAACACGTACTGAAGACACTTGTGATTAGAAAATATATCCACATGAACACCATACAAATAATACAGTCATATCTTCAAAGCAAACACAACTGCCAAAAACTCCAAATTAAGAGTAAGATAATTCCCCTCATGTACCTTTAACTGCCTTGAATCATAGGCAATCATCTTTCCATGCTACATCCAAACACAATCAAGCCTTTCTCGAGATACATCATAATAAACCTCAAACCCATCACTTCTTTTCAATAAAGTAAGGATTAGAACCGAAGTCAACTTATCCTTCACAAGCATCTGACAAAGAACAATTAACCCTCTTCTGAGTCTACTTAGTCAAAAGAGAAGCTAACAAAGAAAATATTTCCACAAACTACTTATAATACCTGACTAAACCTAAGAAGCTCTGAATATCGGATAGAGTCATGAGCCTAGGCCACCTCTTAACCCTAACAACCTTCTCTGGATCCACCATGATCCCTTTACTAGAAATAATATGGCCCAAAAAAGTCATAATGTTCAACCAAAACTCACACTTAGATAACTTGGCATATAATTATTGTTCCTTTAGTGCCTGCAATACCACACAGAGGTGATTAGCATCATCTAACTAACTCTTTAAATAAACCCGAATGTCATTAATAAAAACAATGATGAAGAGATCCAAATATTGCCTAAACACCCTATTCATCAAGTCCATAAATTCTGCTAGAGCATTAGTCCACCTGAATGACATCACCAAGAACACAAAATGCCCATATTGAGTGTAAAAAGCCATCTTAGGGATATCCACCTCTCTAATCTTAAGTTGATCGTACCTAGACCAAAGATCTATCTTAGAGAAGTACCTAGCACCTTGTAACTAGTCAATCAAATCATCCATCCTTGGGAGAGAATACTTGTTCTTGACTACCACCTTGTTCAACTTCCTGTAGTCAATGCACATCTAATGGGAACCATTCTATTGCACAGAAATAACACCGATGAATCCCATGGAGAAATACTAGGATGAATAATTCCCTTATCCAAAAGATCCTTAAGTTTCTCCTTCAGTTCCCTCAACTCAGCCGGAGTTATTCTATACAGAGGAAGTAAAATTGGATGAGTATTCCAAAAAAAATCAATACCAAATGCTATTTCCCTATCCAAAAGAAAACCAGGAATATCATCCAAAAAGAAACCTAGAAACTCATTAACCACAGAGACCGGAGATAAAGAAGGACCTTTCGAGTTAGAATCTTTAACCAAGACCAAGTAATAAAGACAACCTTAGTGATTAACCTCTGTGCTCTAAGATAATAAATAAAGATCCCCCTGGGAGCTAAGGAACTACCTTCTCATTGTATTATTCATTCACTAGGAAACATAAATATAACCCTATGGGTCCAATAATCCACAAATTCATACCAAGAATGCAACCAATCCATACCTACAATTACTTCCAAATCTACCATATCTAACTCAAATAGATCCTCTAAGGTCTGCTTTCTACCAACTGATACCACACATCCTCTATAGACTCATTTGGTAAAAACTAAGTCACCTACCGGGGTAAAAATAGAAAAAGGTTTCAAGATAAACTATAGATTGAAATCAAAAGTCACATCCATATATGGAGTCATATAAAAAATAGTAGACCTTGGATCAAGCAAAAAATATACGTCACAAAAGAATAGTTGTAACTTACCAGTAATGACATTAAGTGATGCCTTAGATTCCTATCAGGATGCCAACGAATACAACCTATTCAGACCAACACAAGAACCAAGAGCAGTAAAAGAAGAAGATTCCACCTCACCTTGTGTATGAGCAGAATATGAAGCCACAGGAATCTTATTCGCCCCCCTAGCAACCTTATTGATCAAACAATTCTAAAGCCGATGGCCTATATGACCATACTTGAAGAATTTATCCCTTCCTTCCTTGCAATATCCTATATGAAAAAGACTAAAAAATTAATGAGAAAAATGCGAAGAAACTAACTAACCTTCACTCTTTTGAGATTGGACAACCTGTTCCCAAGAATTATCACCACTTTGATGACTCTATCTCCTAACTAATAAGGAGCACTAATAGAAAAGAAGCAAGACCTCTCCCACTTCTTTTTCTGCTACTTGCCACCATCTCTACCACCCTAACAGTAAGCACCTTCTTAATCAACAAACTTGTTCCTCTTTCCCTGCCTATCCCCAAACTCCACCACCTTCTCTTTTTATTTTTAACCTGCTCCATATAAATAGTCAACCTCAAGATGTCCATATCTTTAATCTGCAAGGCAGTGTTACTCTCAAGAATTAAATCTCTATTCGACCATGATAAGAACTTCCTCATTCTCAACCTTATATCAACAACCAAATCAAGAGCATACCTTAATAGCTGATGGAACTTCAAAGAGTATTTTTTTACTTATCTCGTTCCCTAGGTGGGATTCACAAACTCCTCCATCTTTTCTTCTCTCAACTCTTGAGGAAATAACCTATCCAAAAAGGTATAAGAAAAGGCCTCTCATAACCCTTCTTCTTCCATATTACCTCTATCCCTGTCTCACTCCTCATAGCATTTATAAGAAAAATCCTTAAGCTTATAAGCTGTAAGGTTAACCCCCTCTACTTTAGTAGCTTGCATCACCCGAAAGATTTTTTCTATCTCATCCAAGATGCCCTATGGATCATCCTCCACCTTTACCCTAGTAAAAGTTGGAGGACCCATCTTTACAAATTGACCAACCCTTGTGGCCTCAACAAACAAAGCACTAGTCGTACCCCGCTCAGCCTGAGGATTAACCAATTAGGCAAGAACATGGATAGACTGACAAAATTCTATGTTCGTCATGCTGCCCTAAAAGACCAAAGGAGAACTACATATAATAGAAGGAACTCCAACACCATCAAGAATTGAACTATGAGATCAAAGATGTACTCTATTTGTAGAACGTACCACTTCAGCATTATCCCCAGATGGGATGGAAGAATTTTCATCTATTCTAGATATAGGAGGCATGATCTAAGAAACTAACAAACAAAGATTAAAGAAGATTCAAAATTCAGAACCCAAGTTTGAAGGTAAAATAGCAAGAAAGTGAAACATTCCTAAATGTCATACAGCCTATCTCTTATGAGTGTGGCATGTTTCATACCCCAAAAACAGACTCTACTTCACACAGATTTGTGGACTTCTTAGTTGACCATGAACGTAGGCTCTGATACAAACTTGACACGACCAAACCCTGAGCTTTTTCATAATGGGCATTCTAAGTCTAACCAGGAATGGGGAACACCCCCTATTACCTAAACTAACCACCTATATCCATCCTTCGATAGGCTAAATTACGAACATATAACAAGATAGCATTATATTTCTCACTAAGAATCGAGGATAGGGTCACAACCATGACTGACCAAATCAAGTCCAACCATACTATACTAACTCCCCAACCATACCAAACTAAACCATAGGCCATAAATAAAGTAATAACCAAAGAGAATACCAAAACATAATATGAAAATAAATCACTGAATGTAGTAGGATAGAACAACCAATAATATCGTCCAATGATTCAAATATCCAAGCTTATTCCAATACAAAGTCCAACACTAATACTAATCCCACCTATACCAACCCCCAAAAATACCACAATGCCTCTATCAAAAAGAGTAAACAATCCAATTAGGACATGTCCCCAACCATGGATAAAACCAATATCCAAAATAAAAGAATATTGTCTAAAGAAATCCATAACATGATTTCCAAAATAATTAAAGCTTAGCACTTTAGTATAAATGCTAGTACTGAATCCGTATGGTAAACAGGGCGAGTAAAATGGCTGGTTCTTGCTTAGAATTAGTATATTGCTGGTAGTTGACGGGTTTAGCGAATGACTGCTAGCATGAATCTTAGGACACAGATAAAATAATACTAGTTATACAACCAAGTAAAACTATCTATAATTCATACAACCATGTATAAATAAGTGTTGGGAAAGGGAACTAGGTTTAGCATGCATTTAAAACCTTTATACCTAGGATGTCTAGATTTACCATCCTAACCACCCATGGGCCATATGGGTTTATCTCCCCTTGCTGAAAGGTCCCCAGTGCGTATAGCTATATGACCAGGGAATATCCCAAGGGATGACTAGTACATCTCCCAATATAAAATATTACACACGTATAAGCTCATCAAGGCCCCTTATATCGGCAAATATAAGCTTTTAGTTTTTGTCCCATAGGGACCGCGCCCACCCATGACTTAGCTATATACCCTGCCACTAAAGCCCAATTGAAACCATATAAAACAATTTATTTACCATTTATTAAACAAGGCCATTAATGAGGGTATCATCATACCACCCATTATTTCCATGTAATATCCATAGCCAAACTATTTATATTAAGGAGACCTTAGGTTCCCTTCCAATAACCATATTAAATCCACTTGGAAGATTTCCATATTCTCCAAAAGCATAACCATTAAGCCTTTACCCTTTTAAAATCATTTAAACTATGCATAAATACTTTTTTCAGTTTAAAATATGCAAGAATTCCATTAAAATAAGTCAACACAATGAACATATCTTTATAAGTATTTTATCAAACACCTTAGGGGAATAATATAACCAAAACCAATATCCAGAATATCCCTACTTAAATCCCTTCAAAACCCATCATTGGGATATGATTAACCAATACAAATTATACTCTCATATATGGTTAGTATCCACCTCTCGTATCCAATCCTCAATCTTTGGACCAAACATTATATAGTTTATGACTTATCTAACCAAGTCATAACCACAACATACGGTTCATACCCATAACCCATATCCCTATTAGAATAAAATACCAAGAGGATCAAATACTGCCCATCATATGAGTCTTTGATATGACTTGTACTATGCCCTATGACTATTACCCATAAGTCGTACCCATTCAAGTAAAAAAATCATCCTACCAACTAACACTGCTCAATATATGATAGGATCATACCATTCACAACCCAACATACGGATCATACCCATGGGTCATATATTGGGTCCGGAGAATAAAATTCCAAACAATTTTCTATGGTCAAAACCCATGATATTTTATTTGGTAAGGTTATTCATATTTCATAAATGTTAATTTCAAACATAAGTGGCTACATTTCCTAGTTCTATTGTTAAGGAAGAACTCATGATTGTAGTTTGATATTCTTATAGTTGGTTAAATATTGGTTTATTGTATGGGTTGTTCTTAATCTCTTACTCATACTATTTTAATGACTGACCACCATTGAAATAAATGTTTAATTCTCTTGTGATCCCTAAAGGAGGAATATTACGACATCTTAAAGGGGTTAACGAGTAAGTTAATATTTTTATAAATAATAAAGGATTTGAAGTAGCATCTTGAATTGAAATACACCTAGATCTCCTTGTTTGTTTCAATTGCAGTAAGATAACCTAAAGCATATAAAATGGATCATCCAATCCCCACTCAACGATGTAGTTGTTATGTCCTTTTATGTAGAAGATTAGAGGCTCGAAAGAACATAATCGTTATATTAGCCTTGTGAATCAAAAGCCTGATGAGCAACACGACCAACAATAAGGATAGTGAATTACATAATTGAAGATAGTGAATTAGCCTTGATATTTCCCCACGTATTGTTTACATATTTGATTAAATTTCTATTATCACTCTTAATTACTCGTTAGTTAGTTACTTAATTACTAATTTTTTACATATATTTTCATACTCATAACACTTGAATTTAATATTTTCAAAACTAAAATTTAGCTAATTGCTAAACAAGAAGTCCCTGTGGGTTTGACATCTGATTCTTTTGAGTCACTATATTACTTATCTGATCAAGTATATATGCATATGTGATGGACTTCAATATGGCTTCAATATATGATATTCCTTACAAACATGATTTATATCTTATAAATATGATTTTTGATAAAGATTCTAGATATGTTTAATGTACAGTATGTAGAGGTGCTTCTTGATATAGATTCCTGATAAACTTAATAACATAGCTTATAGATGTGAATATATATATATAGATTTTGGATATGCTTAATGATATAGCTTATAAATGCTAGTCTTCATATAAATTTTGGGTATGCCTAAGAATATAATATATGATTATGTTTGATATACACTTGGGCCTCATGTCATAATTATGATGTTTTATTTATTCCAAAAACTTTATTGGTCCATAGATCATATTCTTCATATTCAATGGTTTGAGTTTGGGAAGTATTTCATCCTTTTAAAGGAATGGTCATCGTTTCCCCTCTTATAGATGTTTATGATTTCAATATTGGTAATAGCATGCATAAATTTGGTACATTCATGATTACTAAATACGGTAAATGGTATGTTTCCAACTAGAATATGACTATGCTATTGTTTTTTCTAAAGAGGGATTAAGGCATACTTCTTACTTGAAAAATGAATTACTTTATAACTAGAATCGTACCATCTTAATGGATGACTTATTTTCATTAAGATGGAAAATAGGGTTTTAAAGATTTGGCTGAGGTAGATTCCAGTCCACAATCTTACTACCATAATTTACTCCAGTTGAGAAAGATTCCAGTCCTTTCTACACTCCTATGATGCTTTAGTCTCGAAGTTTACCCCTGATAATGAATTGAAGAATGTACACTCTATTAACTGTGGATTTGTCATGTACTTATATATATACGTATATATATATATATATCTGGTATTGATGAAATGAGTTTTAGTTCAAACCCGATAATTGATGATGGTATTAATGATATGAGTTTTGGGTCAAGTTTGATGAATGATGGTAGTATTGATGATATGAGTTCTGTGTAAAGACCGACGATTGATTGTGTTGATGATATTGATTATACTATTGATATTATATATATATATATCTACCGATTTATATTTGGATATTGATTAAAATATTAATGATGATATAGTGGTTAAGATATTATGGATTAAACTCGCATTCATTCATGCGTGTGCACTTCCTATCACCAGTATGCGTCTATATCTATCAGCCATATAGGGGATTGCATAGGTTTAGTCATAAGTGCTGCTTGTAGTATATTTCATGGAGCTTGTATCTATAAGCCTTATAGGGGTTGCATATGTATAGGCTTGGACAGTTGTTTGCTTGAGTGTTGGTTTGACCTTCTAAGCGTATGGGGGTATTGTAGGGGATGCGGATTAGGCGCGGTTAGTTTACTAGATAATAAATATTTATAATGTAGGGAGGTGCGGATTAGGCGCGGTAAGTTTACTAAATAATAAATACTTATTAGGTTATAAGTATTTATTTTTATATAATGTATTTTGTGAATATTATTGATTGGAATAATTTTCATTTTTATCTTCTTGACTTAATATTTTTTATTAATTCATATTCTAGATTAGATATTATCTTAATTAAATTATCTAGTGTTCTAGGATCCTCGTTAGAATTATGTATCCTCTTGTATTCTAGGTATAAACTATATAGTTGGGTTTCGATTTCTTTTAATGATTTATTCTTTTCGTAAGATGTATCCATTAATTTGTGTAATTGTTAGATTCTTTGTAGTAATATTCACTAACTCTTTTTCTTCGTTCTTGTATTTTTTATTTTCATATATTTTATTAATATATTCAATTTTACTGATATTCATATTTTGGGGGGTGATTGAATGCTTTTCTATAATATTCTTTAGTTTTTTCTCTTAGTTTTTGTAAATCTTCTATATTATTTTTAAGATATTCTAAATATTCTATATCTTTTGTTTTAATGTATTCAATTAAATTTGTTTTTATAAGGTTTTCTGTTAATCTTATTTCTTCAATTTCTTGTCTCCAATATTTTAGGTATTCGTAGTTTATCATTTTATTCTAAAGTAAATGTATAATATTCTATTCTATTTGTACAATATTTAATATCTTGTTTGAGGTTATTTATGCTACTAACAATTTCTTCTTGTTCTCTTTTTAGTGAATTTTTTAAACTATCTAAACTTTTATCTTTGCTTTTTTCTAGATTTTTTAAGGTTTTGTCTATCCATTTTAATTTTTCTATTAGATTTTCCTTTATTTCTCTAATTTGTTTTCTATAATTAATTTCTTTATGTAGGTCTTCTTGGTTTGCTCTAATTTTCTTAATATATCCTGACATTTTTAGTCTATATAATATCCATCTGAATCTAAACAATATTGATGTTCATAATATATGCGTGAGTTTTGTATACTGTTTAATAATTCTTCCTCTTCATAATCTTGTAATTTTTCCCATATTTTTTCTTTATGTCTATAATTTCTGTATTCTAAGTATATATAAAATAAGTATTTTAATATCAGCTGTCATTTAAGCTTGATTAAATGCTTTTTTATAATATTTTTTAGTTGTTTGTTTTATTCTAAGTAATTCTTACATATTTTTACCAAGGAATTCTAGATATTTTATATCTTTAGTTTCCATGTATTTGTCTACATTTGTTTTCATTTGTTTTTCTACTAATTGTATGTTCATATCTTTTTTCCAAAATTCTAAATATAAGTATTTTATCATGGTGGACATGTAGGTTTGGTATATATGTGTTTGTAAGTGTAATTAGGTATTTGTGGTATGTTGGTTATTCTAGTCATACAATATTTACCAAATGATTTTTCTAATATGATTTTTCTTATATCTACTACTTCTATATGATTAAGTGCATATAAAATAAGTATTTTAAATTTATCTACCATTTAGTCAGATAAATAATTATTCATTTTTCATAAAAATGTTGTTTTCAAAATATTCCCTTCAATGATGCACATAACAAACTATGATCATATTAGATTACTATATACTAGATTATTCTTAAATAACATGTTTGTTGGACACTATTAGCATGGTAATCCAGATACTTTTCCCTTAAACAGCGCCTCAACTCTGGCTACTCCCCACCACAGCTTTTTGCCTTATTGGTTTCACCTTTAGGATGACATAGTTCTTAGGGATTTTTCTCCGTTTCCACTTTGCTAATAAACTATTTAACATGCTATTCTTGGAATAATTCTATTATAAAGTAACTAACATGAAACTTATTTTATCATATCATGATTGTTAGGAATTATGAATTTCGCTATTCATAATAGTAAATGAATATACCTATTCTGGGAGGTTTATTAATTCTAAGTTTTGTTCCTCCATTGATTTTTCCATTGAAATATACCTGTTTTTAAATAAATAATTAAAATATTTGTTGTAGACAGGAGAGTAAATTTTTTGCTTCAACGCATAAAGGCTTATCCTTCATTTGAGCAAATGCTCGTTTATTTATAAGCTAAAACTTTACATGCATGTCTAAAATTCTAAAAAACTTGTACAAAATATCAAAAAGGCTAGGCTATAGGCTATCAAAAAAGTCTTCATCTTTAACTACTAAAAGAAAAAAAATTGTTAAGACTTTTTTTATACAATTTTTATAATTTACGTAAAGGAAATTGTGAAAGTTATCTACATGTCACTTTCACAATTTAATTGCTTGTTTCCGTTATTTTTGTTCGTAGCTATCTCTTTTTTGTTGTATCTGCTATATTTGTATCTTCTTTTCAATGTAGCATCACATCTGGAATAAATTTGTGCTTGCCACTACATCTGCTGCATATGTGGTCTTTGTATTTTTGGCCAACTTTTTCACAAAATTGATCCATAGCTTCTTCTGAAATAATTCCTTTACTGATAGATCTTGTTAATGGTTGTTCTTCTGGTCTGAGGAGTGTCAATCCCCATTTTCTAAGTTCGTCCATGTGATGGTCTCTAGCTTTTTTGCATGTTGAATAAATTAATGCTTGATTCCTTGAATGATATATCCAAACAGGATTTTTATTTGAATAATTATTAAGTAGTTCTGATAATATATTGCTTATTCCAATAACTCTTTTGTTACGGTAAAATTCTGGTATCTGCATTTTTGGTATCTCGATCTATTCACATATTTCTTTCAGAATAATATAATCTCTTGTCATACCCATTTTGACTATATTAATAGTTTATTTAATTTCGTCGAATAATATTTCTGCTAGTGCAGAATAAAATAAAGTATAGAATAATTGTCCATTGGTAATTCTCTTGTAAGTCATAAATTCTTTGTGAATTTTTGGGATTCCTTCTAACTCTTCTCCATTGGTTGTGTAAACCGTAGATAATAATCCATAATAGTAACATGAATTAATAAAATTTGGGCTTGTACCTGGTAAGGCAATAAGTTTATTGTAATTTTGACATTTCTGGGTAATATATCCTTTTTGTTGTGCAGCTAGCTCTTTACTTTGAATAGGTTTGGTATTTAATAAGGTTTGTAAGGTGTGTATGTTGTCAATGTATTTACGAGAATATGTTTGGTGATTCAGAATATGTATGTATCTGGGAGGTGCAAATGCGTCTAATTTTTGTATATTTGGTGTATATGGTTTTGAAAATATTTGGCTGAGGTTATAATTCTTTTTCTTTCGTATTTCAAGTCTATTTTTAGTGACTATATTTTTCCCTTTATTTTTTCTATTTCCTTTGTTCTATCTACTATAAATTCTTCTTTGTTCATTTTTTATTTAATTGTTAATAGATCATGTTGGTATGTATATTCGAGACTATCAATTGTTGATTCTAAATTTGGTATTTCTTATTTTTGTGCATTAATTGAGTTTTTACTAACTCCGGCAATTATATTATACTGTTGTATTTCTAACCTTATTTTTTATTCTATACATTTTTCAAATATTATTTGTTTTAATTCTTTATATTTTTGTACGTTATTCATTTAAATAATATTTTGGGAAATATCTAAATCTCATCATAATTAAAGAATTAATTAAATAAATCCATGTATATATTGCTTCCGTATTTTTTAAATAACAAGACTTTGATACCAATTGTATGGGGGGTGGGGGTGGATAGGGGGGGGGGCGGATTAGGCGCAGTAAGTTTACTAGATAATAAATATTTATTATCATACTAATCAACAGCAAAATGTTTCAGTCAATAGGCTGCAAATTCAACTGCATCTGTGTCTGATACCTGCACAACTTACAAATTCTATAAGTCTCATCCATGAATTATTGAGGGTCATATGCAAGATTAGAACTAGTGAATTCTGGTGGATTCATATAGAGGAAATATTTGATCTTAGATTAGGCTATCCCCCCCCCCCCCCCCGAGTAGAAACAGTTTTGTCTACATTTTATGTTTGGATCTGAGAGGCGACCAAGGAAACAAATGTATCACTCTCCAATCATCTGGGTCGATTGTGGGATAGGAACTATTATTGGTACCACAGTAGGAGAAGAAACAACTATAGGTCCTTCAATCCCAAGCAGTTGAGAACCTAAAAGTATAGAACCCATCAAACTTTCTTAAGTCCTATTCAGATCCACCAGTACGACAGATTGCTCTATAGTATTTTTCTCCTGAGTGGTTAGTTCGTTACTAGTCATTTTGGACTATAGGGTTGGCTTTCCTACTAGCGGGTTATAGAAAATGATAACATGACATGAGAAATTAGGTTGTGACTAATTAGTAATACAGACTAGGTTCACCGATGTATTGGTACAAGAGCTAAGAGTCTAGAAGAGTCTTTTGGATTGGTGAGGAGATATTTATAACCTATCTTTGGGAGAAAACCCACATATCATACAAATCAACAACAACATATTCCAGTCAATAGGATTCCAATTCAACTGCATCTGTGTCTGATACCTGCACACCTTATAAATTCTATAAGTCTCATCAATGAATTGTTGAGGGTCATTTACAAGATTAGAACCAGTGAATTCTGGTGGATTCATATAGAGGAAATATTTGATCTTACATTAGGATATCCCCCCCCCTCCCGAGTAGCAACAGGAATGTGTATATTCTATGTTTGGACCTGAGAGGCGACTAACTTAGGAAGCAATTATATCACTACCCTAAGATTTGGGTCTTAGGCACTTGGATATAGGATAGGAACTACTATTGGTACCATAGTAGGAGAAGAAACCACTATAGGTCCTTCAATTCGGAGAATTTGAGAACCTAAAAGCATAGAACCCATCAAACTTTCTTAAGTCCTATTCAGATCCACCAATACATAAGATTGCTCTGTAGTAGTTTCCCCCTGAGTGGTGCTAATAGTGGTCTGCTGGGTTGCTTTATCCTTTTTTGTAACCGCCATGATTTGTATCACAAATAAGAAGGATAGGAGTAAGAAGTAAGTTTCTTTGACTTAGCTCTACTGTATGATTTAAATTACTAATGAAGGTCAAATTTATTAATGTCCATGTAGTCCCTTGGTTATAAACTAGAGACTTGTACATATAATTAAAAATAATAGACATAGACTCACTCCAAGGAGAGATGCAGCTTACTAAAATATTAGTTTAAAATGACGATAGGGTCTAACGTGGACATCTGCTATCTAAAGAATCTGAGCCTGCATTAATAAAATTTGATGCCCTAAGAAGGCCAGTACATAAAAAACATTTACTTGTGTTAATGTAGAAAGAATAATAACTAGGCAAGTACAGAAGCTCATATGCCTCAAATATCAAAGTGAAAAACATATGAGCCAGCAAGTAACACATATACGATATGAACCGATCTTATTAACATCTTATATAATATTTAAAAAAGTTTTCATTATAATATAGGGCCTATATTTTTCCAAGATGATGTATTTATCCTATATGTCACACAAATTATCATAAGATAGCGTACCGAAAGAAATCTGAGGCAAGTATAATGCATATGTTGTCGACATACTCATTGGTATCGTTCCATATGTATAACTGTAATTACAATCTGTATCTAGATACGCCCCACCCAGTGGCTCGCTATGAGGGTTTGCCCGCAGGCCGTATATGCCATATGTTGGCTCGAATATTTCCTTGAAGACCTATAAAATGTGAATTATGATAATGAATGATTACCTAACATATACACGTGCAACTATGCTATTTCTATTTACTTTTACTCCTAATGTGCTCTCTCTCTCTCTCTCTCTCTATATATATATA
This sequence comes from Capsicum annuum, assembly GCF_002878395.1. Taxonomy (NCBI): domain Eukaryota; kingdom Viridiplantae; phylum Streptophyta; class Magnoliopsida; order Solanales; family Solanaceae; genus Capsicum; species Capsicum annuum. The sequence goes on along the minus strand of NC_061122.1, from coordinate 147,251,722 downwards.
TATATATATGTATATATATATATATTATGGCCTAAGGGCTTCATGTAGAGAAACTTATGATAATATTGAAGTATTATGAAAACTTAACACAAAGAGGGAAAGATAGGTACTTATAAGCTTGATGGTAGAACGAGGGAATGATATGTAAGGCAATATAAACATTCTACTCTTGTATATTATGAGAATTATGTTAACATTAATAGGAAGGAGCACAGAACGTAGGGTGGTTCTTTAGCAACGAGGGGAGGTTTAGCTTTACATACCTTAGTACTTCATTAACCAAAGTAATAATTTGATCCTCAAGTAATTTAACCCGCAGGAGTGTAGCCTTTTCTTCCCAACCACTAGTTCCTTATATTTGATATGTAGTTCATTAGTTATAAGGATAACAAAGATATCTATCAATAATCCATAGGTGCATTTAATAACGAATTCAAATAATCTTCACTTATGCCCGAAATTAATCAAATTCCATAACAAGAATTCTGAATACATTCTAACTTTTCTAACTAATACAATTCAATGTCAAATCTACTCTATTCATAGGAATTACAAAAAAAAACACTTCTCTTATCAAAATTTCACATTTTCTCTTTTTTTCTCAAGAATTCCAATTAAGCAAACCCACTTAAAGAGCTAGTATCAAGATTCAAATTAAGTGCTAGTATCAAGATTCAAATTAAGTGTTCCTAAAAACATATTCATATATAAATTTATGAAAGGGATAGAGAATTTACCCATTGAAATTCAATTCCAACTCTAACTATGAAATTGATTCCTTGATGTTTAAAGAAGAGAAGGGACAAAATAGTGGGAGTACTAGTAGTACTGTTTCTTCTCCCTTTAAAACCACAAGCAAGAACTCAATCAATTTTCTCCCTTTTGTATTTATTGAAAGAAGAAAGAGATGAAACAATAGGGCTATGTACGGTCCTTTTTCTCCCCTTATATTCACCAAGAGTTCCAGTGAACCCCAATACCAAATCTTCCTCTCTTTGCTTTTCTTACTAAAATAGTAATTAAATGATTTTCTCCCATCTTTCCTTTTCTTTCCTTTTTCATCGAATGCTAGTACTACTATGTCTTTTCCCAAACCAAAATCCCCTTTTTTAACTTTTCTTATCATTTCGGTATATTTGAGGGACTAAAGTGGGCCCTACTTAAAAGTATCAAAACAAGGTTCAAGACTTTTCAATTCCTTTATCCTACTAGTAGCAATCATATAACTTATATACGTAATAGTTATGTATATATGTAAGCACTATAATTCTCTGTAAAATAGTACACCTCATGCTCACTCAAAGTGTTAAACTTGGATTGAAAAAAATTTCAAGGTGTTACACTTGTTGCATTTGAGATTAACTTTATTATTTTTACTATCCATATTCATTTATGTCATGCCTCAAAATTTTAGGTCATAAGGGAATCTATTCTAATCCACTAGTAGGTAAGTGAACTCCCATAGCCCAAAACTATTAGTAACAGGCTAGTAGCAAGAAATAAAACATCATTGAATTAGTTGAGGTAGATATAAGGACAAAACTAGATAATAGGGAGCATAAAATATACAATGAAGAGTGAAGGGACAAATTATACAAGATTCTACCCAAGAACTGGTATCAGTCCATATAAAAGCGACTAAATATTAGCAGTACTACCTAGATATAATTTATGTAGGACTTTCATAGAACGTATAAAATAAATAGCAGTCCAACGAATAGAAGGAAAAAACAATTTCAGACATTAGGAGCTCAACCCAAGTCTCAAATCCAAAATAGATTTATATGAGGTACACAACTGTGGTGAGAACTCATATAAGGATCTCTATCAGGAAAAATGCAAAAGTGTAGTATGAGTACCACAATGTGTGGTACTCAGTAGGAATCAAAAGGATAAGTAAGACAAATTGATAAATGCAAAGTATATCATAGCACGTAAAGAGATGATATATGACATAACCTACACACAATAGGGTACTTACTCGTAAAAGCTAACCTAGTAGTCTAACACTATAAGGATCAAGATAGGGAAGATTAATAATAGTTGTATGCACAGGGTGTCTATCATGTTTTGAAGAAAAATAGCATAATCTAACACTAGATATTCTAGAAAGAGAGTCCATAAGGCATACCCAGGCCCTATGAAAAACATTCGTAACTACCCTATCATAAGGTATGTTAAAATGTTCAAAAATAACCTAACTAGGCCCTCATATGCCCATAAAACACAAAAGATGGACATAACAAAAATGAACGTAATAAGCACGAGCGCTACCAACAATAATAATCCAATGATCCCCAATAACCACTGCAGGTACAAATAGAAAACAAACTGTAACAGTCACTAAATATAAATAGAAGTGTTCAATGGTAAAAAAGTGAGAAAATATAAGATTAATGCCACATACAAAAATAACGTATACACAACCTCTAGCACCTGAGGTTCGTAAAGGTAGGAACCATGGGGAATACCATTTCCCTAACATCTATAGATTGAAAGGAAAGGACTTATAGGGGACTCTCAATACTTACATATATTAGATAGACACAACCAAGAATTCCAAGAGATAACCAGTAATATGACAAATCTCTTAAAATAATACTGGTATTAAAATGATACTAGGACTAAAATGATCCATTTTTTCCTTCTAAAAACTAGTGTAGAGATAAAACTTCTACAAGTTTTATTTAAAATTCAAACTACGTTAGTGAAAATTAGGACAAATCTCTTACAAATTAGAAAATGAAACTAGTGATTAAAAGAGTTCAAAATCCTTTAGACTTTTTAGAAAATAACTATAAAAGTGGCATTAATTTTAGTGTTAAAAGTTGTCAAACAATAAAAATGGAAGTATGAATTCCCTTTTTCTTTTTGTAAAAAGACAAAATCAATGTTTTCCTTGGGACTTTACCATGTTTAATATGTATTAAGGTGTCAATATGTGCATGCCATCACTAGTAAACAAAGAGTAGTGATATAATCATACACGCAACATAAAAAGGTATCACCACCTTTTAAAAATAGGTAACAATAACATGGAATCCACCTAATTCATATCCATTGTCTTGAGCCCACCAACATGTAGAGCAATATATATATAAATTAAATAGAGAAATGAGAGTAAACAAGTTACATCAAGATACTAATAATAGATGATTGGGGAATATCAATATTATCGAGAGATACTACCCTAAACCTACACTAAGGTCACTAATATAATCCTAAAAGAATAGAAAGAATGCAAGTACTCCTAGACTAATCCTAAAAATACAAGAAGCATACTAAACTACCGCTCAAGCTAATATTCTAGTATATAATCCCCTAAATAAGGCCAAGAATGGCGGAAATGATAGAATAGTCTGAAGTGTATTGAATAAAATATACCCCACTTACACATTATACCATACAAAATCGTATGTAGAATAGTCTACAGGAAATTAGGTCATATCTTACCTCAATGTGAAATAGAAGACTCAAACTGACCACGAGCTACTCCTCCGCTCTCCTTAGCCTAAGGAACTACCACATAATAATTAAAATGATTTGTATCTCAATACAGCTAAATTAAGACCCATATTAAATTTTGAAATTTAGGTCTAAAATAGAGTAAAAACATACCCTTAGGGACCCATAAATGAAAACCAAATCAAATCTACAATTATCTTACAAAAAAGGTAAGAAACTCGTACACAAAATTTGTGCATAAAAAAATTAGAGTCAGACTTAAATTGATAAAAATATCTAAATTAATCAAGAAATAAAACCAAGAATTTGACAATGAGCCATGAAAAAAGATGAAATTGTCACTAGAAAAGATTATAGATCACAATTACAAAGGAATGAAGCCAACCTCGCGAAGAATACACCAAGAAACATCCAGTCTCTCTCTCTCTTACCTAATTTCCCAAGAACCTAAAATAAAATGGTTAAGTATTTTAAGAAGGTGGAATAAATAGTTAGCGATCTCTACTTAAGTGATGTTTTATCGCATAAGCGACAAACCTTACTATTGTAAGGAAGCCACTAAACTAATGAGCCTCCATAAAAATAGGGGATGGTCCACATAAGTACCCTAGAATTAAAGGGGAAGGCTCCATAAGAAAGAAACACTAACATTAGTAACCTAAAAAAACATAGCTAACCATCTACAAAAGTGACTCACCTAATCACTCTTGGCACTAATTAAGAGGCTGCACAAGAAAACTAGTTTCATCAATAGCAAAACAAGTTTTCTAAGTCTTGAATGGACCCTCAGTATTCATTTACAGTCCCGTGAAACCAAAACAAATATGATACCTTATAAAAAATGAATAACAAAACAAACGAAATTCCTAAATCAGGTTATTTCAACAATGCATGGGCTTCATGCCCATTCTTTTTATTTTAACTAAAATCCAAACAATTACCCAAAATGAGCTCAGAATTCTTGAGACCCAAATCAAACGTATCTCTAGCTTGCCATCCATATTCCTAAGCTAATAAAAGTATTATAATTCTCATCCAAGGACATTTACTAATAGTTTGTTCGAGGATAAATTTCTTAACCTAAAGATCTAAAGTAGAGAGAATGGATTAAAACTCAAATGAATAACTCAAGAACCAAAAATATCCTAGAAGATCATTATAGCATATTTTATAGATCATAAAATTGCATCATTGGTATAATCTTTTTGAAAGAAAATATAGCATTCTTTCTGTATTTAGTTTGAGATAATATTTTAGATAGGTATGTAAGTCTATGGTAAAAAATTTTATGGTTCTAAGAAAATTTTTTTGATGGATATATAAATCTTACAATTTCACAACCCAAAAATCAAGGGTCATGATGTCACTTGTTGTGACAAAACTTGACCATTAAGTCTATTAAAACAACCTAGGAATAGGACCCTTGATAAATATCCTTGGTTTTAGACTTACTAGACTTGGTACGACTCAAGGATACAAATACCCTTGAATACAACTTTCGGGATAAATTAATGATACAATCGTATTTGATATAGTGTTCTTAGCTTGGTTATTACCCAACATATGACTCATCAAGGTACGAGTTTTATCCAAAGATACGAGTGGTGCAAGTTAAGTCATATGGTTCTTGATTAATTTGTCTTATGGAGTTTGCCCATAGTACGATTGGTGGGTACGATTGAGTGTACCACTCATACCCTTAGGTACGGTTAGGGAGGTTTGTGTCATATAGGAGCCAGTGTGTAGGGTTGTTTCATGGTCTTGGGTTTGAGTTGGGGTACCACTCATACCCTAGGATACAGATAGTATAGGTGAGTCGTACCCCTAGATGTGGCTTGATTTAATTTTAAGTCAAGGGTAGTCCAGACATTTCCTACATTAAAGCCCTTATGTTATCATATTATATAAACCTTGGTGTCCTCTCATAACACTTATTAAAGTATGGAAATACTTCAAATATTCTCTCAAACTCGCTCTTGAAGATTGGAGGCTAGGGCTTCTTCATGCGTTCTTCAAAGGGCTCAAGAGTCATGTTTCTCTTTGAAACCTACTTGTATAAAGCATTTACTCCTTCCCTCATTGTTATTTTATACTAAAGGCATGTGTATTGTGTTTTAATCATTAATTTATGAATCATGAATTATGGTTTTGAAAATATATGCTGAGGGTCTTGATGCATATGGTTTGGTATTGGTTTATACTATGTTGATACATATTTTTTGTAATGGTTTATATATGTTGGTACTTGTTGGGTATGGTTTAACTAATGAGTTTTGATTAAACCTAATTATGGTGGTTTATGCATTAATTTTGGTCTTTGTAAAGGTGTGACCTCAACATGTTTGATTAAATATCTAAAAGAATGTTTTCACTCTATTATCGAATCTTCATAGGTAGTCATGAATGGTTTTATTTGGTAATGGAACCCTAAATGGATTTGGATGGTTTTGCATGGCTTAAATGGCTTAAATAATATAAATTCTTTAAATTTAAGGCATGGTGAGGAATTGTTTTAAAAGAAATATATGGTATACATGGTTTGGAAGAATTAAATGGTAAAACCTTAGTGGCTATGAAATTGGTAGTTCTTGTAGGGTGTATGAAATCCCCCAATTGGTTTACTATGGTAAATAGAAGCACTAGAAAGTGACTTAAACCTATATATAGTTGGCTATGGATAGTACTTGCAAGCATGGTAGGTATGCCGATACCGCCACTAAATGGCCTTGGTGAATAAATGGTTAACGGAATTATTTGTTGTTCGGAAATGGTTTTAATTTGTTAATAATTGTAGGGTATGAAATAAAGACATGGAATGTGGAGGTCCCAGGGGGACCATAACTTGAAACCCATATTTGCAAATGTGAGATTTTATCTTGGTGACCATGTGCAAGAGTCACCCTTTATATTTTGAGGGATTAACTAGTCATCCCAGGTTTTCTTCCCTAGTCCCGTGGCTACACAAACTGAGGCCTTTTCAGTAGGGAGATATGAACCCATATAGCCCATGGGTGGTTTAGTTTGGCAAAGCTACTTTCACAACTGTAACACCCCAAAATCTAGTTTTGAGACGTCACACGATTCTCAAGACTATGAGTAGCCTTAAGCTAATCCTGTCTGCTTTCTACTAAGTCTGAATCTCATAATAAAGGAAACATAAACATAAGAGTCATACTACATGCAAGAACTTGACTGGATATAATATCTAGGAATAATGTCTGAAATCTTAACACTAAATGATTTGAATCAAAATAGCAGTCTGATAAGCCTCTACTACTAATCACTAGAGAGCCACTAGGACAAACCCCTAGGTTAAACTATCTAAAAAGAATACTGAGTTATCTAAGATAAAAATCTTAATAACTATGTCCCTGAACTATGAGAACTCACCAACTTTCAGGATGTCGATGGAGATGCTAGAAATTACTCACGCTGTTTGAACTGAGCACCTAAACATGCATTATGAGACAATGTAGCACATAGACGTTTAGTGGATAAGTACTTTGAGGATGTACTTAGTATATAGGGGTGAATGAATAATTAAAACATACTATCAAGCATCATCATAGTTTGTACAAAAACAATGCATGCTAAAGTACATGACTCACATAAATAAGAAACAAATCAAACTATATAAATCTAGTGAGTCATGGCATTTAGTTCTAAAAGTTGTGCTATTATTTTGTCTGTAAATTATACTGTCTAAGTGTAAGAAGGGCTCACTTTTGAATCTGAAATCTGTAGCTAATATCTTTCTATAAATCATAATATGAATAAAGTAGTAAGACTTCACACTTAGTTTTCTAAAAACTTTTCTGTTATTCATTTATATTAGTATTACTCTTTCTGTAGAGAAATACTATTCTGCAAGGTTATTTGTAATGGAGGTTCTTTTAACCGACAAAAACCATGTGAGATAACATGGAGTCGAACATCTTGTTCCCCTAAGGGGAAAACCTCACGATGAGTGAGCTGTCATACTTTTGCCAAAAAGTATAACCTGAGCTAAGTTATTACATCTATAACTGTCATCCATATAGAAATGGGAATAATCTGATAATCTGTACCTATGTTGGCTATGTATTTCTGTGAAAAATAGGGCCCACTAATCCCAAACTTCCCTCTTGGTGCTAAATACTACTCCTTTTAATTTGTAACCTCATTCTATTAGAAATCCACTTTAAAAACTAGCATAAGGGTTTATTCTGAAACCAATTATGTATTTATCTAATTAAATCTGTAAATAGAGTTGTTTTTATTCAATAATTTGTAATAAATCTGTAAAGTGGATTCCAAAACTTATCTGAGGATCCAAAGATCAAAGCTTTATTAAGAATCTATAAATAATCTGATCATAAGATGCTTAAAGCATCATCTTTTTTGAAATATCAACATATAAAATTGGGCTTGATAAGCCATGCATCAAATACATGTTAGAACATCATAATAATCATGCTTGATAATGAAAACAATGACAATTCATCTCAAAATCTAGAAATTAATGCAATAGGCAAGGAAATATGAAAATAGACATGCAATTTATCTCCTAAAACACTTGAAATCTCATAATCATGCAAATTGCAATAAAAAAGATATGAAGCCTAATTTAAATCTTAGGAATATTCATTCAAATTAATATGAAATTGTAATTAAAACTTTGTTTTGGGCACAAGGATGATAGAAGATCCATGTTCATAAACCCCACACACCTTGGTAGATAATTGGATGAAGAATCTTCAATTATTGATTCCCGTTTGAGTTCTTGAAGATGAATTCTTGATTATCTTATCTTAGGAATCCTCAATTTAGAGCTTTCTTGGAGAAACAATGGAGGAATTTGATTTCTTGGAGAAGAATCTTTGGAGTTCTAGGGTTTTTCTTTGAGAGATAATATGTTAAAAATAAGAATAAAGTGCTTGGGATATACTTAATTCTTTGTTATGGACAAATTGAGGGCTTGGGAATTGACAAAAATAACCCTTTTAAACCATTACTCAAAATTAGAAAAGGGAACAAATATCCCAATTTATCATGAAACCGTGATGCACCACTATCACTGTGGCTCACTGGAAATTGACATCTGGGACCTGGGACTTCAACGTGATGCGCCACCATCGTGGTGCTATATTGGAATTCCATTTATACCTTAACCACGATGGGCCACCATCGTGGTGAGCCACTGGAAATTGAAAATTGGGAAATTAGACTCACCGTGATGCGATGCTTGCCTAGATGGAGTACTGCTTACTAAAATCGCCATAACTTCTCAACTGAGAATCGGATTTGGTAAAAATTGGTATCGATGGAAAGTTTATTCAATTTCCTACAAAATAGAGGGTCTAAATCTTGAAAATTCTTTATATAACAAAGGATATTCATGTTTAAACTAAACTCTTGACATTCTAGGAGCGAAATTAAGCTAGAAAAATATGGGGTAATATAATATCTCGCCCTTGGAAATATTCATCCTCGAATATGGGTAGTTAAATTAAAAATATTGTGGAATCTGAGGCTATAAACAATCATACACAACTGAAATAACTGTATAACAAAATGAAACACATTCTGAGCTGCTGAGTTGATCTGCGAGTGCATGAATTATCATGAAACCAACTATATAGCTGAATCTGAGATTGGAAAAGAACTGAATGAAGGAAAACTATTACCTTCTGATGCATCTGAGTTCATGGAGAAGAGATAAGGAAATTTGCTATGCATGTCTGCTTCTTCTCCCCAAGTAGCACCCTGAACGGATTGGTTTCTCCACAGAACTTTGAACAAGGAAACTTTTTTGTTCCTTAGTCTACGGACCTAGTGATCAAGAATCTCTACTGTAAATTCTTCATACGAGAAACTATTCTGAATATCTGTACTTTCTAGAGGAATTATAACGGCTAAATCGTCCATGCACTTCTTCAAAAAGGATATATGGAAAAATGGATGAACTGAGGATAAATCTGAGGGTAGCTCAAGCTCATACACTACCTTTCCCATGCGGCTCAAAATTCAGAGGGGACCTAAATATCGGGGACGAAGCTTCCCTTTTTTGCCAAATCTCTTCACCCTCTTCATGGGTGAAACTTTAAAATACACAAGGTCATCAACCTCAAACTCACGATCCCTTCTTCTTATATGTACATAGATTTTTGATGACTCTGAGCTACTTTCAATCTTTCTCTAATCAACTGAACTTTCTACATGGCCTCACGCACCATGTCTAGCTCAATCAAAGCGACCTCACCCACTTTAAACCAACCAATTGAAGATCTGCAACTCCACCCATGAACATCTAATGGAACCATATGAATACTAGCATGATAACTGTTATTATAAGTCACCTGAACTAACGACAAATTCTCATCCCAACTACCTTTGAAATCAAGAATGCATACCCTAAAAATGTCCTCTAGAGTTTGAATGGTCCTTTTTACCTAATCATCTTTCTGTGGATGAAAAGCTATACTAAGATGAACTTGGGTGCCAAGACTTTTCTAAAAGTCTCTCCAAAACTAAAAGGTAAACTGAGTACCCCTATCTGAGATGATGCATAAAGGAACTCCATACAATCTAACCAACTCTCTGATATACAACTTGTCATAATCTTCAGTTGTGTAAGATGTGTGAACCATCAAGAAATGCACTGCCTTAGTCAATCTGTCTACAATAATCCAAATCAAATTATACTGACAATGCGAACGGGGTAAACCAGTCAAAAATCCGTATTCACCACTTCATACTTCTAAGTAGGGTTACCAAACTCTAGCAATGTACAACCAGGTATTTTGTGCTCTACCTTAAACTATTGACAAGTTGCACACTTTGTTACAAACTCTGCTATATCATTAGTCATACATCTCCACCAATAGATTTCCCACAAGTCACGGTACATTTTGGTAGTACCTAAATGAATGGAATTACGTGTACTATGTGCTTCCACCATAATAAGCTTCCTCAAATCATCAAAATACGGCACACATAATCTAGTCTAGTACCTCAACACACCATCTCTCCCTTGGGAGAAAACCTCTATCTTTTGGTCTATAGCTTTCTACTTCAATTTGACCAAACTAGAGTCGTTATCTTGCTTCTCTTTCACTTCTGAAACTAGAGAAGATTCATAACTACTCTGAACCCAAACATTCTCTTCAGCTGAATCAACCAATCTAACACCCAATCTAGCTAATTGGAGAACTTCCCAAACTAACACTTTCTTATTATTCTCCACATGAGCAACACTGCCTATACACAATCTACTAAAGGAGTATATCACTATATTGGCCTTGACTGGAGGATACAACACACTCATATTTTAATCCTTCAACAATTCTAACCACCTTCTTTGATGAAGATTTAACTCCCTTTAAGTAAATATATACTGCAATCTTTTATAATTCGTGAGCACATCAACATGCACCCTATAAAGATAATGTCTCTAGATTTTCAAAGCAAACACCACAGTAGTTAACTCAAGATCATGGGTTAGATAATTCATTTCATGATGCTTTAATTATCTAGAGGTACAGCTATGACCATACCTCTCTGCATAAGAACACAACCCAAACTAACTCTAGAGGTATCACAATATATAATAAAACCAGTTGTACCATCAGGTAATGCCAAAACAGGGGCTGAAGTTAGTAGAGTCTTTAATTCCTGAAAACTCTTCTCGTAGGAATCTGACCACTGGAACTTAAATTTCTTTTGGGTTAATCTAGACATAGGAAACATAATAGATGAGAAACCCTAAACAAAACATCTATAATAGCCAGCTAAACCTAAGATACTCCTAATGTCTGATAGAGAAATAGGTTTAGGCTAATTTCTTACTACTTCTATCTTTGGTGGACAAGTCTAATACCATCACTAGAAATAATATGACCAAGAAAAGCTACTGACCTTAGCAAAAATTCACACTTGTTGAATTTGGTGAATAATTGGTGATCTGTAAGAGTTTGCAACACAATTCTAAGATGGTCTGTATGGTTATCCTCAATGCAAAAGTAGACAAGAATATCATCAATAAAGACTATGGCTAATATCTACGCCCTTAGTCTGTACCCTAGATGCTATACAGTGCTTACAACCCCAAAGGACCACAAGCTAACCCATGACTGATATCTGCTGTGAGCACTGAATAACAATACTATAATAAATATGGAAAATAGTCTAAAATTCGATAACGTTTAATATCTGAATACTAATAAAGAATATCAACTATAATAATAATTTGCAAAACCAAATACTGTATAAAAGTCTAGTCTGAAAATGCCTCTAACAGATATATATGAAATAAAGGTGATAGGAAAAGCCCTCAACTAACTTCAACTACTGAAATACTGAAATATAATACATCATTGATAAATAACGATTCTGCTTGCTAAATCAGAATCTGTCTATGTGCGGTCAGGAACCTGAGCGTCTGAACCTATATACGCACCTGCATACTGAGTTTAAAATCAACAAACTTAAATTTTTGCATGCATTGTTCAAGCCTACTGATTCACCTTTCATACAATTAACCCTATGAAAAAAAATCTGCTTAAATATTAGATAATACTATCCCGAAACTATCTACGGGGACAGTCTAAAAAAGCTCTATCTTTATGACTTTGAACTTCACTGCTTCTATTACCTTTAAAGTAAGGTGAGGTTAATATGAGTGGAGTATAATGATAATCTACATAGGTTTCTTAGAGAGCCTTTCAAAAGCAATATCTGAGACATGAAAGAAGGGAAATTTTTCCTCAAACATCTCATAGCCTCCTGTACATAAATGTGGCGTGCAATATACCTATGCATAAGACTCTACTAGATGCAGCTTACAGAGTTCCTAGGACACTGTTGAATCTTAGGCTCTGATATAAAACTTGTAACGCCCCGAGTCTGGCACCCTGGATGCTAAACGGTTCTCAAGGCTCTAAAAGATCACAAGCTAACCCTTTTTTGATATCTATAACTGAGCACTGCATAATATATAATAAAAAAATGGAAACCTAGAAAAAACATGCCATGAGGTTAAAAATAAACTAAATTACAACTAAAATAAGTTTAATAATATCAAAACTAAAACATCTATCTGAGTAACTAATTTGAAAGCGTCTAAACTGTGGAGTTGATGCGACAAGTCTCCAACTAACTTTGTCTACTAAAATACTAAATGTAATGCAATAGTAAAATAATTATTATCCTCGAATGATGAGGACTCACTGGTATCAACCGTTGCTGACTTAATCTAGACTGCTAAGGGTGCTCTGGCTCTTGTGCTTCTGAACTTATGGTATAAGACACTATAATGCAAGAGAATAGTATGCATAAATACTTTAATGTACTGGTATTTTAGATGAGATAAGTCTAAATGAAGGGTTTATATGCATGAACAATACTGACTAAATAATCTGAGTATACTAAATGAGGATACGTCCATGAATTCATAAACCATAAATAAAATCATAGTGACACTGAATACTGATTTTCAAATATTGCTTTACTGATATCTGAGCTTACTAATACTATGATACTGAATAATTGACTCTACTGATATTAATAACTAAATACTAAGGTTGAGATCAGTTTTATCTATCGGGTGATCTCTGAATTGTATTATAATAGTAATGCTTAACTAAATAAGAGATTAGTCCTATATAGCCGGTGATGAATATACTATTAATGAAGATGATTTGACTTAGTTTACATCAGTCCTATCTAATGGGTAATCTCTAAATCTAATGATACTGATACTGTTTGACCAAATCGGAGATCATTCCTATCTAGCGGGTGATCTCTGAATCTGCTGATAATGAGAAAAATCGACTGTATCTAACAAACCTGAATCAATACTAGTAAGCTAAGTTCTTTTACTGAGACTGATTCTGAAACTAAGACCGTAGGAAGTAGTCATCTAACCAACATGCTCTGAATCATAACTTGTGGGGTCCAACCTATAACCTCAGCTGTAAAGGTGTCAGTATCATACTACGGGTAAAGACAACTTTACTTTTGTGAAGTCAGATCTATCTAATAGGTGACCTAAGTATGCGAGTCCTATATAATGAGTGGCATCTCATACTAGTCCTATCTAACGAGTGACATTCCGTACCTACTCTGGCTACATAGTTCTGCAACTTAGGGATTGTTCCTAGGGATCTCAGTCCTCTTTAATGGGTAAGCCACCATCCCTAGGTTCGCTCGGTGCTGAATCCTACTCCCAACTGAAAGACATAAACTAATTCCTTTTGATAAACTGTACTTGACTGAGATAAATCTATTACTAATCATGAGACTTGACTGATGTAGCTGAGTTCACTTGGTTATAAAGACAGGCAGAATACTACTTAAGTTCTTATCTAACCGAATGCTACTCAGTTCTGAATTGATTACCTGAATGCTATTAAGGTCTGAAGTGGATACTTGAATACTACTAAGATCTTATATGAGTATTGAATTGAAGGTGGAATATAATGATACTGAGATTACTGAGTCTTTCTAAGTTCTGTAACTGCCTGAGAGTACTGAATTCTATAACAGGCGAAGTTCTGCTAATTGTGACTTGATTGAAAGTATCTTTAAACTGACACTGGCTCTATACTTGCAGGTAATTTGTCGGGTATAAATACGCCCAGGACTGGATAACATAAAATTTAAAGAAAACCATTCTTGAATAATAATAACAATGGACCTTCATTCACCATTATAATCGCTGAAGCATTTCTTCAAGCACTTGGGAATCTTAAACTATGTAAAGGCATAGGGATGCATGCTAATTTCTCATAATTCATTCAATAAGGAATGCACAAGCATAATAATACATGAAACATATCAAAATTCACTCACTAAGGCATGTCAACAAAACTTGGCGTACATGAACTTATACACAATTTGGGGATTTCTTGTCAACATACTATAATGACCTTATTTCCTTCACATATGGATTTTTTTAAAAATATATGTAGAGCATGCTTTGGTTAAAAAACAAATAATACACCTAAGTATCATAATTTAATCAACCAACATGCAACTTGAAGAGGGTTTATCACGAACATCACACAATTCGTCACATGCAAGAATAAATTGTTAAAATATGTTGTCTAAATCATGAATTAAAACTCAACAACACATAATCATGAACTTCAATACACATAAATCATGAAATCTCATAAATACATAAAATTTGTTATTTTAGAAAGGGTTCTTGGACTTCTTGGGTAGAAGGAACCCAAGAATCAACATCAAACATACCTTATTTCTTGATTTTACAAAGACTAATGGTGGAATTTTCTTGAATTTGGATCCCTAATTTAAAACCCCTAAATTGTTATATAGATAAATTGAGAGAAAAAAGTATATTTTGGTTGAATTGGGGATAAATACCATGTTATAGGCTTATATAGGGCCTTTAAAATAACTCAAAAAAGGGGTATTTACATTACTTGGGCCATAATATATGTGGTACACAAGTTTTCGCGTAAACTAGGTTGTTCGACGCACATTTTATCTCCTAAGTTAGGTTGTGTGTCACACAAATTATGGAATAAGTTAGGTTGTCTGACGCACACCTTATGGCATAACCATTTCAGTAGCCTTAGGTGATTTGTTTGGCGACACACTCTACTGTGCAAAGCCATAACTTCTTTCTCGGTTGTCAGATTTTTGTAAAATTAGTATTGTTGGAAAGCTAATTCGATTATCTACAATTTATTGGGTCTAAATCTGCCAAATTATAACATATACATCTAGTTATGCTCATTCGAATATGAACCTTGCAAAATTAAACACTAAAACTTAATGGATTCGAAAGCTCTTACCTTGCCTTACTCTAAGTGACTCTTATGAACACGATTAACACATCCTAAGCTATCTTATCACTAGAATACTTATTCTAAGTCATGTTCTGAAATATGAATTACAGGATAGGAGGTTTCATATGTAGGAACAATGGCTCATTTTCTAGCTTAGAAATATACGGGGTATTACACTTATGGAATGAAGAAAATCCAACAATTAGCCAAATTTTCTAAGTGTTAAGCCTCTCTTAGTATGTTTTAAATGCTCTAACTACTAGGAAACTTTACAGGGTCTTACAATATCTCCACCTTGTGAACATTCGTCATTGAATGGGATTGACTAGACTGAGAATACTGATGGACTAAACTTACTTAAGAAATGAGAACATCTAAAACATATCTATATTACTGGAACTAGCAATATAATTAAATCTCATACTGAATATGCATGTCTGATGCATGGATACAAGATTGAGTTCTTACACCGAGCACACATATCTGATGCATGAAAAATTAACTCATTAATGCACGACTATAATTACTGATAAACTGAGCTTCTTTATTGAACATGCATGTCTAATGCATGAATACTTGACTAAACTGATTCTTAAATGCTTGACTGAATATGAAACTATAATTGGTACTAACATTGTAAGAAACATCTAAACATGAAACTAAATAGGTTTAAGGGCATGAAAGTATCGAGGAATTATGGTGTATCTCCCCCTTGGGACTTTATGTACCTCTAAGAATACTTACTTCACTTATATACTGGGGTGATGGATAGGGCATCTATGAACTAGATCATAACTGAACCTTGGGAGTTTGAAGCTAATGCCTGGATCATGAACTGATTAAACTCGCAACTTCTAGGATGTTATACCTTGGAATAATTACATTCCTGAGTTTTCGGATGGTATGGTTAGATGAAAAAAAGGGAAAATAAACCATATAAATCTGACTACCTGAATGCTAAAATGACGTATTAGCAGTTCAAACTAACTCAATCTTAAAACTTATGCTTAATTAGATTACTTCTTCAGCACTTTCTCAACTATACTCTCTACTTTAGCTGCAAGTCATAACCATAAGTCTATGAACACTTTACTAAACTGTGTACTGAACTACAATCAAACTACTCTAGAGTCTGCGGTACAATATCTTATATAAATAATAAACTCATTTTTAAAGAATGCACCCAAAAGTACAAAACTCACTGCTAATACTATTTCTTGGGATACAACTCTTAACTTCCTTTAGATCCTGCAATCACAGTTGCTTACTTATGTTATTTTTAACACACACTTGTGTTACTAAATACATCATCTGCTTCTATTTCTTTATAGAATACTAAGATCACACCTTCTCACTCATATACACACCTTCATACTTAGTTTTAAATCAACAAACTTAAATTCTTGCATGCATTGATCAAGCCTACTAATTCCCCTTTCATACAACTAACCCAATGAAATAAAATCTGCTATAATTTTAGATAACACTATCCCAAAACAATCTACGAGGACTGTCAGAGAAAGCTCTATATGTAGGACTTTGAGCTTCACTGCTTCTGTTACCTTGAAAGTAAGCTAGTGTTGACATGAGTTGAGCATAATGAAAATCTACATAGGTTTCTTAGAGAGCGTTTCCATAGCATGATCTGAGACTTGAAAGAAGAAAAACTATTCCTCAAACACTAATAGGCTCCTGTACATAAATTTGATGCACAAAATACCCATGCATAAGACTGTATTAGATGCGGCTTTCAGAATTCCTAGGACACTATTGAACCATAGGCTCTGATACCAAGTTTTTAATGCCCCTAGACTTGCACCTCTGATGCTATATGGTGCTCATGACTTTAAAGAATCACAAGCTAACCCTTTTTTGATATCTATAACTGACCACAGAAAAATATACTATAAAAATTTACAAAATTAGAAGAAACTTGCAATAAGGTTAAAACATCTATCCTAACAACTAGTCTAAAAGCCTCTAAACTGTCTGAACTGGGAAGTTGATGGGAAAAGTCCCCAAATATCTCTGTCTATTAAAATATTGAATCTAATGCAATACTAAAATAAGTATTATCCTTGGATGATGGGGACTCATTACTATCAACCACTGCTGACTGAATCTAGACTGTTAAGGGTGCTCTGGCTCTTGCACTTCTGAACCTCTGGTATAAGACACCATAGCCCAAGAGAAAAGTATACGTCAGTACTTTAAATATACTGGTATGTTAGATGACGTATGTCTAAATATAAGGGTTTGTAGGCATGAACAATACTGATAAAATGATCTGAGTATACTAAAGGAGGATATATGCATGAATTCATAAACCATAACTAAAATTATAGTTATACTGAATACTGAGTTTAGAATATTTCTTTACTGATAACTAAGCTTGATAATATTGTGATACTAAATAACTGAATCTACTGATATTAATAACTGAATATTGAGGTTGAGATCAGCCCTATCTAGTGGGTGATCTCTGAATTATATTGTAATAAGAATGCTTAACTAAATCCGAGATTAGTCCAATCTAGTAGGTAATCTCTAAATATACTGATAATGAAGATGATTTAACTTAGTCTGAGATTAGTTTTATCTAGCGGGTGATCTATAAATTTGATAATACTGATACTGTTTGACTAAATTGGTGATTAGTCCTATCTAGCGGGTGATCTCTGAATCTGCTGATAATGAGAATGATCTACTGTATCTAATAGTCCTGAATCTTTACAAGTAAGATGAGTTCTTTTACTAACACTGATTCTGTAACTGAGACTGTTGGAAGTAGTTATCTAACCGATATACCCCGAATCTTAACTTGTAGGATCTACCCTACAGCCCCGACTGGAAGGATGTCAGTACCGTACCACGGGTAAAGACAACTTTAGTTTTGTGGAGTCAGTCATATCAAGGGGTAACCCTTGAGATTGGTCCTATCTAATGGGTGATCCCTTAGTATGCCAGTCCTATCTAATTAGTGGCATCTCGTACCTACACTGGCTACATAGTTCTAGAACTTAGGGATTGCTCTTAGGGATCTCAGTCCTCTCTAATGGGTAAGCCCCCATCCCTAGGTTCCTTCGGTGCTAAATCCTACTCCCAACTGAAAGACACTGAATGGATTACTTTCCTTAAACTATACCCGACTGAGCTGAATCTATTACTGATCATGTTACCTGACTGATCTAGCTGAGTTCACTTTGTTCCAAAGACTAGCGGAATACTACTTACGTTCGTTATCTAACTTAATGCTACTTAGTTCTAAATTAATAACTTTAATGCTACTAAGGTCTGAACTCGATAACTAAATACTACTAAGATCTGAGCTAAGTACTGAATTGAAGATGGAATACTAATGATACTGAGATTACTGAGTCTTTTTAAGTTCTGTAATTATCTGAGAGTACAAAATTTTCTAACTGGCTGAGTTTTACTGATTGTGGATTGATTGGGAGTATCTTTAAACCGACACTGGCTCTATTCTTACAGCTAATTTTTTAGGTATAAATACCCCCAGGACTTGATAACACAAAAGTTAATCATAACCATTCTTGAATCATCATGACAATTGACTTTCATTCACCAATACAATCACTAAATCTTTTCTTCAAACACTTGGGAATCTTAAAACATGTAAAGGTATAGGGATGCATACTAATTTCTCATAATTTATTAAATAAGGAATGCACAAGCATCAGAATTCATGTAACATATCATAATTCACTCACTAAGGCATTTCAACAATCACTTGGCACACATGATCTTATACACAATTTCGGGATTTCTAGTCAACATGCTATAATGACACTATTTCCTTCACACAAGGATTTTATCAAACATATGGGGAGCATGCATTGGTTAAAAAATATATACTACACCTAAGTATCATGATTTCATCAACCAAAATGCAACTTGAATAGGGATTATCATGAACATCACACAATTTATCATGTGAAAGAATCAATTCTTAATACTTATAGTCGAAATCATGAATTAAAACTAAAAAACACATAATCATGAACTTCAACTCACATAAATCATGAAATCTCATAAATACATAAACTTTGTAATTTTTAAAAGGCTTCTTGGACTTCTTGGGTGGTAGTAACCTAAGAATCAACATCTAACATAGCTTAGTTCTTGACTTTACAAACACTGATGGTGGAATTTTCTTTAATTTGGATCCCCAATTAAAAACCCCTAAATTTTTCTTGAGATAAATTGAGAGAAGAGAGTATATTTTGGTTAATTTGTGGCTAAATCCCATTTCATAGGATTATATAAGGGTGGGAACTACACGTTCCACCCTTAAAATAACTCAAAAATGGGTTATTTATGTCACTTAGGCTAGAATATATGCGTCGCATAACTTATCGCATAAATTAGGTTGTGCGTCGCATATCTTATCGCCTAAGTTAGTTTGTGCATCGAACACCTTATGGAATAACCATTCCATTAGCTTTAGTCGATTTGTTAGGAAACACACTTCACGTTTTAAAACCATAACTTCTTGCTCGGGTGCTGGATTTTGGTAAAATTTGTATCGTTGGAAAGCTAATTTCATTATCTAAAATTTGATGGCTCTAAATTTGCCAAATTAGTAGATATACATCAAGTTATACCAGTTCAAAAATGAACCTTGCAAAATCAAACACTAAAGCTTGATGGATTCAAAAGCTCCTAGCTTGCCTTACTCTAAGTGACTCTTATAAACACACTTAACACATCATAAGCTCTCTTCTCACTAGTATACTCATTGTAAGTCATGTTCTCAAATATAAAGCACAGGATAGAAGGTTTCATACATAGGAACAATGGCTCATTTTCTAACTTTGAAATATACGGGGTATTATACTTATGAATTGAAGAAATTCCAACACTTAGCAAAATTTTCTAATTTTCAAGCCTATCTTGGCATGCTTCAAAAGCTCTAACGACTAGAAAAATATATTGGCTGACTAGAGTGAGAATACTGATACACTGAACTTAGTTAAGAAACAAGAACATCTGAAATATGTTTATATGACTTGAACTACTGATATACTGAAATCTCATGATGAATCTGCATGTCTGATGCATGGATATATGACTGAGTACTTACATTGAGCATGCATATCTTATGTATCAAATATTGACTAATAAATGCATGACTGAAATTACTGATAAACTGAGCTTCTTTACTGAACATGTATGTCTAATGCATGAATAATTGACTGAACTTACTTTTCAATGCTTTTCTAAATATGAAATGATAATTGAAACTAACTTTGTGAGAAATATCTAAATAAACAACTGAATGGGTTTAAGGTCATGAAAGTATAGGGGAATTATGAGGTATCTCCCCCTTGGGACTCTATGCACGTCTAAGAATACTTACTTCACTGATATACTGGGGCGGTGCATAGGGTATCTATTACCAAGATCATAACTAAACCTTGGAAGTTTGAAACTAATGCATGGCTCATGAACTAACTGAACTCAAAACTTCTAGGATGTTCTATGTTGGAATAGTGAAATTCCTGAGTTTCTGAATGGTATAGTTAGATGAAAATATGGTAAAATAAAACATATGAATCTAACTGCCTGAATTCTAAAATGACTTATAGGTTGTTCAAACTAACTCATTATGAAAAATTATGCTAAATTGGAGTATTTCCTCTGCATTTTCTTAACTACACTCTCCACTTTAGCTTTAAGTAATCACCATAAGTCTGTGAATACCAAAGTTTGAAATGAACCACAATCAATCTACTCTAGAGTTTGGGATACAATAATGTACATAAATGATAAACTCATCTTGAAAGACTACACCTAAAAGTTTAAAACTCACTGCTAATACTATCTCTTGGGATACAACTCTTAATTTCCTTTAGCTCCTGCAATCATAGTCGTGTACTTATGCTATTTTCAACATATGCTTGTCTTACTAAACACATCATCTTTTTTTGTTTCCTCATAGACTACTAAGATCACACCTCCTCACTCATATACACACCTTCATACCTAGTTGTAAATCAACTAACATAATTTATTGAATGCATTGTTCAAGCCTACTGATACACGTTTCATATATCTAACTCCATAAAATAAAATCTGCTTAAATTTTAGATAACACTATCCAAAAACTATTTATGGGGACTATCTAAAAAGATCTATCCATAGGACTTTGAGCTTTACTGCTTCTGTTACCTTGAAAGTAAGGTAGGGTTGACATGAGTGGAGCATAATGAGAATCTACAAAGGTTTCTTAGAGAGCCTTTCCATAGCATAATCTAAGACATGAAAGAATGGAAACTTTTCCTAAGAATCTCATAGCCTTCTATACATAAATGTGGCGCGCAATACCGCATCAGACTTCCTAGGACACTGTTCAACCTTAGGCTCTGATACCAAGTTAGTAACTCCCCAAGTCTAGTACACCAGACGCTATACAGTGCTCATGACTCTGAAGGATCACAAGCTAACCCTTTTTTGATATGTAAAACTAAGCACTGCCTAATATACTATAAAAATAGGGAAAACTAGAAGAAACTTTCCGTATGGTTAAAAATAAACTAAAATACAACTAAAATAAGATTTATAATATCAAAACTAAAATGTCTATCTGAATAACTAGTTTGAAAGCCTCTACACTGTCTGAACTGTGGAGCTGATGGGACAAGACCCCAACTAACTCCGTCAACTAAAATACTAAATCTAATGCTATAATAAAATAATTATTATCCTTGGATGATGAAGAATCACTGCTATCAACTACTGCTGATTGAATCTGGATAGCTACGCGTGCTATGGCTCTCATCCTTCTGAACATGTGGTATAAGACACCATAGTGCAAAAGAAAAGTATGCGTGAGACCTTTGAATGTACTAGTATGCTAGATGTGGGAAGGCTGAATGGAAGGGTTTATATGCATGAACAATACTAACTAAATAATCTGAGTAAACTAAATAAGGATACGTGTATGAATGCATGAATCATAACTAAAATCATAGTGACAATGAATGCTGAGTTTTGAATGTTGCTTTAATGATATCTGAGCTTACTAATACTGAGATACTAAATAAATTAATGTACTAATATTAATAACTAAATACTGAGGTTGAGATTAATCCTATCTAGTGACTGATCTCTGAATTATTTTATAATGAAAATGCTTAACTGAATCTGAGATTAGTCCTATCTAGCGGGTGATCTCTAAATATACTAATAATAAAGATAATTTGAAATAGTCTAAGATCAATCATATCTAGCGAGTGATCTATAAATATGATAATACTGATACTATTAGACTAAATCAGAGATTAGTCTATCAAGTGGGTGATCTTTAAATCTGCTAATAATGAAAATGATCTACTATATCAAACAGTCCTAAATCTATACTATTAAGCTAAGTTCTTTTACTGAGACTAATTCTAAAACTGAGACTATGGGAAGTAGTCATCTTACCAACACACCCCAAATCATAACTTGTGGGGTCCAACCTATAACCCTAGCTAAAAGGTTATCAGTATCATGCCACGGGTAAAGATAACTTTACTTTTCAGGAGTTAGTCTTATTTAACGGGTGACCCTGAGATTAGTCCTATCTAACGGGCGATCCCTGACTATGCAGTCCTATCTAATAGGTGGAATCTCGTACCTACACTGGCTACTTAGTTCTAGAACTTAGGGATGGCTCTTAGGGATTTAGGTCTTCTCTAATGGGTAAGCCTCCATCCCTACGTTCCCTCGGTGCTGAATCCTACTCCCAACTGAAAGACACTGAACAGATTCTTTTTCTTAAACTGTACTTTACTGAGTAGAATATGTTACTGATCATGTCACTTGACTGGTCTAGCTGAGTTCACTTGGTTCCAAAGATTGGTAGAATACTACTGAAGTTCAGTATCTAACTGAATGCTACTAAGTTCTGAATTAATTACTTGAATACAACTGAGGTCTGAACTGGATACTTGAATACTACTAAGATATGAGTTGAGTACTGAACTGAAGTTTGAATACTCATGATTCTGATATTACAGAGTCTTTCTAAGTTCTACAACTGTCTGAGAGTACTGAAATCTGTAACTGGCAGAGTTCTACTGATTATAGTTTGATTGATAGTATCTATAAACTGACATTTTCTCTAGACTTGTAGCTAATTTGTCGGGTACAAATACACCCAGGACTCGATAACATTAAAGTTAAACAAAACTGTTCTTGAATAATCATGACAATGGACTTTTATTAACTAGTACAATGACTAAAGCATTTCTTCACACACTTGGGAATCTTAAAAAATGTAAAGGTATAGGGATGCATACTAATTTCTCATAATTCATTAAGTAAGGAGTTTAAAATTATAAGAATGTACGCAACATATCATAATTCACTAACTAAGGCATTTCAACAAACACTTGGCATACATGAACTTATACACAATTTGGGTATTTTTTGCCAACATTCTATGATGACCCCATTTCCTTCACACAAGCATTTTATTAAAAATATGACGAGCATGATTTGGTTATTCAAAAATTACTACACCTAAGTATCATGATTTCATCAACCAACATGAAACTTGTAAAGGGTTTGTCATGAACAACAGACAATTCATCACATGCTAGAATCAATTCTTAAAACCTTCAGTCTAAATCATGAACTAAAACTAAACAACACATAATCATGAACTTCAATACACATAAATAATGAACTCTCATAAATACATAAACTTTGTAATTTTAAAACGGGTTCTTGGACTTCTTGGGTAGAAAAAACCCAAGAATCAACATTTAACATACCTTAGTTCTTGATTTTATGAAGACTGACGACAGAATTTTCTTAAATTTGGATCCCCAATTGAAACCATAAATTGCTTTTGAGAGAAATTGAGAGAAAAGAGTATATTTTTGTTTAATTAGGACTAAATACCATGTTGTAGGTTTATATAGCAGCAGAAAATACCAATTCTACCATTAAAATAACTAAAAAATAGGGTATTTATGTCACTTGGGTCATAATATATGCAGCGCACAACTTATCGAATAAACCAGGTTGTGCGGTGTACATTTTATCACCTAAGTTAGGTTGTGCGTTGGACAACTTATGGCTTAAGTTAGGTTGTGCTTTGCACATCTTATTGCATTACCATTCCAGTAGCCTTAGGCGATTTGTTAGGTTATGCACTCCACTTTGCAATGCCATAACTTCTTGCTCGGGTGTCAGATTTTGGTAAAATTGGTTTCTTTGGAAATATAATTCAATTATCTATAATTTGGTGGGCCTAAAAATGCTAAAATACCATATATACATAAATTTATGTTCGTTAAAAAATAAACCTTGCAAAATCAAACACTAAAACTTGATGGATTCGAAAGCTCTTAGCTTCCCTTACTCTAAGTGACGCTTATGAACATGCTTAACCCATCATAAGGTTTATTCTCACTAGAAAACTCATTGTAAGTCATGTACTCAAATATAAATCACAGGAGAGGAGGTTTCATACGTAGGAACAATGGCTCATTTTCTAGCTTTGAAATATACGAGGTATTACACTTATGAAATGAAGAAATTCCAGAACTTAGCTTAATTTTATAAGTGTTAAGCCTCTATTAGCATGTTTAAAAGCTCTAATGACTAGGATAATTTATGGGGTCTTATATTATTTCCCCCTTGGAAAGATTCGTCCATGAATGGGAGTGACTTGACTAAGAATACAAATGGACTGAACTTCCTTAAGGAATGAGAAAATCAGAAATATGTCTATATGACTGGAACTACTGATATACTAAAATCTCATACTGAATATGCATGTCTGATGTATGGATACATGACTGAGTTCTTAAACTAATAATGCATATCCAATATATGAAATATTGACTCATAAATGCACGACTGAAATTACTGATAAGCTGAGCTTATTTACTAAACATACATGTTTAATGCATGAATACTTGACTGAACTGACTCTTGAATACTTGACTAAATATGACATGCTAATTGATACTGACGGTAACATAAGTTATATTGTGCATCGTACACCTTATGGCATTACAATTCTAGTAGCCTTAGGCGATTTGTTAGGCGATACACTCTACTTTGCAAAGCCATAACTTCTTGCTCGGGTGGCGAATTTGGGCAAAATTGGTATTATTGGAAAGATAATTTCATTATGTATAATTTGGTGGGTCTAAATCCACCCAAATGCAACATATACATCAAGTTATGCTCATTAAAAGATGAACCTTACAAAATCAAACACTAAAACTTTATGGATTTGAAAGCTCTTAGCTTGCCTTACTATAAGTGACTCTTATGAACACGGTTAACATATCATAAACTCTCTTATCACTAGGAAACTTATTGTAAGTCATGTACTCAAATATGAATCATAGGATAGAAGGTTTCATACGTAGGAACAATGGCTCATTTCCTAGCTTAAAAATATACGGGGTATTACGCTAATGGAATGAAGAAATTCTAAAACTTAGCCAAATTTTCTAAGTGTTAGTCCTTTCTTGGCATGCTTTAAAAGCTCCAAAGACTATGACAATTTATGGGGCCTTACTTTTTCTCCTCCTTGGGAACATTCATTCTCAAATTGGACTGACTATATCATCACTGAACCTTAGGGGTACGAAACTAAGGCATGGCTCATGAACTGACTGAACTTGCAACTTCTGGGATGTTCTACCTTGGAGTAGTTACATTCCTGAGTTTTAGGATGGTATAGTTTGATGAAAAGATGGGAAAATAAACCATATAAATATGACTACATGACTGCTAAACAAACTTATTGGTTGTTCAAACTAACTCATGCTGAAAACTTATACTTAATTGGAGTACTTCTTCTACACTTTCTCAACTACACTCACCACTTTAGCTTCAAGTCATCACAATAAGTCTGTGAACACTTTGCTTAACTCAAAACTGAACAACGATTAATCTATTCTAGAGTTTGGGGTACAATAATGTACATAAATAATAAAATCATCTTAAAAGAATGCACCTGAAAGTATAAAACACACTGGTAATACTATCTCTTGGGATACAACTCTTAACTTCCTTTAGCTCCTGCAACCATAGTCACATACTTCTCTTTGGATACTATTATCTACTTCTATTTCTTCATAGACTACTAAAATTATGCCTCCTCACTCATATAAAAAACTTCATACTTAATTTTAAATCAATAAACTAAAATTCTTGCATGTATTTTGCAAGCCTACTAATTCAATTTTCAAATAACTAACCCCATGAAATAAAATCTGCTTAAATTTTAGATAACACTATCCAGAAACAATCTGCGGGGACTGTCTGAGAAAGCTCTATGTGTAGGACTTTGATCATCACTGCTTCTGTTACCTTGAAAGTACGATGGGGTTGACATGAGTAGAGCATAATTAGAATCTACATAGATTTCTTAGAGAGACTTTTTATAGTAAGATCTGAGACATGAAAGAAGGGAAACTTTTCCAAAAACATCTCATAGCCTCCTATACATAAATGTGGCACGCAATAATCCCATGTATAATACTCTACTAGATGCGGCTTTCATACTTCCTAGGACTCTATTGAACATTAGGCTTTGATACAAAGTTTGTAATTCCCCGAGTCTGGCACCCCGAATGCTACACGGTGCTTATGACTCTGTAGGATCACAAGTTACCACTTTTGGGATATCTATAACTAAGCACTGCATAATATACTATAAAAATACAAAAAACAATAAGAAACCTCCCATAAGGTTAGAAATAAACTAAAATACAACTGAAATAATTTTAACAATATCAAAACTAAAACATCTATCTGAACAACTAGTCTAAAAGCCTCTAAATTGTCTGAACTATGGAGTTGATAGGAGAAGTCCCCAACTAACTCCGTCTACTAAAATAATGAATCGAATGCAATAATAAAATAAGTATTATCCTCGTATGATGAGGAGTCACTGATATCAACCACTGCTAACTGAATTTGGACTTCTAAGGGTGCTCTGGCTCTCGCGCTTCTGAACCTATGGTATAAGATATTATAGAGCAAGATAAAAGTATGCATCAGTACTTTGAATGTACTAGTATACTATATGAGGTAAGGTTTAGAGAGAGTATTTATATGTATGAACAATACTGACTAAATAATCTGAGAATACTTAACGCGGGTACGTGCATGAATGCATAAACCATAACTAAAATCATAGTGACACTGAATACTGAGTTTGGAATATCTCTTTACTGATATCTGAGCTTGCTAATACTGGGATACTGAATAACTAAATCTATAAATATTAATAACTGAATACTGAGGTTGAGATCACTCCTATCTAGTGGGAGATATCTGAATTGTATTATAATGATAATGCTTAACTAAATCTGAGACTAGTCCTATCTAAAAGGTGTTCTCTAAATATACTAGTGATGAAGATGATTTGGCTCAGCCTAAGATCAGCCCTATCTAGCGGATGAAATCTAAATCTGATGATACTGATATTGTTTGACTAAATCTAAGATCAGTTCTATCTATCGAGTAATCTCTAAATCTACTGATAATGAGAATGATCGATTGTATCTGACAGTCCTAAATTTTTACTACTGAGCTGAGTTCTTTTCCTAAGACTTATTCCGAAAATGAGACTAAGGGAAGTAGTCATCTAACCTACATGCGCTGAATCTTAACTTATGGGGTCCAACCTATAACCCCAGCTGAAAGGGTGTCTGTACCATGCCACGGGTAAAGACAACTTTACTTTTGTGGAGTAAGTCCTATCTATCGGGTGACCCCTGAGATCAGTACTATCTAACGGGTGATCCCTGAGTATGCCAGTCCTATCTAATAGGTGGCATCTCATACCTACGCTGGCTACATAGTTCTAGAACTTACGGATTGCTCCTAGGGTTCTCAGTCCTCCTTATTAGGTGAGCGTCCATCCCTAGCATCTCTCGGTGCTAAATCCTACTCCTAACTAAAAGACACTGAACTGATTATTTTCTTAAACTGTACTTGACTGAGCTGAATCTATTACTGATCATGTTACTTGACTGATCTAGCTGAGTTCACTTGGTTCTTAAGACTGACAGAATACTACTAAAGTTCATTACCTAACTTAATGCAACTAAGTTCTTAATTGATTGCTTGAATGCTACTGAGGTGTGAACTGGATACTGGAATACTACTAAGATGTTAGTTGAGTACTGAACTGAAGCTGGAAATGATACTAAGATTAGTATATCTTTCTAAGTTCTATAACTATCTGAGAGTACTAAATTCTATAATTGGCAAAGTTCTACTAGTTGTGGCTTGATTGAGAGTATCTTGAAACTGACTCTGGCTGTAGACTTGCAGCTAATTTGTCAGGTATAAATACCCCCAAGACTCGGTAACATAAAAGTTAAACATAACTATTCTTGAATAATCATGTCAATGAGCTTTCATTCACCATAACAATCACTAAAGAATTTTTTTAAGAACCTGGGAATCTTAAAATATGTAAAGGTATAGGGATGTATGCTAATTTGTTATAATTCATTCAATAAGTAATTCAGAAGCATAAAAATGCATGCAACATGTCATAATTCACTCACTAAGATGTTTTAACAAACACTTGGCATACATGAACCGATACACGATTTAAGGATTTCTTGTCAACGTGCTATAATGACCCAATTTCCTTCACACAAGCATTTTATCAAACATATAGGGAGCATGCTTTGGTTATTAATAAAACACTACACCTAAGTATCATGATTTAATCAACCAACATGAAACTTGAAAAGGGTTTATCATGAACATCACACCATTCATCACATGCTAGAATCAATTCTTAAAACCTGTAGTCTATATCATGAATTAAAACTCAACAACACATAATCATGAACTTCAATACATATATATCATGAAATCTCATAAATACATAAACTTTATAATTTTGAAAATGATTTTTCAACTTCTTAGGTGGAATTAACCCAAGAATCAACATTTAACATACCTTCGTTCTTGATTTTACGAAGATTGATGGTGGAATTTTCTTTAATTTGGATCCCCAATTGAAAACCCCTATAATGTTCTTGAGAGAAATTAAGAGATAAGAGTATATTTTGGTTGAATTGGAGCTAAATCCCATGTTATAGGCTTATATAAGGGTGGTAAATACCCATTCTACACTTAAAATAACTCAAAAATAGGGTGTTCACATCACTTGGGCCATAAGTTATTCGGTGCACAACTTATCGCGTAAACTAGGTTGTCCGGCCCACATCCTATCTCCTAAGTTAGGCTGTACGTCGTACAACCTATGGCATAATTAATATTATGCGTCGTACACCTTATGGCATAACTATTCCAGCAGCCTTAGGGTATTTGTTAGGCGACGTACTCCACTTTACAAAGCCATAACTTCTTGCTCAGGTGTTGGATTTTGGTAAAAATTGGTATCGTTGGAAAGCTAATTCGATTCTATAAAATTTGGTGGGTCTAAATATGCAAAAATACCACATATAAAACAAGTTATGCCTATTAAAAGATGAACTTTGTGAAATCAAACACTAAAACTTGATGGATTTGAAAGCTCTTAGCTTGTCTTATACTACGTGACTCTTATGAACACCCTTAACACATCATAATATCTCTTCTCACCAGGATACTCATTTTATGTCATGTACTCAAATATGATTCACAGGATAGAAGCTCTCTTATGTGGGAATAATGGCTCATTTTCTAGCTAAGAAATAGAAGGGGTATTACAATTATGAAATGAATAAATTCCAACACTTAGACAAATTTTCTAAGTGTTAAGCCTCTCTTGGAATTATTTAAAAGCTCTAACGACTAGGAAAATTAATGGGGTCTTACATTATCTCCCCCTTGAGAATATTTGTCCTCGAATTGGACTGACTAGACTGAGAATATTGATGGACAGAACTTACTTAAGGAATGAGAACATCTGAAACATGTCTACATGACTAGAACTATTGATATACTGAAATCTCATACTTAATATGCATTTGTGATACATGGATACGTGACTGACTTCTTACACGGAGCATTCATATCTGATGCATGAAATACTGACTCATAAATACAAGACTGAAATTACTGATAAGCTGAGCTTCTTTACTAAACATGCATATTCAATGCATGAATAATTAATTGAACTAACTCTTGAATGCTTGACTGAATATGCAATGATAATTGATACTAAATTTGTGAGAAACGTATAAACATGCAACTGAATAGGCTTAAGGGCATGAAAGTATTGGGGAATTATGGGGTATCTCCCCCTTGGTACTCTATGTCCCTGTAAGAATACTTACTTCACAGATATACTGGGGCGATGCACAAGACATCTATGTAAAGGATCATAACTGAACCTTGGAAGTCTGAAACTAACACATGGTTGATGAACTGACTGAACTCGCAACTTCAAAAATTTATATCTTGGAATAGTTACATTCCTAAGTTTCTGGATGGTATGGTTAGATGAAAATATAGGAATATAAACCATATGAATCTGACTGCCTGATTGCTAAATTAACTTACTGGATGTTCAAACTAACTCATTCTAAAAACTTTTGCTTAATTGGAGTCCTTCTTCTCCACTTTCTCAACTACACTCTCCACTTTAGCTTTAAGTTTTCACCATAAGTCTGTGAACACTTCACTAAACTATGAAATGAACCACAATTTATCAACTCTAGAGTCTGGGGTACAATAATGTACATAAATGATAAATTCATTTTGAAAGACTGCAGCTAAAAGTATAAAACTCACTGCTAATACTATTTCTTGGGATACAACTCTTAACTTAAAGTATAAACCATATAAAATACAATTTTCATCTGCTTTTGTTCCTTCATAGACTACTAAGATCACACCTCCTCACTAATATACACATATTTATATTTAGTTTTAAATCAATAAACTTAAATTCTTGCATGCATAGTTCAAGCCTACTAATTCACTTTTCATACAACTAACCCCATGAAACAAAATCTACTTAAATATTAGATAACACTTTCCCGAAACTATAAGAGAGGGCTGCCTAAGATATCTGTATCTGTAGGACTTTGAGCTTCACTGCTTCTATTACCTTAAAAGTAAGGTGGGGCTGACATGAATAGAGCATAATGAGAATCTACATACGTTACTTATATAGCCTTTCCATAGCATGATCTAAGACATACAAGAAGGGAAACTTTTCCTAAAACATCTCATAGCCTCCTGTACATAAATATGGAGTGGAACACACCCATACATAAGACTACTAGCTCTTAGACTTCCTAGGACACTATTAAACCTTACTCTCTGATACTAAGTTTGTAACGCCCCAAGTCTGGAACCCCAAATGCTACACGATGCTCATGACTCTGAAGGATCACAAGCTAACCCTTTTTTGATAACTATAACTAAGCACTGTATAATATATAACAAAAATGTATAAAACTAGAAGACACTTGCCATAAGGTTAAAAATAAACTAAAATACAACTGAAATAAGTTTAACAATATCAAAACTAAAATATTTATCTGAACAGCTTGTTTGAAAGCCTCAAAACTATGTAAAATGTGTTGTTGATGGGCCAAGTTCCCAACTAACTCCGTGTACTTAATACTGAATCTAATGGAAAAATAAAATAAATTTTATCCTCTGATGATGAGGAATCGCTGCTATCAACTACTGCAGATAGAATCTAGACTGCTAAGGGTGCTCTGGCTCTCATGCTTCTTAATCTTTGGTATAAGACACCATAGCATAAGAGAAAAGTATGGGTTAGTACTTTGAATGTACTACTATGCTAGATGAGGTAAGGATAAATGCAAGGGTTTATATGCATGAACAATACTAACTAAATAATCTGAGATTACTAAATAAGGATACGTGCATGAATGAACAAACCATAACTAAAATCATAGCAACACTGAACACTGAGTTCCAAATATTTCATTCCTAATATCTGAGCTTACGAATACTGGGATACTAAATGACTAAATATTTTGATATTAATAACTAAATACTGCGGTTATGACCTCTCCTTTCTAGTGATTGATCTCTAAATTATATTATAATAAGAATGCTTAACTGAATCTAAAATCAGTCATATCTAGCGACTGATCTCTAAATATACTGATAATAAAGATGATTTGACTTAGTCTGAGATCAATCCTATCTAGCGGGTGATCTCAAAATCTGATGATACTGATATTGTTAGACTAAATCAAAGATCAGTCCTATCTAATGGGTGATCTTTGAGTCTGTTGATAATAAAAATAATTTTCTGTATCTAATAGTCTCGAATCTGTACTACTGTGCTGAGTTTTTTTACTGAGACTTATTCTGAAACTAAAAATGTATGAAGTAGTCATCTAACCCACATGCCTCGAATCATAAATTGTGGGATCCAACCTATAACCTCAACTAGAAGGGTGTCAGTATCGTGCCACGGGTAAAGACAACTTTACTTTTGTGGAGTCAGTCCTATCTTTCGGGGGACCCCTAAGATCAGTCATATCGAATAGGTGATCCTTGAGTATACCGGTCCTATCTAAGGGGCGGCATCTCATACCTACACTAGCTACATAGATTTTTAACTTAGGGATTACTTATAGGGATCTCAGTCCTCTCTAACGGGTGAGCACCCATCCCTAGGTTTGCTTGGTGTTGAATCCTACTCCTAACTGAAAGACACTGAACTAATTCTTTAACTCAAATTAAACTAGACTGAGCTGAATCTATTACTGATCATGTTACTGTACTGATCTAGTTGAGTTCACTTAGTTCCGAAGACTAATGCAATACTGCTGAAGTTCGTTGTTTGACTGAATGCTACTAAGTTCTGAATTGATTACTGGAATGATAATAATGATACTGAGATTACTTAGTCTTTATAAGTTATGTAATTATCTGAGAGTACTGAATTATTTAACTGGCTATGTTTTACTAATTGTGGCTTGATTAAGAGTATCTTGAAACTGACACTGGCTCTAGACTTGCAGCCATTTTTTCGTGTCTAAATACCCCCCAGGACTCAATTACATAAAATTTATATATAACTATTCTTGACTAATCATGACAATGGACTTTCATTCACCATTATAATCACTGAAGCATTTCTTCAAGAACTTGGGAATCTTAAAACTTTTAATGTACAAGAATAATAATCCATGCAACATATCATAATTCACTTACTAAGGAATTTCAACAAATACTTGGCTTACATGAACTTATACACAATTTGGGGATTTCTTGTCAACATGCTATAATGACCCTATTTCCTTCACACAAGCATTTTGTCAAACATATGAGGAGCATGCTTTTGTTATACAAAAATTACTACACCTAAGTATAATGATTTAATTAACCAACATGCAACTTGAAGAGGGTTTACCATTAACATCACACAATTCATCACATGCTAGAATCAATTCTGAAAACATCTAATCTAAATCATGAATTAAAACTCAGCAACACATAATAATGAACTTCAATACACAAAAATCATGAAATATTATAAATACATAAAATTTCTAATTTTGAAAAGGATTGTTGGACTTCTTGGGTGGAAGGAACCTAGGAATAAAGATCTAACATACCTTAGTTCTTTATTTTACAATGACTGACGGTGGAATTTTCTTGAATTTGGATGCCCAATTGAAAACCGCTAAATTGTTCTTTCGAGAAATTGAGAGAAGAGAGTATATTTTGTTTGAATTAGGGCTAAATCCTATGTTATAGGATTATATAGTTGTGGGAAATACCCATTCTGCCCATAAGATAACTCAAAAATAGGATATTTACATCAAAAGGGCAATAAGATATGTGGCGTACAACTTATCGCGTAAACAAGGTTGTGTGGCACATATCTTATCATGTAAGTTATGTTGTGCGTCTCACAACTTATGGAATAAGTTAGGTTGTTCGCCGTACACCTTATGGAATAACCATTCCAGTAGCTTTAGGTCATTTGTTAGGCAACACACTCTACTTTGCAAAGCCATAACTTCTTGCTCGGGTGTCAGAATTTTTTAAAATTGGTATAGTTAGAAAGCTAATTCAATTCTCTAAATTTAGTGGGTGTAAATCTAATAAAATACCACATATACATCAATTTATTCTCATTCAAAGGTGAACCTTGTGAAATCAAATAATAAAACTTGATGGATTCGAAAGCTCTTAGCTTGCCTTACTCTAAGTCACTCTTATGGACATGATTAAAACATCATAAGATTTCTTATCACTAGGATACTCATTATAAGTTATGTAATCAAATATGAATCTTTGGATAGGAGGTTTTATTCGTAGGAATAATGGTTGATTTTCTAGCTTAGAAATATACAGGGTATTATAGTTTTCAAATGAAGAAATTCCAATACTTAGCCAAATTTTCTAATTGTTAGTCCTCTCTTGGCATGCTTTAAAATCTCTAATGACTAGGATAATTTATGGGGTCTTATAGGTGTTGCCCACTGGGGCACTACAAGCAGTACCCTACTGATTCGGGTAATCGGACTGCGCTAGGGGATGGTTACAATGACCCTGAGAACCTAACTAAGGACAATTTCTGATTCTATGGCCTAGCTTTCCATACACAAAACAAATATCACTTCCAACTCTTTAGACACCCTGATGGTTTCTGTAATATTTCTGACAAAGAGGATTTGTTCGAGCACTGCTGACATTACGCTATGATTTAGAGCCTAGATCCCTATCTTTGGTGCCATTCCTAAACTTAAGGACTGGAGCACTGGCTAAAGACAGAGCTGGAATCAAAGATTTTTTATGAAACTGGGAATAGTTATTGCCTTCTGACTTAGGCTGAGTGAAATTGAAGCTATCAGTTCTATCTCTATTATTCTCCATCTCTCTCTCCCCTTTATCTTTGCCTCTTCTATCTACTGAGCATAGACTATAAGCCTGGATATATCTATATCCTTAATTCGCATCAGTGTTTTGCACTCCTTAACCATACTCTCTGACACCCTAGACACAAACTTACTCATTCTGGACCTATTGTCTGCTACTACATAGGGAGCATACCTGGCTAACTGAGTAAAATTGAGAGGATACTCTTTCACACTCATGCTGCCTTGCCTGAGATTGATGAACTCTAACACCTTAGCTTCTCTTATCTCCAAGGGAAAGAATCTATCTAAAAATACAGTAGCAAACTCTTCCCACTCTATGGGCCTTACATTTATACCCCTTTCTACCTTTCACTATTTAAACCATGTATGAGCTATATCTTTTAGCTGATAGGTAGCTAACTCAACACTCTCACCGAAATTTACTTCTATAATATCTATGACTCTCTAAACCTGATCAAACTTTTGTGGATCCTCTTTTGACTTTGAGAATAGGGAAAGATTCATTTGAGTGAAGTCCCAAATCCTAGCTGCAACAGTATTGTTCATTTTGAGCTACTATGGAATTGGCTAGTATAGTAAATGTAGCTTTAAATTCTGCATGGGAGACATGCTTGTCTAAGGAAACTACCTGAGCGGGTTGATGTGCTGACTGGTTTCTTATTCTTCTTCTGTTGGTCTTTTTGGGCTGCATATTCTATAAATAGAAGTAAGAAAGAATTAGACTGAGATTTTAACCTGAGTTCATGCTCACTCATATGACATAAATACTGGAAGAAGGGAAACTTTTCTAAAAAACATTTCATAGCCTCATGTCCATAAGTGTGGCGTGCTATACACATATGCATAAGACTCTACTTGATGCTACTTTTCAGAATCCCTAGGATTCTATTGAATCTTAGGCTCTGATACCAAGTTTGTAATGCCTCAATCTACAACTTGGATGCTATATGGTGCTTACGACCCCAAAGGACCATAAGTTAATCCACGGTTGATATCTACTGTGAGAACTTAATAAAAATACTTTAATAAATATGGAAAATAGGTTGAAATGCCATAAGGTTAAAAATTTGAATACTGATAAAGAATATAAATAATAATAATAATACACGAAACAGAATATTATCTGAAATTCCTCTTACTAAACTGTCTAAAAATTGAGTTGATGGGACAAACCCCCAACAGACTATGCCTACTTAAATACTAAAATAAAACACATCCTTGATAGATGAGGAACCACTACTAAATGTGACATTGCTGGCTGAATCTGAATTTGTCTATGTACGATCAAGAACCTGAGCTTTCGAACCTCTTATATGAGACAGTATAGCACAAAAAAAAAGTCTGCATCAATACGTGGAATATACTGGTATGCTAGATAAGGTGAGGCTGAATGAAAGGGTTTATATGCATGAATAGTAACAGGCTAAATGATATAAAATAATTGAATAAAAGTACATAAGAAAATGAAACTGCTGGAAATACTGAGTATGCAATACTGCACATATACATTTATAATGTATCTAAACTTTTACCGAAGCTGAGTATTGATTTTTGATACTGAGTAACTAACATCTGAGATTACTAATAACTGAATTTCTAATAACTGTGTCACTGTGTCTGACAGTCCTAATTTTGTAGAACTGAACTGAGTTCTATACTAAGATTGAAACTGAGACTGTGGAAAGTAATTATCTAAATGATATACCCCTTTTTTGAGTAGATTTGGGGTACAACCTTTAACCCCAACCAAAAGGGTATAGGTATTGTGTTGTGGGTAAAGACAAGCTGAAGAGTTACCCTCATCTACGAGGTACTCTAATGAGAATGATGGAAATTTCAACTGACAGGTTAAAACACCTCATCAACCCTCAACTGGCAGGTTGATGTCTCAAACTATGCTTGCTACATAATTTTGGAATGCAAGGACTACTTCAAAGAGTCATACCCTCTACGGCAGGTGAGCCCAATCCCTGAGTTCACTCAGTGCTGAATCCTACTCCCAACTGAACAGATAATAAATAAATTATACTAAGCAGAACTAGACTGATACTAGACTTTTGCTGAGTTTTATAACTAAATGAGTACTTCTATTTTGTGATATGACTAAAACTATTCTGTAACTATTATAGCTATAGGTAAACAACTAGATTTTTGGTATTAGATACCCCCAAGTCTTGATAACGTGAATGTAAAGCATAGGATGATCTTGAAAAGCATAATAATGTTCACTTGTTCATAATTCATTTATAGAGACATTTTATCAAACACTTACAAGGCATATGATTGTACATGATTGGGACCATATAATGACATGTCATGGTACCACTATTTACTTCTTATAGGCATTTTAGCAATCACTGGGGGGAATGTATTATTTCATATGATAATGACTAACACATGAACATCATGAATACAATACTCAATTTCAAAATCAAGGGTTTAGAATGAAATTCAAATAATACTTCACATAAACTATTTTAATTTCAGGGAAACTAATAATTAAATATTAATTGAAACCTAAATAATATAATGAACATGAATGCAATCAATTTTGACCATTGAATTCATAAATTTCAAAACTTTTAGGTTTAAAAAGGTTCTTCGACTTCATGGGTGAAAGGAACCCATGAATGGACACCTAACATACCTTGGAATGTTGATTCTTGAAGGTTCTTTAAGAAATTCTTAAGTTTTTCTTTATTTCTTAAAGCTAAGGTTTTGCCCTTTGAGAGAAAATGCTTTGTTTCTTGAGTGAATAATGAAACAATGAGCAAATACTGCTACTTTAGGGATAAATTTTGTGTTTAGAACTGACTTGGTTCATGGAAAAAATTCCAATTACTCATGGGAATGATTTAAAAATCATCACTAGAAAAAACTAATTTTAAATCCTGGTGCGACGCAGCGCTATCGCGCCATGTCTATAGAAATTGACAACTGGGAACTTGGCTGGTGGAGCGATGTGGTGAAATCACATTGACATACTACATATGAATTTGGGAATCTTTGCGACGTGATTAAATTGCGTACATTCATTGGGAAAAGGATAATTGTCAACTGGTTCTATAGAGCGACGTGACATTATTGCAGAGAAATGCTAGAATTTGACAATTGCCATTTGGATTGTCTCCGCGATGCACTGACGCTTTAGGTGGTACAGTGTCTTACAAAACTAGCTCTAGCTCTTCACTGGGTATCGAATTTGGGCGAATTTTATATCGTTGAAAAGCTGACTGAATTTCCTATGCAACGGTAA
Organism: Capsicum annuum; assembly: GCF_002878395.1. NCBI lineage: Eukaryota > Viridiplantae > Streptophyta > Magnoliopsida > Solanales > Solanaceae > Capsicum > Capsicum annuum. Next base: position 147,213,371 of record NC_061122.1, on the reverse strand, counting down.
GCTCTAAACTGAAAAATACCTAGTATTTTAAAATTTTTATGTATGAATACTTATGTACTGAGAGTTCAATTATGCGAGGGAAATAAGTTATATTACAGTTCACATCTAGTGTATTCTGTCAATTTGTTTTGCAATCCACCTGCTCATGTACTAATTTTTGTAATTCATCTTCTCAAGTTACATGTCTTAGTTCATTTTTTCATATGCTACCTAGCTTGGACACTCACATATTATTGGCTTTTATAATTTACTTGTATAAGATCAATTTTCCCATTGCCCAAATATCTATGTATCATATCTTATGTGCATTATTAAGGTGCTAAATACTCTTTACTGTGTCTTACTATTCATGCAAAAGTAATCCTTTATGCCGATTGCTATGTTCCGTGACTCTTTGATCAATTTTTCCATGTGTTATATACCTCCATTGTGCTTGCTTACTTAAGCATTGTATATATTGGGATGAAGCCCTTTGTTTCATGGTGAAGTAGGGGTCTTGCCGAGAAATAATTTTTTGATAGATATGTAAATTTTATCATAAAGTATACCTATAGATGAATGGCTAAGCATATTATCCTATAAAGATGCAAAGAGCAAAAAAATTATGATTTGACAATAGAAAATACATGTTTTATAGGATTTAAAAGCCTTATGAGATTAGTAAAGAAAGAAAACTTGTGCCCTTGATATGTTGGGTCTTAACGTACAGATAATTAATTAGCAGGCTTAAGATAGACTACCTCTAGAGTTACATTTTAACACCTAGTACTTCATGAATCTGTGAAGTATTAATGTCTATGAGTACCATAACTCATTATTCCCATCGAGTTTATTGAATTCATAGAGGGCTCACTTAAATAAGTTCTAAATTCTTTCCTTAGCCTACATATTTGAAGGTTGGAAGCCAAGAGATATAGCCTCTATTGGAGTATTATATAGGATTCAAGGAGCTTAAAAAAAGAAGAGAGAGACCACTTGAGAATATAAGGACTATACAAATTTCAATTATCCATATTATTCCAAAGAACTGCAAGAGATTCCGACATTACTTGTCTTGCTTAATAGATTATAAGTTTCACATGCATCTATTCACTTATTGGTAGGATCAGTTTATTACTTTTTAACCTGCTCATTAGTTTATTTATTATCTTACGCACGTGTCAAATATTCATATATATAGTTCATACTAGGAATTCCAAATATTGCACATAAAATTAGTTAGACAAATAAAAAGAGCGGATAAATGTAGGCTATAGAATTTTTTCACTTTGTTATATATGGTCGGGAGAATCCATACTCTTTATTTGATCACTTAATAGGCACCGGTTAAAATATTATTAGAGGTTTGTATTTATGTAATATTGTAAGCTAGTTGTTTTGAACTATCTTGTCTACAAGGGAGAAATAGTAGAAAATTTTTTATAGGAATTCTAGACTAAACATTATTTTAAGGGACATCTCTCATTCGAGGATGAATGATTCAAAGGAGGGATAATGTAACACCCTATATTTTTAGGCATATATATAGCTAATTTAGTAGAGATAAGGGGATTCAAATTTTAAAAGTAAGGTGGTTTTTAAGCTTAAAGGTTAATACTTGAGTGTTAAGTGTAAGTAAATGAATTAAAGTGTCTTAGTATATGCATTAAGTTAACATGGTAAGGATATGGAATTAATACGTGAGCTACTTGCTTGACTTAAATTACCTAGTAGGTAACAAGTAGATGCATCACCGACATTGACTTATTGACCAATCTAAGAACTAAGTAGGTGTATCACCTACTAAGATTCCCTTGATTATCTTATTGGGCCAAATACACTTCCACCTACTTGAATTAATTTTTGCCTAGACTAAAAGAAAGAAAAGGAGAAGAATGGGAAGCCAAGGTCCAATAATTTTATATCCACAAGGCCCAAGTACAATGGCTAAGTAGGTACATAACCTACTTAGTCTATTGGACCAAATAAAGATGTAAAGTATCTGCATCACCTACTTAAGGTAAATGTACCTTTTGACCAGCTTAATAAAGCAAATAAGTGGATCATCTACTTGGACTGCTTGACAAACTTAAAAAACCAAGTAGGTCCATCAGCTACTTGGACCTTTTAAGTAAAAAGAAATATTTGGTCCAACTAAAGTGAGAGAGGCGATCATGAAGGGTATTTACATACCAAGATAAGCTCATTTTTCTATTATTTCACTTGTACAAAAATTAGATTTCTTTCTATCTCTTCTCAACGAAAACCATCCACCTAATTTCTCCTAGGGTTCTTGAAGAAACCCTCCATATTTCCAACCAAGGTAAGTGAAAATAAATATGGTTTATCTTTTATCCTATCATGGGAAGTTATGGAAATTAAGTTATTTTGTTTGAAGCGTAGGACAACCCTTTTTGCAAAGCTTGGCAGTCCACTTCTCTTTAATCTCTAAGATATTTTCAATATAAAGGTAACTTAGAGTCTTTATGGAGTACACTTTAAGAAACCAAATTTCAAAAATAAAGATAAGGTTACTGCCTTATTTTTTTCATCTTTATGTATAGGCCTTGATAGAGGATTATATATATATATTGTTGTTAAGAACTCATGGGATGGTGTTCAGAAGCTATGAGTTCAATATCTTATATTGTCTTGAAGAATTTTGGGAATGTTTTGGTGATGTTTATAGGTGTTGTTGTTGGAGGCAATGGGTGTCATAGTAGAATGGTTAAGTGGAGTTGTATTATAGAATAGAAGGACAGTGGGGTGATACGCCAAGGGTTTGAGGGGCTGAATAGTCCTATTTCCCACCAAGTATTTAGCTATTTTCTTACAAGGGTCACATCGTGATTTTTTATTAATATTAGCTCCATTATGTTCTTATATTATAGATTAACACCTTAAAGTAAAGAAGGCTAATTCATTGTAATAATCAGGTTGCACAATATGGTATTAAGGCTATTCTATTTCATATTCTTTGGGATGATGTCTTATATGGGTGTACCAATAAATTGATCTTCGTAGATGATCTTTCATGGTAGTAAAAACCCCACTATAGTTAACTGACCTTTTATTAACTGCCCATGGAATAAAAGAGTGTCAAAGTTTCACATGTTTCTCTTAAATGAGTCAATACGATCCAAGATTATACAAGTTAAGAGTGTCCCATGCTACAATATGTCAAAAAATTGCTTCAATTGTTTAATTGATCATATACTTCTATTATCTAAACATGTTCCTTTTTAATATCATTCCCATCGTGTTTGGATATAAGGTGACCTTATAGATTCCTTACCTATTCAATATATAGTTTATATGTCCCTACGTGCAACACATATTTATTTCTAATTAGAATCTGCCAACGTGCCTCAATAGTACCCATTCTCACATACTCTTTTAATTATTGTTACCTAGCAAGTATTTCTTGTACAGTCCAAACATCTTTTGTGGAGTTACATGTCTCTACTCGGTATGTACATAGTCCCCCATTTGAAATATCTAAATTCCTATGCTTGAATCTACCATAATTGTTATAAGCTACGTAAGATCATTGGAATCTACCACAACCCATATATGTTATGTAATGTCACTTGCTCAATAGTTATACACCTTACAAAATCATTTGTTGCATGCCTTCGTCTCCTCACTTGTCAAAAGTCTTCTTGGCTCATTAGTGAATGAGTTTTATTCCTAGTGAGGTTCGTGAAGTCATATAAGTTCCAAAGAATTACTACATAGATGTTACACTTACTTCCTATATTATTGCTCTTATCTCTATCACATGCCTTCTTCTATTGGTCCATAGCTCTAAAGCTCAATAATGTTATGACCGCCAAAGTAACGACCTTAAAGGCTAAATAAACTAAATAAAATGAATTTAAATTAAATGGGTGGTAGCTCAGGGGCATATACCTAGCATAGACCGATCTCAATACCTTTTTATGTGGTTGGAAGCTTAGGGAAAAAGTGCTAACATGGGCTTATCTCAATGTTTATATATTGGGGTAGCTCATGGGCTGATCCCAATTTGTTTATTTACCACTGATCAACTGGTTATTTCTAATGTCTTACAAATTTATTAATGCAAAGAATAGTAAAGCAAAGCAGAGGATGTAATGTACATGATTCCACAAGTATAAGCAAAGGTGGTCTTATATCATTATCTATACAGATGTACCTGGTTTCACTTGAGCTCTTATTTTATATATGGTCACTTTATGCCATACATATTCAGTACATTTTTTCGTACTGACGTCCCTCCTGCGGGACACTATGATTTATGTTACAAGTATACGTATTCCTGCTAATAGATCTCCTAAAATAAATATATTTTACTCATCGTCTATAAATGAGAGCTCCTGGTTAATTTGGGGTCTTTAGCATGTATTTGATATTCTATTATATCTAAGGGTATGGTGGGGTCCTATCCTAATCCAAGCTAATGTTGTTTATCTCTTAGTGTCTTTATAAACTATTATTAATGTAAAAGCATCGCGGTGTCTAATTCCTTAACAATCTAGGCCCCAACGACTATGTCATGTGTATTTATTATGGGCCCTATCTATATTTACCCTTTATCAAGGTATAAGTTGGTTATCTCAAGACTTTAGGGTGTTGCGTGCCTGTCAGTCTCAACTAGGTGGGAGGTATAACATAGACACCCAAGGACACTATAAAACCTTAGGCTCTGATATCACATTTTTTCATGACCCGAAGCTACCCCTAGTTGTGACAACAGTGCTTACGGTCACAAGTGACCACAAGCTAACCCATTAACTGGTAGATAAACACTCTACCATATAGTGGAGTGGATAGCTATGACTAAAAATATAGATATCGTGTACAACAACAATCCTATATTTGATGTCCCCGCCTAATAAGTAGAACATTAATCACCGACCCAGAATATGGTTAATCCAACGTGGGCTACATGAGCCCCTAGTAGTTTATCGGATAAATTGAGTAGTCGGGCATTCTCTACCCCCGCTTTTTTCAAGAAAAGTCTCAGTGCGTAAAGAGTCCTCATATAAGAAAAAAAGTTATGAGCACTAAGCAAAGTAATAATCGTAGACGTGTGAGAAAGATAGTCTACTGAATGTAATACTAATCTGAATACATAATATATGGTTCAACCATAAGTCTAAAACATCTTATAAAGTACTAAAATATTACTATCAATTTAAAATAACTAATAATACTAAAAAGACTGATAAACTAAATATGTGTCTAACTGACTATCTGTTTGTTGAATGTCTTAAAAGCCTCTAACTAACTGACTGAGGAGTTGATTGGACCATTCCCCAACTAACTTTGATTGACTGAAAATACAGAATAACTGCAATGACTAAAATAATCAATCCTGTCCTCGATGGATGAGGACACACCACTACTACTGTTAGGTATGCTAAACTATTTAAGCGCAGTCAGTAAACTAAACATCTGAACCTATGGTATAAAACATCATAGTGTAATGAAGAGTATGCGGTCAGTACTTTGAATATACTGGTATGTGATATGAGATCTGGCTAAAATACATAGGGTATTGTGCATATGAGATAAGGACTAACTAAGCAATATAAAATAACTAATCATAAATGCATGAAAACTATAATATCAGAGAATACAAGATAAAGAATAAACATATTTTTTAAATAATCTAAAATATAATAAACTAAAATATGTATAACTGAATAACCATAAATTTGTATGCTTTGGTCAAGCAAAATTGAACTGAATATACATAGAATATGGTATTAATACTTTGGGAGTTATCATCAAATCGACATGCCCCAATCGGAGCAAATTGGCATCGAACCTGTAATCCCAGTTGAAATGGTATTAGTACTATTCCAAGGGTATTAACACTGTTTGTGTGGATCTACGAAATTGGTCTCCCAAAGTACTAAGGAGTCACCCACAATTAGCAAGTCCTCTAATAAGATATGTGTCACCCTCAATTGGCAGGCAACACTCTCTTAACCCTTATCTCGCAGGAAGACATATCTAACCTATGCTAGCAATGTAGTTTTGGAACTTAGGGATTTCTACTACGTCATACCCTCTACTGGCAGGTGAACCCTCATCCCTAGGTTTGCTTAGTGCTAAATCCTACTCCCAACTGAAATGAGATTAGAAATGAAATTGAACTGAGTTTTACTGATAATGATTTCTTGACTGATAGTGTTTATTATGATCATAATATCCAAATAAATAAAAATAATCATAGTTTAACTGAATCATACTTGAAATCTAAAAATTATGTAAAACACGTATGTATCTGATGTTCATAATTCACCAGCACTAAATAATCATAAGACATGGCATTTAAACCTAAGAAAATAGTATTAAATCATGGTTAAGACCAAGACACGGTTAAATAATCTTGGCTTTTGACCCTTAGAAAATTTCCTAGAATTTTGTTCTCCAAACCTAGTACGACTCATGGGTACGAGTCATATGTTAGGGTACAAGTGGCTTGGTCTAGTCATATACTAACCAGTGATAGTTGGTGGGAAGGTTTTAGTTATAGAAGTGGGTACAACTTAGGGGTATGAGTCAGAGTGATTGGTATGAGTCGTATCAAGGACTCGTATAGTGGACAGTGTTTGATCCTCCTGGCATTTTATTTTGCTAGGGATACAGGTTATGGGTATGAATTATATGTTTTGGTTTCTACTAGATTTTATGAGTCGTATGCTAGAAATTGTTTGATCCATAGTTTGAGGCATAGATACGATGGGTATATATCGATAATATAAGAGGGGATAACTCGTATGGGTCAGTCGTACCCTACTGATGGGTTTTTAAGGGATTTATGTGAGGGTATTCTGGACATTTCCCTACTTACCCTAATTATGACCCATATCTTATAATATACTTAGGAGGTTATTTACCCTATTATTCTATTCATGAATACTTAGAAACTATTCAAAAACATCTCATAATTCCCTTAAGAGCTTTTGGGGAAAGAAGGCTAGGGTTTCATATTGTGGATTGCTTTGGTATTTATCTTGGTTATTTCTTTTTAGAAATTCTTTAGTATTGGGCATGATTCTTTTCCCACACTATAATTTCAACTAAACACATGATTTATATTATTGATTTCATGGTTTTACTATTTCTTTAATATGGTTTCTAATAATTATTTAGGGTTTTGATTTTGAATGCTTGGTTATGGTTACCTATTGTTTTAAATATGCTTTTATATGAAATAATGGTGGATTTGAACAATTTTATTGCATGGTAATGGTTTAATGGTCTTTGGAATTAGTTTTGGTTATATTATGCCCCAAAGGTGTTTGATAAAATGCTAATAAATGTATGTTTATTGCATTGGCTTATTTAATGGAAATCTTGCATGTTTTAAACTAGATAAAAGATCTATGCATGGTTTAAATGGTTTGAAAATGATGTAGGCTAAATGGTTATTCTTATGGAGAACATGAAAGTATCCCAAGTGAATTTACTATTAGTATTTGGAAGGACACCTAAGGTCCCCTTAATCAAAATAGTTTAGCTATGGATATTATTTGCAAGTAACAGGTAGTACGATGACACCACTAATATTGGCCTTTGTAAATAAATGGATAATGGTTTTGTTATTTAGAAATTAGTTTTAATTGAGCATTAATAGCGGAGAGTGTAGCTAAGCCTTAGAAGGTGGCGGTCACGGGGGGACTAAAATTGGAAACTCATAGTTGCTGATATGAGGGTCTTGATGACCATGTGCATGTGTCTTTGGTGTCCTGATAGGAATCCGAGACATCACCTGATGTCGTTATTGGTACGTTAAAGCTTTTTTTTTGTGATGTATATTTTTTTCTTGATTTGGGGTCCACTCTTTTAGATGTGACTTCATATGTGGCATTGTCTTTTTATTTTAATCCACTAGTTATCTCAGATCTTTTTTCTATTTCTACCTCGATAGGTGACTTGGTTATTGCTAAAAGAGTCAATAAGGGGTATGTGGTAGATGTTTGTATTAAGAATACATTGGCGAATCTATTTGAGTTTGATATGGTAGATTTTAATGTAATTCTACGTACGGATTAGTTGTATTCTTATTATGCAACTTTGGATTATCAAACCAATAGTGTTATCTTTAAGTTTCCTGGTAAACCAGTTTTAGAATAGGAAGGTAGTTCCTTAGCTCCAAGGTAGAGGTTTATTTGTTGTCTTAAAGCTTGGAAGTTAATCTCTAAGGGGTGTCTTTATCTTTCGATCCAGGTTAAGGATTCTAACTTAAAAGGTCTTTCTTTGGCTTCGGTCCCTGTAGTTAATTAATTTCTGGAAGTCTTTCTAGTTGATATTACTAGTGTTTCTCTAGAGAGTGAAATAGAGTTTGGTATTGATTTACCCCTAGACAATTGTCCAATATCTATTCCTCCCTATAGAATGGCTTTGGCTGAGTTGAGGGAACTCAAGGAGAACCTTAAGAATCTTTTAGATAAGGGGTTAATTCATCTTAGTGTTACTCCATGGGGTACACCAGTATTTTTTATGTGCAAGAAGGATGTTTCCCTTCAGATGTGCACTTACTACAGGCAGTTTAATAAGGTACGATGAACAAGTATCCTCTTCTTTAGATAGATGACTTGTTTTACTAGTTATAGGGTGCCAACTTCTTAAGATAGATCTTTGATCTAGGCACTATCAACTAAATATTAGGAATGTGGATATCCCTAAGATGACTTTTCATATTCGATATAGACATTTTGAGTTCTTGGTGATGTCATTTTTGTTGACTAATGCTCGGCCAACATTTATAGTCATGATGAATAGGGTATTTTGGCAGTATTTAGATCTATTCATGATTTGTGTTTATTAATGACATTTTAATTTATTCAAAGAGTTAGGTGGATCATACAAATCACTTTCATATGGTATTTTAGACCTTAAAGGAACAACAATTGTATTCAAAGTTCTCTAAGTGTGACATCAATTTGAATGCTGAGACTTTTATGGGATAGATTATCTCTAGTGAATGGATCATGGTGGATTTGCAGAAGGTTATTATGGTAAAAAGATGGCCTAAGCCCACGACTCTATTTGATATAAAGAGCTTCTTAGGTTTAGCTGGGTATTATAGACGGTTTTTGGAAAGCTATTCTTCGATAGCTGCTCCTTTGACTAAGTTGACTCAAAAAAATATTAAATTTTCTTGGTCGAATGCTTATAATGGCAGTTTTGAGAACTTAAAGCATAAGTGTACTTCAACTCAAATCCTAATTTTGTTGGAAGGCAATGATAGGTTTGTCGTTTATTTTGATGCATCTCAGGTAGGTCTTGGTTGTGTTTTGATATAGCATGGGAAGGTAATTGCCTATGCTTCAAGGTAGTTAAAGGTACATGAGAGGAATTATCCTACTCTTAATTTGGAGTAGGTGGTGGTTGTGTTCTCTATTAAAATATGGCGGTATTATTTGTATGGTGGTAACGTGGATATCTTTTCTGATTACAAGAGTCTTCCATATGTATTCACTCAGAAAGAGCTTAATCTTAGGCTGAGAAGGAGGCTTGAGCTTCTTAAGGATTACGATATGAGTCTTCACTACAACCCAGGCAAGGCTAATGTGGTTGTTGATTCTTTTAGCAGGTTATCCAGGGGGATTTTGGCTCATGTGAATGATGGCAAGCAGGAATTTATAAAGTATATTGACCGGTTGGATAATCTTGGAGTTTTTTTCTTTGCATCTAGGGATGATGGTATGATGGTACAAAAAGTGGTTTGATCATCTCTTGGTACAGATATTAAAGATAAACAAGTGCTACACCCTATCTTGACGAAAATATAGGGTAATGTTGGTTGGAAAAAGGTAGTGGTGTTTGAGATTAGTTATGATGGTACTTTATGGTACCAAGGGAGGTTGTGTGTTCTTGATGTTGATAAGCTGCGACAAAGGTTTTTAGTTGACTCACATGATTCACGCTACATTGTTCATCCCGGCTCTACTAATATGTATGATGATCTCAAAGAGATCTACTGATGGAACAACATGAAGAGGGATATGGAAAATTTTATGGCCAAGTGTATGGTGTGAAAATATGTTAAGGTTTAGAATATGAGGCTAGGAAGGTTGTATCAAGAAATTGATTTTCCCGAATAGATGTGGGAAGTGATCAATGTGGACTTTATCACCGCTCTTCCTCGGTCTCAAAATTAGTAAGATTCAATTTGGGATTATCATGGATAGGATGACCAAGTCTATGCATTTTTTGCAGTGTGGACTACCTTTTCAGCAGAGGATTATGCGTTTTTGTATCTTTAAGAGATCAGAAATATGGATAGAGTACATATTTCAATTATTTTTTATTATGGTACACAGTTTATGTCTTATTTATGGTGGTCTATTCAGAGAGATTTAGGGAATAAGGTTAGTCTTAGTACAACTTCTCATCCACAGCTGGATGGGCAAATAGAGAGAACTATTTAGATATTGGACGATATGCTTTAGGCTGGTGTGAATGACTGTGGTGGCAATTGGATTTAGTATCTACCTTTGGTGGATTTTTCTTACAATAATAGCTATCATTCGAGTGTTGGTATGGCTCCGTTTGAGGCATTGTATGCTAGGAGGTGTACATCTCTTATTCAGTGGTTAGAGCTTAGAGAAGGGGATATGTTTGGTCTGTACTTGGTTTATCAGGCGATAGAAAAGGTCAAGGTGTTTCAGGATAGGCTTAAAGCTGCCCAAAGTTAAAGTCTTATGAGGTTTTTAGGTGTAGAGACTTGGAGTTTGAGTCTAGTATAGGGTGTTCCTCAAGGTGTCTCCTATGAAGGGAGTGTTACGGTTTTGCAAAAAGGGGCAACTCAATCCTTGGTTAATTGGTACTTATGTGATTTTGTGAAAAGTTAGAAATGTTTTTTAGGATTTAGAGTTTCCATTTAGCTTAAGTTTGGTTAAACCGATTTTCCATGTTTTTATTTTGAGGAAGTGTCTTAGTGATCCTTCTTTGGTTTTTCTTTGTAAGGAGTGGGTATTTTAGGTTATCTATCTTATGAAGAGGTCCCAATTGTGATATTAGATAAGTATGTTAGTCGGTTGCAGACCAAGGATGTGGCTTCGATTAAGGTTCTATGGAGGAATCATAAGGTGGAAGAAGCTACTTGGGAAGCGAAAGAGGACATTAGGTGAAAGTATCCATATTTGTTTTCTTCTTTTGGGGTTCGTGCGGTGTCTTCAACAAATCCTTACTTCCTGAGTTTGTTAAAGGAAAGATTTACATCCTAGGCTCTTATTTTCAAACTTTGATAAAGAGATGTTTGATAATACAAATGACTTTGTGTCTGGTTACCCCTACCTTATCCATCATTTGGGGACAAATGTTCCTAGTAGGGGAGACTGAAACATCATGTGTTTTGACGCTTAGAAAATTTCCTGGAATTCCATTCTCTAGACCCAATAAAACTTATAGGTACGAGGGTATATTTGGGTACAAGTCGTATGGTCCTATCATATACTGACCAATGTTAGTTCATGGGATAGTTTTGGTAACTTGATTGGGTATGACTTAGGGTTATGAGTTGTAGGGATTGGTACGAGTCTTATCAAGGAATCGTATGGTGGGCAGTGTTTGATCCTCCTGGTATTATATTCTACAAGGAATATAGGTTATGGGTATAAATTTTATGTTGTTGTATCGACTTGGTTTGCTGAGTCGTACACTTGGAACTATTTGATCCAATGGTTGAGGCTTGGATATGAGTGATGGATACTGATCGTATAGGTGGGTATGACTCGTATAGGTCAGTCGTATCACTGTGATGGATTTTTAATGGATTTAAGTGGGGGCATTCTGGACATTTCTCTACTTACCCTATTTAGTGCCCATGTCTCATAATATATTTAAAAATTTATTTACCCTATTATTCTTTTCATTAATATTTAGAAACTATTTAGAAACATAACATAATTCTCTCATGAACTTGTGGGGCAAGAAGGCTAGGGTTTCAGCTTGTGGATTACTTTACGTATTGTCTTGGTGATTTCCTTCCATCATTCTTTTGTATATGACAGATTCTTTTCTCTCATTGTAATTTCAACTAAAGACATGGTTTATATGATTGATTTTATTGTTTTATTATTTCATGATTATGGTTTAAAACTATTATTTGGGGGTTTTGATTTTTAATGCTTGGTTATGGTTTCCTATAGTTTTAATTATGCTTTTTTATGTATTAATGGTGGATTTGGACAATTAGATTGCATGGTAATGGTTCAATGGTCTTTGGAATTGGTTTTCGTTATATTATTTTCCCCAGGGTATTTGATAAAATGCTTAGCAAGATATGTTCATTGCATTTACATTTTTTAATGGAACTCTTGCATGTATTAAATTGGATAAAAGATCTATGCATGGTTTAAATATTTTAAAAAGGCTAAAGGCTAAATTATTTTTTTTATGGAGAACATAGTAATCTCCTAAGTCGATTTATATGGTTATTAAAAGATCTATGTATGGCTTAAATGGTTTGGCTATGGATATTACTTTCAAGTAATGGGTGGTATGACGATACCACTAATATTGCCATTGGCAAATATATGGATAATGGTTTGGTTATTTGCAAACTATTTTTAATTTGTCATTAATGGCGGGATGTATAGCTAAGCCATAGAAGATGGCGGTCCTGGGGTGACCAAATCTAGAAACTCATAGCTGTCGACATGAGGGATATAAATTACCTTGTGCGTGTGACACATTTTATATTAGGGATGTACTAGTTCTCCCATGGGATATTCCCTGGTTATGCGGCTACACCTACTGGGGCACTTTCAGTAGGGGAGCTAAACCTGTATATCCCGCTGGTGGTTAGCATGGAAAAGCTATAAAACCAATGTATAAAGGTTTTAAATACATGCTAAACCCAGTTCCCTTACCAGATACTTATATATGTATTGTTGTTTGCATTATAGATGGTTTTACTTGTTTTATAACTGGCATTATTTCACCCTTATCTTGAGATTCATGCTATTAGTAATTTGCTAACCCCATATAATAGCGGTTGTATAGCCATGCTATGCACGAGTCGACCATCCTACTCCTCTTGTATAGAACGCAGACTCGGTGTTAGCATTTCAACTGAAGTGGTGTGCTTCCATCCTTAGGGTGTCCATCATTTCATGTCATGAAATTCTTTAGATGTTTTTCTTTCACTTTGGATATTGGTTTTTGCAATGGTTGAGGGCATGTCCTAACTAGAGGATGGGTGGGATCGGTATTGGTGTTGGTCTTGGAATTGGAAAAAGCTAAGAGGCTTGGATCATTAGATACGATTCCTCGCTACTCCATCATATTAAATTTTGGGATTGATTTTGGTATTATGTTTTGGTTTTCTCTTTTGTTATGGTCTATGGTTCTATTTGGTATGGTTGGGCCATTGGTGTGGTATGGTTGGACTCGGTTTGGTCGAACATAGTTGTGACCCTATCTCAGAGTCTTAATGGGAACAATAAAGCTCTCTTGTTATATGTTCGAAATTCAGCCCATCTAAGGCAGGATATAGGTGGTTAGGTTGGGTCACAGGGGGCGGTCCCCAATCCAAGTTGGAGTTGGGATGCCCATTATGATAAGGCCCGATGTCTAATCATTTGACATGTAAAAAACATGGACTTTTACATTAGAATATTATGAACATGAGAATTAAACAATGTGAAGTTCACTTGGCTAAAACATGGAAACTGAAATTCATAGCATGAGTAAATCAAAATCTTGCATGGGATCACACATGGACAAAATTGCATTGAAATTACCATGGAAATATGAATTAAACCCATCTAAAGCATTATAAAATACAATAATGATAGAAAAACTCATTCTTTAATCGAATAGAGGGTTTTTGGGCTACATGGGTTAAAGGAACCATGGATGAACTCCCGACACACCTTAAACCTTTAACTTGAAATAGAAACACAAATCTTGATGCTTTATTCAAGGTTCTTGAACTAGGGGAACTTGAATTCTTTATTTCTTGGGGAGAAAGGAATTTAATTTGTGTTGTTAGGGAAAAGGAATGGCTTTCTTCGGAGGATAATTGGAGAAGAAGGGTAAAATTATGCCCTAACTGATGTCCAAGTCCTGTTATGAACGATTGGGTTGTGGGGGGAAAGATCTAATTGCCCCTCAGGCATTTAAATTCCAAACTGGACGCGATAGGCTTACCGTGACGTGGTGCTATCACAGTCATTCATTTCCTTGACCTCAAAACAATATGCATGATAGTGGAAATAACACCGTGATGCGAGACTATTGCAAAAATTTTCTAGTTTTATAATGCATACATGACCCAAACCCTTTCCAAAAATTTTGAAACTGGTCGAAGACATGCTCCTTGCAACCCTGAGCATGAATTAACTCAAAAACCAACATCTTGGTGTCGAGAAGACCAAATTAAAAATACTCAAAGTTTAGAGGCCTTAAAAATGACTAAGTCCCTAAATCATACTGACAACTTTTAGGCCTTAGTCCACTTATGCATGCAACTAGAATCTGAACTTAGCTATGAATAATATAGGGTATTACAACTGCACAACCTATGTAAAGATTTTAAAGGCTGGCTAAACCTGGTTCCCTTTCTCGACATGGTTGTACATGTATTTTTGTATACATTATGGATAGTTTTACTTTTCTTTGTAAATGGCATTATCTTATCCTTATCCTGAATGCATACTAGTATTCACCCACTAACCTTTATTCGGGCGGTTTTACACCCACGCTATACACAGACCGACCATTCTACTTCTCCTGCTTAGTGATCAGATTCGAGGACAATCAATGTTTTATTGAAGTAGCGAGCTTTCATAATTGTAAAGGCATCTATTTCACGTCATGGGTTACTTTAAATATTTCGTGTCTTCTCTCATACACTTTGGTTTTAGCTATGGTCGCGATCATGTCCCTACTGGGTATTCCTTGGTTTGTCTAGAGGTTTTGTATAGATAACTTTGGACTTGGGTATGGTATATACTAGTTATCTTTTATCTATATATATACATGTATCAGATTATTATAATTGGTTTCAGTGTATGGGTTTTGGCATTGGTTTTGTTGGTCATTGAATGGATAGACTTTGTTGGGTTAGTCTCGGATATGGACCTATCGCATAGTCACCACATGGTTGGATATGCTATCTTGTTATATGTTCAAACTTCTGCCGACTCAAGGTATGCATTTGGTGGTTTGGTTGGGTACTAGGGGTGGTTCCCAATCCTAGTGTAAGACCCCGCAAAATCCTAAGCTTAACTCTGTCTTTTAAGCTTGTTAAGGGGATCCCATACTTAGAAAATTCCGGCTAAGTATTCATACCTAGTATTATTTGGCCTTCGTAAGTTCGAAACTCTAAGTCACGACTCTTATAACCTTAAAGTATCGATCTTTAGATGGATTCGTGATTAGGATTGTTAGTAGGTGTTCCCAGATGAGTTTCGCATTTCTTAGACCTCGTTTGAACCATGCTTTGGAATCCAAAATAATGCAACAATATGATCTAGACACGATGCATCAGCCATAACATCGATCAATATTTTTCTTGGCTTCCAGGTGCAATTTCCAATGAATCGACATGGACTCGACGTATTGCGTTAGTCATCGAATCGATACCAACGATGTGGCATATCAGTCTGCACATTATTATTCAGGTTTTCAGTAATTAAAAAACCACATTCTCAGGGGTATTAGGGTCTTTTTCTACCCCAATTCATCCCTATAACATGAGATTCTACCTACATTGAGAAAAATATACTAACTTTCTCTCAAATTGCTCAAGAACCCTAGGTGATTTAACTTCAAGGCCAAGGGTCAAGATTTCCACGATTTTTCTTCAGGAATTTAGCAATCAAGGTATGTCAAGTGTTCATCCAAGGGTACCTTCCACCCTTGGAGTCCAAGAAACGCTTTTACACTTTAAGTAGCCTGATATCATGCTTTTCATGATTTAGATTCAAATGCATTCATGATTATAATGTTGATTGGATTTCTATTCCATGATTAAGTACGAGAATTAAGCAAAAACAACTATTATGTATGTAGTATCATGTGAATTCATATTAAAACCTTGAAATTGTGATGCTTATGTGTTGATTAGTAATATGTGCATATACAATGCCATCCACGTATTTGATGAGTTATTCATGAGAATTAAATAATGAAATTATATCATGTTAGCATGTATTCAAGTTCAAGTCATGCAAGTTTTTGTTAGAATGTCTCAATGAAGGAATGATGATCAAGTAGTTGTTTATCATGTTTCAAGATTGTGCCATGTCTTATACTGTATTCTATCAGGTCCTGGGGGTATTTAATACCTGACAATTCTACTGATTACCTAGAGCCATGGTCAGTCTAAGGTTAGTATCAGTCATGTCAGGATAAGTAGTACTCGCCGTGTATTACAAAACTCAGGAAAAACTCAGTAAACTCAGTATCAGTCTAGTCCAGTTTAGTATTCAGTTCAGACCTCAGTAAATGTAGTGAGTTAACAAAAAATTATTTGTATTCCAATGTTCAATGGAACTCAGTGAGCTCAGTTAAGTTCAGTTCGACAGTATAATCAGTAACAGTTCAGTCAAGCCTTGTATGAACTAGGATATCAGTTCAGTTTTTGTTCAGATTGGAGTAAGATTCACACCGTGTTAACCCAGGGATGGGGGCATTCCTTCCAGTAGTGGGTTTGACCCTTAGTAGCGATCCCTGCATTACAAAACTACGTAGCCAGTGTAGGTTGAGATATCTTCCTATTAGACTAGGGTTGATACATATCTTACGAGTTTTCCTGCGAGCGATGGTTGATGAAAGAGCTTTCTGTCAGAGAGGTTAACTCACATCTTATCTTTACACATGGTATAGTATTGATACCCTTCTAACTGGGGTTACATGTTGGACCTCAATCAATTTAGAAAGGGGCATCTCAGTTAGATGATTACCTCCTACAGTCTTAGTTTCAGATTCAGTCTCAAAATAGAACATAGTTCAGTTCTATAGATTTTGGACTGTCAAATATAGTCACTCAGTTCAGTAAGAAACTCAATATAGTTCATAGGATCAAGACTGTCAGATATAGTCCCTCCATTATTAGCTACACAGTATCTGCAAACTTAGACATCAGTAAATCTGTAATTCAGAACTCAGTATCTAGTGTTATCACAATCTTAGTTACAACATACGTATTTATGCATGCATTCCCATTCAGTTATATTCATTTTATTCAGTCAGTGTTGTTCATGCATATGAACCTATTCATTTCAGCCTACCTCACTTAGCATACTAGTACATTTAAAGTACTGATGCATACCCTTCTTTTTTGCTATGATATTTTATATCATATGTTCAGACGTGCGGCTCCCAATCATACAGTTCAGATATTCAGCTGAAAGAGTTAGTGGTGAGTTCTCTTAGTTTGAGGAAATGATGATTATTCTGTAGTTTAGCTTATTTTAGTAGTTTGGAGTTAGTTTGAGACTTGTCCCATCAACTTCATATTTCAGACAGTTTAGAGGCTTTTTTAGACTAGAGTATTTTTAGACAAATGTATCAGATTTGGTATTTGTTATACCATATTCAGTTTTATTATTGTATTGAACCTTATGGCATGTTTTCTGCCTAACTTGTGTATACTATAGTATTATTATTCAGTTATTGCAGTAAGTAACGTTCATGGGTTTGCTTATGGTCCTTTGGGATTATGAGTATTTTGTAGCATCTAGGGTACAGAATTAGGGAGTTAAAAACTTGGCATCAGAGCCTAAGGTTCGACAGAGTCCTAGGAATTCTGAAATCGACATCTAGTAGAATCTTGTGCATGGGTATATAGCGCACAACACTTATGGACAAGAGGCTGCGAGGTGTTTTTGGAAGAGTTTCCCTTCTTTCAGTATTCATGTTGTGCGAGTGAGCATGACCTCAAGTTAAACTCCCTATCTAATACAAATTTTTCTTTCATTTACAGAATATGCCTCCAAAGAGGACTAAGGGAAGAGGAATGGGAGATTAGCTTGAACCCCAGCCCATCCAGCTAGATCCTAAGGATGAACACATCTCTAATGTAGAGTTCCAAGCAGCTTTCACCACCCTAGCTCATTCAGTGGCAGCCTAGAATTAACACCAAGTTACTATTCCGACCAACCCAGTGGACAATACTGCTACAGCTAGGATTTGGGATTTCACCCGAATGAACCCTCCATCTTTTCCTGGGTCGGAGTCTAATGAGAACCCTCGAGGGTTTCATAATCATGTGCAGAAAGTTACAGACATTGTGGGAGTAACGGCTGTTAAGAGCACTGAATTGGCTATATATCAATTACAGGATGTGGCATACTTACAGGATGTGGCATAGTCATGTTTAAGTAGTAGAAAGCAGAAAAGGGCCACAGATGCAAGGCCCATAGAATAGTTTGAGTTTGTTATTGCTTTTCTGGATAGGTTCTTCCCTCTAAAGTTGAGGGAAGTGAAGGGTTTTGATTTTATAAATTTGAAGTATGTCAACATGATGGTACAAGAGTATTCTCTTAAGTTTACTTAATTAGCCAGATATGCTCCTCATGTGGTAGAAGATAGCATGTCCAAGAAAAGTATGTTTGTGTCTGGCGTGTCTAACATTATGGTCAAGGAGTGTAGGACTGCAATGTTGATTAAGGAGATAGACATATCCAGGCTCATGGTCCACGTGCAGAATATAGAGGAGGTTAAGAATAAAGAGAATAAGAGGGAGAATAAGAGAGCTAGAATAGGTAGCTTCAACTTTGCCCAGCCTAAGTCACAGGGTAGGAATCTTTCTCAGTTTCGCTCAAAATCCTCAGTTCTATGTCTATCCTCAGCCAATGCTCATATGCCCAAATTTAGAGATGGCAACAGATATACGGCGTCAGGCCCTAAATCCCAGGGTAGTGTTAGAAATGTCCAAACCAATCTCCTTTGTTAGAAATATGTCAGAAACCACTAGGGTATCTGCAGAACTAGTTGTGATATGTCTTTCAAATATAGCAAGCCAAGACACAAAGTTAGATAGTTTCTCCAGGTGGGTTCTCAGGGTTAGAATAACCATCCCCCATCTCAGTACGGTTACTCGACTCATCAGGGTGCTGCAGAAAGTGCTACTAGTGGGCAGCGCCCAAACAGACTCTATGTACTTCAGTCTCGATAGGATCTGGAGATTTGTCCTGATGTGGTCACTAGTATGTTACAAGTTGATCATTTACATGGTTATGCTTTGTTATACGCAAGAGCTTCTTTGTCCTTTGTTAATCCTTACATAGCTGTTGACTTCGGAGTCAGTCCCAAAATCCTAGCAGAGCCTTTCTCAATCTCTACCCCCGTCGGTAAATCTATCATAGACCAGCGGGTATACAAGAATTGTCCGATTATGGTAAGTCAGAAAGTCACTTCAGCAGACTTAGTCAAAGTAGAGATGACTAATTTTGATGTCATACGCATAATGGATTGGCTTGATTCCTGCTATGCCACAGTCAACTCCAAAAATAGAATTGTCCAGTTTTAGTTTCCTAATGAACCCATCCTTGATTAGAGGAGTAGTATTTCAGCACTTAGAGGTTAACTTATATTTTACCTAAGAGTAAGAAAAATGATATCTAAGGGATGTGTGTACCATCTCATTCAAGTCCAGGACTTTAGTTCCGAAAACCCTACTTTTGAATCATTGTTGGTAGCATGTGAATTCCCAGATGTGTTTCCCGAAGATCTTCCCTGAGTTCCTCCTGAAAGGGAAATTGACCTTGGAAGAGACCTTCTTCTAGATACTAAGCCTATATCTATTTGGTCATACAGAATGGCTCAAGTAGAACTCTGAGAATTAAAAGAACAATTAAAAGATTTCCTACACAAGGGATTTATCAGACCCGGTGTGTCCTCGTGGGGTGCACCAATTTTATTCATGCATAAGAAAGATGGATCTCTCAGAATGTATATTGATTACTATCAGCTAAATAAAGTCACGGTCAAGAACAAGTATCCACTTCCTAAAATTGATGACTTAGTCGACCAACATCAGGGTGCCAGTTACTTTTGTAAGATAGACCTTAGATCGGGCTACCATCAACTCAGAGTCAGATAATATGAAATCCCAAAGAAAAATATCAGAACTTGGTATGGTTACTTCAAATTATTAGTCATGTCCTTTGGTCTTACCAATGCCCCAGTAGCTTTCATGGACTTGATGAACTGTATGTCTAAGCAGTACTTGGAAATGTTTGTCATAGTGTTCATAGATGACATTCTTGTCTACTCCTGCAGTGAGAATAATTATGCAGACCATCTCAGAATACTATTACAGACTCCAAAAAATCATCATCTATTTGTAAAGTTCAGTAAGTGAGATTTTGGGCTAAGGTCAGTAGCCTTCCTTGTCCATATCATTTTCGATCATGACACTAGAATTGATCCCCAAAAGACTAACACAGTGAGAAATTGGCCTAGACCCATATCTCCATCAGATATCAGGAGTTTCTTATGCTTGACTGGGTATTATTGATGGTTTGTTGAGTGATTTTAATCTATTGGATCCCCTATGTCCATATTGACTCAATAAAAAGTCAAATTCCAGTGGTCATATTTTTGTGAAAAGAGTTTTCAGGAGTTGAAGACTTGACTCACTACAACTCCAATTTTTAACCTACTAGATGGTTCATATTGGTTTGTGGTATATTTTTATGCCTCTAGAGTTAGTTTGAGGTGTGTTTTGATTGAAAGAGGTAAGGTCATAGCCTATGCCTCTAGACAGCTTAAGCAACATGAAAAGAACTATCTTACTCATGATCTTGAGTTAGCAATAGTAGTTTTTTGCCTTAAAGATTTGGAGGCACTATTTGTATGGGGTGCACGTTGATGTGTTCACTGACCATAAGAACCTGTAGTATGTGTTCTCTTAGAAAGACCTAAACCACCGTTAGAGAAAATGGTTGGAGTTATTGAAGAATTACTATATGAGTGTCCTGTATCATCGTGGTAATGCCAATATAGTGGCTGATGCTCTTAGTAGGATGTGTATGGGGAGTGTAGCTCATGTACAGGATGGTAAGAAGAAGTTAGCTTAGGAAGTTCATCACCTTTACCGACTAGGTATTTGCTTAGTCAATTCGTCAGAACGTAGTGTATGGGTGCAGAGGAGTTCAGAATCATCCCTAGTTTTCGAGGTAAAGGAAAAGCAGGATTAGGATCCCAGTCTGGTCATGTTGAAGAAATCAGTTAGAGATTAGAAAAGAGGTTTTTTCCTTAGGGAGAGATAGTGTGTTACACTTCCAAGGTTGGCTATGTGTGCCAGATATACATAACTTAAGGCAACAAATTCTTGCAGAGGAACGTGGTGTGTGCAACTCTATTCATCAAGGGGCCACTAAGATGAACCATGATTTATGTGAGATCTATTGGTGGAATGGGATGAAGAGAGATATAATAGAGTTTGTGGATAGGTACTTAACATATAAGTAGGTTAACATCGAGCACTAGAAACCAAGTGGTTACACGGAGGAGTTCAGTATTCCTACTTGGAAATGGGAAGAAGTGAACATGGACTTAGTGATTGATTTGCCTCGTACTCATTACCAACATGATTTAGTTTGGGTCATTGTAGGTAGGATGACTAATTTACCTTATTTCCTACAGTCCATACCTCTCATTCAGTCGAGGATTACACCAACCTCTATATCAAGGAGTTGGTTAGATTTCACGGTGTTTCGCTATCCATTATCTCCCATAGAGGTACCCAGTTCACCTCTCATTTTTGGAAGGATTTCTAAAAGGGTCTTGGTACCCGATTTTATCTTAGTACAACATTTCACCCTCATATAAATTGTCAAGTAGAAAACAATATTTATACATTACAAGATATGCTTCGACTATGTGCAATAGACTTTAAAGGTAGTTTAGATAACCACTTGCCTTTGATTTAATTTGTGTATAACAACAACTATCATTTCAGCATTCAGATGGCTTCGTTTGAAGCATTTTATGGGAGAAGAGGTACATCTCCTATCAATTGGTTTAAAGTGGGTGAGGCCATAGTGATAGGGCCTGACTTGGTATTTTAGACCTTAGAGAATGTTTAGTTGATTAGGGAAAGTTGTAAAACAACTTAAGGACAAAAAAAATCATACGCAGATGTACACAGAAAGGATCTGGAACTCGAGATTAGTGATTTTGTGATTTGAAAATCTCTTCTATAAATGGAATGATGAGGTTTTGAAAGAAGGGGAAACATAGTCCCTGATTTGTCGGTTCTTATTGAATTCTCAGCCGTTTCAGAAAGGTAACTTATAAGATTAAGTTGTCTTTCAACTTAGCTTCAGTATATCCAGTGTTCCATGTCTCCTTGCGAAAGAAATGCATAGGTAAACCATCAGTCATAGTCCTTACAGAGGGCATAAATATTCAGAACAACCACTCTTATGAAGAAATCCCAGTCAAAATCCCTAATCTTCAGATTTTCAGACTAAGGAACAAACAACTCCCTCTAGTCAAACTTCTTTGGCATAATCAGTTCGTTGAGGGAGCTACAGGGGAAGCAGTGACAGACATGTGGAACAAGTATCCTCACCTCTTCTCCGCAAATTCAGACTCAGCCAAAGGTAAAAGTTTTCCTTTGAATTTACTCAGTCTTATGTTCATATATAGCTACCAACTTAGTATCAATTAACTTTGCATACTCAGTTATGCATTCACGAATCAGTTCAGTTAGATACTCATGCATCAGGCATGTATGTTCAGTATAAAAACTCAGCTTATCAGTAATCCCAGTCATGCATTCATGAATCGGGTTCAGTTATACACTCATGCATTAGATATGCATGTTCTATATGATAGTTCATTATATCAGAAATTTCAGTCATGAAATCATACTTCAGTTGCATATGTCCAGTGTCTAAATCCCGTTTATCAGTATTCTTAGTTGAATCAGTCGCATTTGAGGATGAATGTTCCCAAGAGGGAGATATTGTAAGACCCCGTAAAATCCTAAGCTTAACTCTATCTGTTAAGTTTGCTAGAGGGTCCCAAACTTAGAAAATTCTATCTAAGCATTCAGACTTAATATTATTTTGGCCTTCGTAAGTTACCAACTCTATGTCATGACTCTAATGACCTTAAAGTATCGATCTTTACATGGATTCATGATTATGAATGTTAGTAGGCGTTCTTGAATGAGTTTTACTTTTTTCAAACCTTATTTGAACCACATTTATGAATCCTAAATAGTACATTCACACGATCTCTGTGCGGCGTGTCGGCCATCACGTCAAACAATATTTTACTTGGCTCCAAGTGGCAATTTCTCATGAACCGGTGTGGACTTGATGCTGCGCATTAGCGATTACATCAATGCCAATAATGTGGCATGTTAGTCTATGCGTCGATAGTTCAATTTTCAGTAATTAAAAAGCAGCATCCTTAGGGATATTAGGGTCTTTCTCCTACCCCTATTCATTCCAAAAACACGAGATTCAACCTATACTGAGCAAAATATACTTCCCTTCTCTCAAATTTCTCAAGAACAAGAACCGCAGGTGGTTTAATTTCAATGACAACGCTCAAGATTTCCACCATTTTTCTTCAGGAATTTAGCAACCAAGGTATGTCAAGTATTCATCCAAGGGTTCCTTCCACCCTTGGATTCCAAGAAACTTTTTTTAAACTTCAAGTAGCTTTATTTCACTCTTTTCATAATTTGGATTCAAGTGTAGTCATGATTATAATGTTGATTGGATTTCTTTTCCACAATTAAGTGCAAGAATTATGAAAAAATAAATATTATGTATGTAGTATCATGTGAATTCATGTTAAAGCCTTGAAATATTGATGCTCATGTATTGATTAGTACTATGTTCATATTCAATGCCTTCCAAGTGTTTGATGAGTTGTTCATAAGAATTAAATAATGAAATTATATCATATTAGCATGTATTCAAGTTCATTTCATGCAAGTGTTTGCTAGAATGTCTCAATGAAGGAATGATGATTAAGTAGTTGTTTATCATGTTTCAAGATTGTTCCATGTCATATAATTTATGCTATCGAGTCCTGTGGGTATTAAATACCCGACATATTAGTGGATTACCTAGTTCCATGGTTAGTCTCAGGATAGTACTAGTCATATAAGGATCAATAGTACTCACAGTTAGTTACAGAACATAAGAAAAATTCAGTAGACTAAGTATCAACCCAGTCCAGTTCATTATTTAGTTCAAAGCTCAGTAAATGCAGCCAGTTCACAAATAATCAATAGTATTTCGTCAATTTATAGAACTCGATGAACTCAATTCTGTTCAGTTAGAAAGTAAAATCAATAACAATTCAGTCAAGCCTAGAATGAGCTAGGAAATTAGTTCAGTGTCTATTCAAGTGGGAGTAGGATTCTGCACAGAGTTAATCGAGGGATGGGGGCATTCCTGCCAGCAGAGGGTTTGACACTTAGTATCAATACCTATATTACAGAAATACATAGCTAGGTTGAGATATCTTCCTGCCTGACTACGATTGATATATCTTGTATGAGTTTTCCTGCTAGGGAGGGTTAATGTAAGAGCTTTCTATCAGAAAGGATTAACTCATAGCTTGTCTTTACTCGTTGAATAGTATTGACACCCTTTTAATTGGGTTTTATTTTAGACCCCAATCTATTCAGAAAGGGGGCATATCGGTTAGATAATTACCTCTCAAAGTCTCAGTTTTTGATTCAGTCTCAAAATAAAACACAATTTAGTTCAATAGATTTAGCACTATTAGATACAATCACTCAGTTTACTATGGAACTTAGTATAGTCTCATAGGATCAGGACTATCAGATATAGTCCCTTAGTTATCAGCTACACAGTATCAGTAATCTCAGACATCAATAAATTAGTCATTCAGAAC
The DNA here is from genome assembly GCF_002878395.1 of Capsicum annuum. Classification (NCBI taxonomy): domain Eukaryota; kingdom Viridiplantae; phylum Streptophyta; class Magnoliopsida; order Solanales; family Solanaceae; genus Capsicum; species Capsicum annuum. The sequence continues at coordinate 147,188,540 of NC_061122.1, read as the reverse complement.
TCAGTATCTAGTCTTATCACAATCTCAGTTCCAGTGTACATATTCATGCATGTAATCCCATTTAGTTATATTTATGTCATTCAATCAGTATTGTTCATTCATATGAACCCATACATTTCAGCCTACCTCATTTAGCATACCAGTACATTCAAAGTACTAATGCATATATTTCTTTTGCGCTATGATATTTTATATCATAGGTTCAGACGCATGGGCTCCCAGTCATACTTAGTAATTTAGATATTCAGCTGACACAGTTAGTGGTGAGTCCTCTTTGTTCGAGTACATGATGATTGATTCAGTAGTTTAGCTTATTTTAGTAGTTCAGAGTTATTTGGCGACTTGTCCCATCAACTCCATATTTCAAATAGTTTAAAGGCTTTTTCAGACTAGAACATTTTAAAATAGATGTATCAGATTTGGTATTTGTTATACTGTATTTAGTTTTATTTCTATATTGAACCTTATGGCATGTTTTCTGCCTAATTTCTGTATACTACAGTATTATTATTCAGTTATTACAGCAAGTAAAAGTCATGGGTTAGCTTGTGGTCCTTCGGGATTATGAGCATTATATAGCATCCGTTGTATAGACTCGGGGAGTTACACCTAGTTATTTTTGGGATTTCCTATTGTGACAAGGCCATGGTTTGGGTATTGTCAAGTTGGTATAAGAGCTTTTTATTTTGTTGTCATGGGGTTTCCACAAAGCAATGTTGAGTATAGTTTTGCTTAAAAGTGTGTCATGCATCAAACTGTTAATCAAGAGAGTGTGAGGCATTTAGAAATATTTCACTTTCTTGGCTATTCTTCTTTCGAGCTATGAAGTCTAAGGTCTTGATCTCTTCTCTTAATCTTCCTTGGTTTACTCTTTGAGTCATGTGTTCTCAATAATCTAAAGTTTGTGGAAACTCATCTGTCCCACTCGAAGAGAACATGGATGGATCTAGTCCAATAAATAAAGTATACACCCGACCAAAGGTTATAACTTTTGGTTTTTCTTATTGAGTCCCATTGACTTCAACTGACCCTATCTCGGAAGGTGATACCGATACTTGATTACCTCAAGGAGAGGCTACTAGTGCTAAGTTTTATTATTCTAATAATATATTATCCAAAATAGTTACAACTCTATCAATCTAGTCCTTTCTTATTAGTATAGAGAGGAATTAGGTAAGGTTGGTAAATGGGCAATATAAGAGGGTCTTGGTTTTTTAAACTAAAGGGGTGACCAATGATATAATGGTAAATGGTCCAAAAAATTGAGTTGGGTTAGTCCTAACTCCTATTTTATATCCTGTGCTCCTTACCTGAATTCAATTTGGAGGTAAGTATTTTCATATTGGTAAATTCTTCTAGGGAACAAGGTTCCTAATCTTGGGCTGCTGGGCATCCTATTTTTGTTATAAATTTTTTGGTTGGTTGAATCGTGGTTGTTGCAAGGGAGAAAGGAATTATTATTTTTGTTGTAGTAAATTAGATCTCATATAGTGGGGATATTCCATAAGGGTTGCCATTTGGGAAAATAGAGTATTGGTTACTACCCTTGGCTTCGATAGTGGTCGAGATTGTCTCAATGTTCTTACTATCCCTCCAAAGTCTGAGGCATCTTTTGATACTGATGTTGGTATAGTGAAATCTCCTTTCCTTGTAGTGTGATGGTTTACTTGGTTTGGTGTCCTTTCTTATTTGCGACCTCATCTATAGGGGTGTATTATAGTCCTAAGGTTATTATAAACTTTTTTCTTTTTCTGGTTTAACCCCAGTAGGTGACTCTGTGATTACCAAAAGAGTTTATGTGTGGTTATAGCATTTGTTGGTAAGAAAAAAGTCTTGGTGGATATGTTTGACTTAGATGTGGTGGATTTCGGTGTCATTCAGGGGAATTGCTTGGTTTCACTTGTGTTATTCATTATTAGGTTGTTGGATTCATATAAAGGTTGTCTTTAGGTTCCCTGGTAAGTCAGTTATGGGAGAGAAAACTAGTTTTATTTGGGTCCCTATATTTTAATGAAAAGGTTATATCTTGGAAAGTGGAGATTGATCTCCAAAGGGATTTCCTTATTAGTCAGTCCGGGTTAAAGATCCTAACTTGGAAGGTCCTTTTTTTATTTGGTTTTGGTGGTGGATAAATTTCCTAAGGTCTTCTTTTGCAACCCTCATTATGTCTTTCTAATTGGGACGTTAGTTTTGGATTGGTCTTGTTTTTTACACTTGTGCAATTTCTATTCTTTCTTTATAGAATGGTTCTGGTGGGGTTAAAGGAGCTTAAAGGAGAGAGTTAAGGGATGTCTTAGATGAAGGTCTCATTAGTCGTTGTGTTCCCCTGTGGAGTGTTTTGTTCTTACATGCATAAGGGGAATGTTTTCCCTAGAAATTAATAGGTTGTTAGTTGGTGGATAAAGAATTTGGAGTGTCCTTCTTGTTGAGAGTATCATATATGTATATTCCATTCTCTATGAGGGATAGTATTGAATGGTGGTTGGTGTATCTTAGGCTTGAATATAGATGTTTGATCTTGGTAAAAGGAGTATGTTAGCTTGGGAATAGCAATAAAAAAATTATAGAGGTAAATTGGTAGGTAGGATAAGGCGGATGACTTTGAAGTACAATAGTGGGAAAGGTTGTAACTTTTAGGTGGTTTATGATGAGCGGATGGATAGGGGTTAAGTTATTAGATGGGATAGATCATAGAACTTGTACATGTATTTGTCCCTATAATTGTACTTTATTAAAGGAATAAAATTGATAATTAAATTCATGATTTTGAATTTGGGTTTAGGAAAAACTGAAGACTTTGACATAATTACTCATTTAATTTATTTTTGATGGATTATTATGGATATTCACGCTTTATTTAGGTTTAGGAACATTGTAGGAGACATGAGAATGTTAAATAGATTTTGGGGTATTATGGATTCGCCAATTACTTGGTTTTGGTCTTGGAAAATTTATATTCTCAAACTATTTGTGAAATTTTTCTTGAATATATTTTTGTCATATGGTATGACTATTCTTAAATCTTTGCATTTCATAAATGGTTAAAAGAGCATGAAATGGTTTTTGTTGGATTCAAATGATTTCAAAAAGGCCTTAGTTTCCATGTTTTAATTTTGAATGGTTTCGATTTAATTGGAAACCTTGGGGTCAATTTGATCTCATGATTTTTTCATTTCTATGTTGCGACCTAGGTAGCCTTGGGATAAAGATTGGTGGTTAATCTAGAATTCTCTTTTAATGATGGACTTCAAGGAAAGGTCGGGTTGCATATTCTGATGATGCTCTTCCCTGTCAGTTAAGAGAATATTGTACTAATATTGTATGCTTTCTTATAGCACCTATGACTAAGGTTCATATTTTACATTCGCCTTATTCCCTAGATATGAGCCTTAACCTTGTGTTAAGTTACTCATGGTATGTCTGGTGGTGTTTCTTTTGATATCCTATCTTAAGAACTCCTTTTATGGTATGGCTTGGTCGGGGTGTTTCTTCACTAATGGTCTAGGATGTTATTTTAAAGTACTTTGTGAGTTGTGTCTTATCTCTAGGATTTTTCCTTGGAAGGCATAGATAACTCTTATAATTAAATTTCTTAAATAACTCTGCTTATGTTAGGGGGTAGTGGGATTGGGGAGCATGGTGATGTTGTGAAATAGGAAATATAGAAGTTCCTAAGTGGGGGAGAGTCTATGGTGAATACCAGAGTTATAGTTCTAGAAGGTAAGGTAAGGTTGTTGTTATGGAAATGGTTAGGAAAAAAATAGATGGTGAAAATCCTTTGTGAAATATTAAATGGTGTTAGATCTCTTGAAAGATAGATCAAACTGTCATTATTTAAGTCGTAGGCTTGAATGTTATGATCGGTAGATGTACCAATAGTTGTGTTGGGTACTTAAGAGGTTTTGAAAGGTAAGGTTTTATACAATGATTTAATGGTTTGATCATTGTATGGTTTTGGATGCTTAATTATAGGATAGTGATTTTGTTTATAATGGTTGGATATTGTTTGTCCATATCCTTTACTCACTGTTTCCATATCATGATGGTGATGGAAGCGAAGTGGTGTTTTGGGTAGATGTGAGGAGTAGATCCCGGTGGCCTAAGTTAACTCCGTTTTAGCTTTGGATAGGCTTGAAACATGGAGGTGGTGTGTAGCTGGACTTAAGCTCTTGTAATTTTGTGTCTTGGTAAATTCTAAATTGAATCAGACTTGCCCTTTAGCATAAGTCCATTCATTTAGTAATCTATGTGTTGTGTTGGGATGAGATATGGATGGTCCTAGGTTGGTAGGTTCCTTTGGGTGGTATTAATATCTTGGGTTCTTTGATCTTTTAGGGAGGTCCCAATGAGGATCTTGTATTGGTAAGTTTAACGATTGTCAATAAATAATATATGGCTTTGGTAAGGGTTCCATGGTGGAACTAAAGGTCTAAGAAAGTCATTTGGGATGGAGGAAGACATGGAATGAAAGTATCTGCATTGGTTCTTCATTTTAGAAATTCGTGCATAAGGTGTGTGCACTTCAACGGGTCTTTTTATTTTCTAACTTGGTTAAAGTGAGGAATGATTCCTCTTACATATTCGTTTACTTAGTTAGATGTCGGAATAGGGGTGTTGGAGTGTAAATTGTGTTTGGGTTATGTAGTGATCTTCTAACCTTGGTTGTGTGCCCTTGCTTCCTATTTTAGTTGAGAAAAATATTGTTGGCTGTTAATGTTTAATCTCATGCTTGTACCTTGCCCTTAACCATCTTTTGAGGATAAGTGATCCTAGTGAGGGAGACTGGAATACCCTAGGAATAGGACCGTTGCAAAATTCCTTGGTCTTGGACTTACTGGACTTGGTATGACTAAAGGGTACTAATCGTACCCTGGAATACGACTTGTGGGATTATTTGAGGGTGTAATAGTTTTTTAGGAAGTTTTATTCCCTTGGTTACTTCACAAGATACGACTCATCAAGGTATGACTCATATCCAAAGATATGAGTGGTGCAAGAAAAGTCGTATAGCGCTTGATTGAGTTGTTTTGTGGAGTCTTCCTATGGGACGGTTATTGGGTACGATTGAGTGTACCACTTGTACCTTTAGGTACAAGGTAGAGATGTGTGAGTCATATAGGAACCAGTGTTTAGGGTCTTGACATGGTGTTGGTTATGAGTTGGGGTACTATTCATACCTTAGGATATGGATGGCATAAGTGAGTCGTACCCTGTCTTGATTTAATTGTAAGTCATGGGTAGTCTGGACATTTCCTACTTGAAAGACCTTATGTTCTCATATTATATAACCCTTGGTGGCCTCTCGTAATACTTTTAAATGATGGAAACAATTCAAATACTCTTTCAATCTTAATCTTGAAGATCTGAGACTCGGGTTTCTTCATGCGTTCTTAAAGGACTCAAGAGTCATATTTCTCTTCGGAACCTTCTTGTATAAGGCATGTACTCTTTCCCTCATTGTTAGTTCCTACTAAAGGAATGTGTATTATGTTTTAAATTTTTATTTATGAATCAAGAATGGTTGTTTTTCAAATCTATGATGAGGGTCTTGATGCATATGGTTTGGTATTGGTTTAAACTTTATTTTTACAGGTTCTTGGTAATGGTTTGCATATGTTGGTACTTCTTAGTTGTGGTTAAACAAATAGGTCTTCAGTAACCCTAATTATGGTTGTTTATGCATTGGTTTTGGTCTTGATAAAGGTATGCCCTCAACATGTTCGATAAAATGCCTAAAAGAATATTTTCACTCTATTATTGAATATTCATTGGAACTCATGGATGGTTTGGTTTGGTAATGGAACCCTAAATGAATTTTGATGATTTTGTATGATTTAAATGATATAAATGCTTTAAATGTTTGGCATGGTCACAAATGGATTGGAATGCTTTTAAGTGAAATAAATGGTGTATATGGTTTAGAAGAATTAAATGGTAAAACCTTGGTGGCTATAAAATTACTTATGGTTGTGGGGTACATGAAATCCTCAAGTGGTTTATTATGGAAAATGTAAAGGTACTCGGAAGTCCCTTAAACCTATATATATGGTTGGCTATGGGTAGAACTTGAAAGTATGATCGGTATGACGATACCACTACTAAATGAACTTCGTTAATTAATGGTTAATGGATTGGTTGGTTGTTTGGTAATGATTTTAATTGGGAAATAATTGCGGGGTGTGTATCGAAGTCATAGAAGGTGGAGGTCCCAAGGGGACAAAAACTGGAATCTCATATTTACCGTTGTGAGGTTTAGTCTTGGTGACCGTGTGCCTAATGTCACACTTTACATTTTGGGGCATGCACTTGTCTTCCTGGGTTTTCTTCCCTGGTCGGGCAGCTACACACACTAGGGACCTTTCAGTAGGGGTGATGAACCTATATAGCCCATGGGTGGTATAGGGCGGTCAAACTACACAGCTAAGGAAAAGGTTTTAAAAGCATGCTAAACCCAATTCCCTTTCCGAGCATGGTTATATATGTATGGTTGTATGAATTATGGATGGTTTTACTTGGCTTCGTAAATGGAATTATCTTATGCTGATCCTTAGTGCATGCTAGTGTTCACCTACAAAACCGTCTTCAAGCAGCTGTATAACCATGCTATGCAAGGATAGACCATTCTACTTCTCTTGCATAGTGTTCGAATTTGGGGATAGTCGATGTTGGATTGTAGTGGTGAGCTTCCATAATTCAGAAGGAATCTATTTCATATCATGTAGTATTTTATATATTTATTATCTTCTCTCATATACTTTAGTTTTGGATATTATCGGGGAAATATCCTGACTAGGTACTCCTTGGTTGGCCTAGTGGCTTTGTATCGACAACTATGGACTTGGGTATGGTATGGCCTAGTCATGTTTCATCTTTATATATGCATGCCTCGGATTATTATAATTGGTTTTGGTGTATAGGTTTTGGCATTTGTTTGGTTGGTCATTGGGTGGTTGGACTTTACTGGATTGGTCTCGGATATAGACATATCCCGAGTCACCACATGGTTGTATATGCTATCTTGTTATATATTCGAACATCAGCCGACTCAAGGTATGCATTTGGTGGTTGGGTTGGGTAACAGGGGTGGTTCCCCGTCTTGGTTGGGCTTGGGATTGCCCAGTACGACAAGGCCCTTGTTCGGGTCTCGTCACCTATCGTCCAAACAGATATGAATTGAGAAAAATGTTATCAAAACCACGGTGAGACTCCTAGAGCAGAGTTTAACCTCATGCATAAATAGTAAAAGATAAAATACTTAGTCAGTGATACCAAACTAAAACCAAAATCCTAGTGTCATGGTGTAAGAACCTAACTACTACAACTCGAGATCAAAATACATAAGATATCCAAAATAGGAACAACATTTTATTAGAATACAAATAAGGACATAGTCTAAATAAAGAAAGGTAGTATTAGACTCCAGAGGCAAGAATCCAATTGCTAACTCAAATAGCTCTAAAGTGTCACCTGAATCAACAATCGTGAGGTGCACTTCAACTAGGATTAGCACCAAAAGGGTACTGTAGGGGTGTGTACAGTCCAATTGTACTTAATAGGTATCATAGGCCAACTGAAAAGTAGAGAATAAAGCATACAAAATAAACACTAAGGGTACATCACGTGCAACTAGAAAATGTACGAAAGGTAGCCTACACTATCTCCCCCAACAGTCATAATATTCACATACACCATATCAATAGCATGAAGCGAAAATAAGTATATAGAGATCACACATACAAGTACAGAGGAAGAAATAAACATATATAGGTATACATCAATGGAGATAATGCAACTTAAATAAAATTACAATGTAAATACAAATGCAATGGGGATGATGATGATGTGATGCACGAGGTGATCCAACAACCTCCATATACACCCACGGAGCAAAAGGATCCCTACGTAGGGATCCCTGAGGGTTCTTCAACCTGTTTAAAACAAAAATCTAATAACACTATCCATATCTCTTCTCTATCACATCTATTGATAGAGGGTTTTAAGAATGTCACAATTTCTGTCAGGAATATCTAGTGTTTTCAGCAATTCTAGCATTTCCTCGGTAGTATGAATGTTTCATAAATAAATATGATATAAGGATGTAATGCTTAAAGACAACCAGAATGAGAAATTCCATATACAATCAATATACTAACCAAGTGAGCGAAATCCACTCATTAATCCAACCATCCATTAATCCAACATAATCTGTACGCCTATAGAATGAAATACCTTTAAAAGTCATCCGTGATACCACATCAAGATTTTTCATCACAAGGGATAAAGCTAATTCCATATACACAAGGCCAATAATATCATATAGAGCCCCACATATCAAATAATATTTTAAAATAGATAAATAAAACCAATATATAGGCCCCACACGGATAGACACGATATATATAGACATTTTGATGATTGGTTCCCACAACCTTAACATGATTTTGTGTCAACATTAACTACTCTGGTCAGGCTGCACAAAGTTAACTCATAACCTATCTCGAATGTCAAAAATTAGTCTGAAAGCCTTTAATTCGAAGCCTTACTCCTACGAATGGACTTGGAATCAACTAAGACATAGAAATATCAAATTTATGCATCAGAAGAAAGCCAGTGATACCCATAATGCCTAATTCTAAGTAAGGGTCAAAATGGACCCTCAAAATGGGTTTTTGAAATTAAAGGGTAAAATTGTAATTTTATTTTTGTAATAAGTTATTCATACTCTTAGGAGTCTACAGTTGAAAACTCAAGAAAAAATGAGTTAAAATGAGGTCCAAATTGATGAAAATTATTTTTATCCTTAACTAGCAACACCACAAAAATTGATTAAGAATAGAGAATTCAAGTTTTTTTGAAGATGAAAGTGAGAGAAAAGTGATAATTATAAGATTAAGAACTTACAAAAGTTATAACGGGTTAAAACAGTGTTTTAATTAGAGAAATATAATTTTTTCGCCTCCCGAGCCAAAATCCCCAATTTTAAATTTAAAATCCACATATAAAATTGAAGAAAAGTAGTTTAAACAGGTGTTTGGAGCTTACCCGAGCTTAGGAATGGAGGAAATTTCAAAATCACAAGACAATAAGCTCCAAGTTTCAAAACTGGTGAAAAATGGCGAATACTAAATATTTAAGGGTTCCAGGCATCTCATAGGCGATCATCGGGTTTCTTAAGTAACTACCGCTTAAGAGATCAGACATTGTGTATGTGATACCTCGCCTGAGAGAAGGTATCACATAAGTGACCTTGTCTTCGCTTATGCAGGGTTGGCGATCGCGACCAAGAAGTCGTATAAGCGACACTTGGTTTGATATACTGAGTCGTATAAGCGACCAAAGTTTTGCATACACTAGTATACTAGCTTAGTGGTGCACCTGTTGGAGAATTATAGAATTCCAATTCTCCACGGACCCCTCGCGATTCATCCAGGATCCCGCAAATGCAAACGAACTATGCTACCCTATAAAATTTGATTTTATGAGCTTAATCGCGATATGATATTTTTGAAAAAAATCATTTTCACAAAGTTGACCCTCGAAACCTAATTTATACACTGTTTGAATTGAGGGTCTAAATCAGATATAAATGCCATAAAACCATACCAACAATGTTACCACCCTATCGTTGATGTTTCGGATGTGCTAGAGCAACCCGTTTTGCCACTTGTTGTACTGATCAATAAATGTTGACTGAAGTCAACTATAAGGCTTTTCAAGCTACCAAAAACTAGAACGTTACATAAATCACACTAAAATGTACCGAGAACCATGTTTGTCATCGCGACACCACAGAAATACCATAAAGCAACTATGGAAGCGATAAAATGGTCAAAGATAGAAATCAATATTTCACATAAATCCCAAAAAATCAAATCATTACATCATCCACCAACTAAAAATCTAGTTCATCCTCAAACTAAAGGAAAAGATACCCAAAAGCATGAAAAGTTGTGGATAAGAACTATGTATGTCTAACTCGACATCCCAAGTAGCCTTATCTACAGGTCAATGTCTCCATTGAACCTTAAAAGCTGGAATTTTTCTAGAACTCAACTGTCTAACATTTCTTGCCAAGATGGATATAGGCTCCACAGCAAAGGACAACCTCTCATCTAACCGAATCAAATCCCATCAGATGACATGAGACTTATTTGGAATGTTAAAAACTTGATAAACAACTAATAAATCATGGGGAAAACAAAACAGATAAGCCATATCACCAATAATTCATAGAATCTAAAATTGATCGATATACCCGGGACTAAGGTTGCCCCTCTTCCCAAACCTGGTCAAACCTTTCATTGGTGAAACTAGAAGGACAACATGATCACTAATACTAAATCTCATGGAATGAAGTAAATGATCTGTATATCACTTTTTTCTAATTTGAACCACTCAAAGTCTATGCTGAATAATCCAAGCTTATCCTAAATAATCCAAACTTTATCCAAGGACTCAAGAATCGTGTCTATGCCTCGAGGTCTAATATCAGAAAGATCAAACTAACAAATTGGAAAGCAACAATCCTTACTATACAAAGACTCAAAAGGAGCCATATCAATACTAGAATTGTAGCTATTAATACACAAAACTCTACCAAAGCAAGATGTGTCTCCCACTTACCGCCAAAGTTCATCACACAAGCGCGGAGCATCTCTTCCAAGACCTAAATAGTTTTCTCCGATTGACCACTGGTCTGGGGGTAAAATTTTGTACTAAATTCAACCTTAGAACCAAAATCCTGCTAAAAACCTTCAAAAAGTTACACGTGAACACTGATCCTCGATTTGAGATAATAAACACTAGCACACCATGAAGATGTACAATCTCACGACTATAGATATAAGTCAACCTCTTAGAACTAAAAAAGACTTGAATCAAAATTAAATGACCACCTTTGGTCAACTAAACCATAATAACCCAAACACTATCAAAATCATGGGAAGTACGAGGTATCCCAGTCACAAAGTCCATAATTTATTCTTATTTTCACTCAGGAATGGGTATCTACTATATCCTTCCTCATGCCACCCTACCAGGATGCTTCCATAAATTATGATTTATCTTAGTCACTCTCGGTACACAACATCGGTCTCTAATCCTTAAAACACTATTTGAATTAAGTGAGTCTCCCTTTTCCTCACCACTCTACACCTTATCTAAAATCACGCTCAATATAATGTCATTAAATTGGTAAGCTTGAATCTACTCTATCTGCTCTATCAAAGTAGACCGAGTCTCCATGAATGCGAAAACACACCCCCATGTCAAAATATCTAGCCAACTATCTAGTTAGATAAAGAATAGACCTCTAAGTCCAAAGGCCTCTCATGGATCAAAAGATGTGCCAAGAAACCCATGTTAGTTAGCTTCTAGCTCAAGGCATTAGCATTTACATTGGCCTTACCCCAAAAATAGGGAATAGTCAAGTCATAATATTTAAGAAACTCAATCCAACGGTGCTGCCTCGTATTAAGATCTCATAGGGTAAAGAAGTACTGAAGGCTATGATGACAAAAGAAAATCTCACAACACACTTTAAACAAGTAGTGCCTCCATAATGTAAAAGCAAGAACAATCGTGGACAACTCTAAATCATGGGTAGAATAATTCTTCTCATAGGATTTCAACTGAAGTGAAGCATATGCAATCACCTTACCCTCCTGCATCACAATAGAACCTAACCCAATACCTGAAGCATCACAAAAGTGAGTTAAATCCAACGCCGTTCTTGGGTAAGGTCATGATATGAGCTAATTTAAAAAAATCCTTGGGATTTTAATATCTTGCCTCACAAGTATAAGTGATATGACACAAACCAGGATCCAGTCATGTCATGTGTTTCAACTTTAACAAAGACCAGAGACCACTCCCAATGCCCAAACCATTAACCGCCCTACACCCCCTGTCGTATAAATTCCGCATATATAATAAGATAAAAAAAGATGTATTTAAAGACATTAGATATAGTCTATAACCATAATCAAACAGTCACCATTAAGTGCCTTACTGTTACCTATCCCAATGCCTATTTCAATAACAATGCTAATACTAATACTAACACCGTCCATGCCTATAGTAGTTCAACAAATACTCTATTTAGAATCAAAGAACATATAATCAGGACATTTTTCTAACCACAGGAAAAAATAAACCAAATAAATAACAATAACAAAAGAAGTCAATAGCATAAAATTGAATCTTCAAGAATATAGAAGCTCACCGCTTCAATATGACTTAAAGTTGTCCCCAAATCCAAGTCACTGAGCAAGAAAAATGGTAGTATGTCCGATTCCAGCATAGCGTGGGGACACAACACCCTAAGATGGTTAGCAGAGTGAACTCTAGCATGTAACTTTGGGTTGATGATAAAATAATGTCATTAATTCAAAATCAAATCATATAGCAATATGCAATGGCATACATAAATATATATCGTGCTGAGATAGGGAACAAGTTTTATCGTGCATTTAAAATCTTAACTTAGATTGGGTAGCCTTACCCTCATAATCCTCCCACGAGCTATATGGTTAAAGTGTTTCCCCCTGAACGGGCCCAAGTGTATTTAGCTGCACAAACTGGAGATATCATAGGGGCCGGGGATTCTTGTGTACCCTTATCCCTCCATGATACATATATACACGTAGAGACTTAGGGGATTCCAATGTACCACACAAGCTAAGGTAACCAAGACCAACCCTCATGGCGGCAAACATGCGTTTCCAGTGTTCGTCCATCAGACTCACGCCTTCACGGCTAACAATCACAACCCCCCGTTATTGCCCAATTAACACTAAACCAAACAACCAACTCCAGGATTCAATTATCAAGGCATGATAAAGTAGTATTGTCATACCGACTATAGCTTGGAAACAATGTTATTAGCAAATACTTAGGGAATTCCATGTACCCCGTAGACCTTATTATTAAAATACTTGGGGGATTCTTATGCACCCCACAAGGTTTTAGTTCAATTAAATTTATAGGCATAAAAACCTTTATATAGTCCCTCATCAATTATTTTCATAATAATGACTAAGCCTTAGTTCTAATACAATTCAACAAATGACAATATATTTTTCATTGATAATTTCACCAACAGGTTAAGGGCACACCTTTAACAAACCCAAACACATCAAATTTTGGGATTCAACCATGACCCCTCAATAAAATTACCATTCCCATGAACCCACATGTGCAAAAAATTAAAGCATGCAAAATCACAATACAAACCATAGAAAATAATATTAAATGATATGCATTCAAACCCCTTAAGGTTTGTTTCCAAACCACCATTAATAATTCATGAACAATGATTAAAACTTATACTTTTAATAAACTAACAATGATTAAAGAGTCACATTCCTGAATTACAAAAATATACAGAGAGAAATTGACCCTTAAGCCCTTAAACTACCACTTTGGAAAAACCCTAACCAATTTTACTTGAGAGGATTTTAAAAGAGTAAAGAGGATGTTCAATTCTATAAAGTGTGTAATGGATGAACAAAAATGTTTTAGGGGCGTTGGGTCTTTAGGTTTTTAAGTGAGAAATGTCCAAAGTTCCCCCAGCTAAGAACTATAAAGAGCAGTCCTTGGTTATGAGTCAACCTATTGACTCATCACCCATCATACGACTCATAACCTTGAGTCATACTCTAGAAAGTTAGTTGGACACCCATACTCTATACTCATTACGACTCCATAATCCCCAATCATGACCTGACCATATGACTCATATTTTAGTCAAATTTAGAACAGAACCCATAAGGTTATACACTGGACAACATATAACTCAACTCTCCACTCAGAACTTATCCTCACAACTCTTAGTACACCACTGGTACTCAAAGCCAAGAGAATCCACTAAGTTACTAATTTTATTAAGGATAGCCCGAATGACTCGTCACTACCCCAACTAACTTGTACTACTAAGTCATTACCATAACAGAACCTTAACCCCAATTTACTGCACACCTTATGACTAGGGTCACCTAACCCATAGCTACACCATACGACTCGTATGATAAGTCATTACTAGGAGAATAAACTTAGTACTTAAGAATTTTTTAAGGGCCAAAACTCAAGATGCTTCAATTCTTCCCTACTTGTATTATTCACCCCTCGAATGATGGAATAAGGCATTGGCTGTCACAATTAAACCCCAAACATATCCACTCTTACCTTTTAACTAAGTTATCAAACAAAGATGCTAAGGAAATCAATCTTTCCTTTAACAAATTCATAAATCTAAGATGATAAGAAAAACAAATACTTTAAGCATGATTTTCTGAAATGGAGAACAAGAATAGATACTCGAACTTCATGTCTTCTTCAGTTTCCTAAGTCGCCTCTTCAACCTTAGGATTCCACCATAAAAAGTTTACCTAAGAAACATCCTTCATTTGTTACCGATGAACTTGCTGATCCAACATTTCCACTGGGACCTCCTCGTAAGATAAGGAATCCAAAATACCAATATCATTTGTAGGCATAATTTATGATGAATCACTGACACACTTCCTCAACATAAAGACATGGAACATTGGGTAACGAATCTCAAAAAAGAGAGAAACACCAACTTATATGCAACATTACCAACCCTTCTCAAAACCAAGTACGGACCAACATACCGGGCACTGATCTTCTTGCTTTTCCTAAACTGCATCACTCCCTTAATGGGAGATAACTTTAAAAATACCCTATCTGTAGCCTCAAACTCTAACTTCTTATGCCTCACATTTGTATAGCAGTTTTTGTGACTTTGGACGGCCTTAAGCCTATCACAAATTACCTTCACCTTATCTATGGCTTGGTTAACCATATCTAGACCAAACATCTCTGCCCCACCAACCTCGAACCAACTAATAGGAGATCCATACCTCCTACTATACAAGACCTTAAATTGAGCCATCCCAATGCTAGAGTGGTAGTTGTTATTATACACAAACACTATAATAGTTAAATAATAAACCCAACTACAACCATCATTAGTCATGGAAGATCGAAACAAATCTTCCAATGTTAGAATGGTTATTTTTTCTTGCATATCCAACTGCGAGTGAAAAGCAATACTAAGACTCACATTAGTTCCCAAACCTTTCTGAAACCACCACCAAAAATGTGATGAAAATTGCATACCACAATCTGAGATCATAGAAATGAGAACCTATGAAACTTCACAATCTCTTTGAGGTACAACCTCGCATAATACTCTGTCAAAAAATTTATCCTCACTATTAAGAAATGAGAAAAATTTATCATACCATCCACAATAACCAATACCGAATAAAATTGATTCTAAAACCAAAGACAATCGATAATGAAATCAATATTGATCACCACATACTTCTACAAAGGAAACTCAATTTCTTGATACAAGTCCTTAACTATCTCTTGTTGGCACACCATGCACTTAGCCGCAAAACTAGCCACATTCTTCTTTATATTATTCCACCAATACATATCCTTATGGTCATGATACATTTTGGTCGAACCAAGATTAATAGCATAGTGCAACTCATGTACCTCATCCAAGATCATCTCTCGTGATCCATCTATGTTGGGAAAACATAACCCCCCTTGGTGCCATAAGTTACAATCATAACTAATCTCAAAGGCAATTACCTTATGTCCACCTATATCACCCTTGATGCATATTAAGATAGGATCCAACACTTATTTCACCTTTATTTTTGCACCAAGAGATAACTATGCCACTTTCTGTAAAAACACACTACCATCCTCAGAGTCCAAGAGACGAACTCCAAGGTTTGCTTAATAGTTAATATCTTTCAGGAATTCCTGCTTTCCTTCATCCACATGATCAAGAATCCCCATGGATAACTTGCTAAAAGAAACAACAACAATGTTAGCCTTACATGGATGGAATTGAAGACTCATGTCGTAATCCTTGAGCAACTCAAGTCATCTTCTTTGCCAGAGGTTTAGCTCTTTCTGAGTGAACATAAATTATAGGATCTTATGATCAGAAAAGATATCCATATAAACTCCATATAAATAGTTATGCCAAATTTTCAATGCAAATACCACAACCAACAATTTCAAGTCATGAGTTGGATAATTCTTCTTATGCACCTTCAACTGTCTGGACGTATAAGCTATCACTTTGCTATACTGCATCAAGATGCAATGAATCCCCAAACTGGACACATCTTAATACACCACAATACCATCTATGTCTTCAAGAAATGTCAAGACTAGAGCCAAAGTTAGCTTATCATTCAGTAACTTAATACTTCCCTCACAAGCATCACACCATAAGAACTTTACCTTATTTTGTGTTAACTTTGTAATTGAGGCAACTATAGAATAGAAGCTTTCGACAAACCTTCCATAATTACAAAATAAAACCAAGATACTCTAAATATCAGTTGGATTCATGGGTCTAGGCCACTTAACCAATGCAACTTTCTATGGATCCACCATGAACCCTTCACTAAAAATGACATGACACAAAAAAGTGATAGTGTTCAACAAGAATTCACATTTCAAAAATTTACCATACAACTGTTGTTCTTTCAGAATCTACAACATAATTTGGAAGTGAACATTATGATCCACCTCATTCTTAGAGTACACCAAAATATCATCAATGAATACAATGATGAACAACTCTCGAAACCTATAGAAAACTCTATTCATCAAGTCTATGAATGTCGTCTGGGCATTAGTTAACCCAAATAACATGACTAAGAACTAAAAATGCCCATATAGGGTACGAAAGACAGTCAAGGATATCTACTTCCCTAATTATTAGCAGATGATACCGCATCTAATGACCAATATTAGATAAAAACCTAGCACCCAGAAGCTGATCAAAAAAATCATCAACCCTTGGAAGATGGTATTTATTATTTACCATTATGTTACTCAATTGTTAATAGTCAATATATATCTTAAAGAAAAAATCCTTATTACGCATGCATAATTCTAGTGCACCCCATGGAGACATACTAGGATAGATGAAACCCTTGTCATAAAGATCCTTTAGTTGCTCTTTAAGCTAATTTAACTCAGCTGGAGCCATTATAAATAGGGGAATAAAAATAGGATGAGTTTCTGAAGCAAGATCTATCCCAAAATCAATCTTCTTAAAAAGAGGAACACCAGGAAGGTCATAAGGGAAAACCTCAGGAAATTAATTGACCACTAGGATAAAATATAAAGAAGGACCCATGAGTTAGAATCTTTAACTCAAACCAAATGATAGAGATGCACCTTGGAGATTAATCTTTGAGCTCTAAGATATGATATGAACCTTATCTTAAGATCTAGGGAACCATCCTCCCATTTCAAAATCGGCTCAATAAGGAATTTAAAGACAACCTTATAGGTCTGACAGTCTAAAAATATGTAGCACAAGTGCAACTAATCCATCACTAATAGAATATCAAAATCCGCCATGGCTAATTCAAATAGATCTGCAATGTCTCCCAATAACCCACACATACCACACAACCCCTACAAATTTTTCTAGCCACCACAGAGTAACCCACCGAGGTATAAATAGAAAAAAGGTTTGACATACAGTCAAGACCAAAACCAAAATGTATAGCCATATATGTGGTTACATAAAAAAGAGTAGACCCCAAATCAAGTATATAGTACACATCACGGGGAAAGAATCAACATAATGATAATGACATAAGGTGATACCTCAGACTCTTAATGAGTAGTGAGAGCATAGAGTCAGTTCCAACTAGTTCCATATCAAATAGTTCACCTTTCCGTGCTAGAGCTTATGAATAGTCAATTGAAACCATGTTTTCCCTAGAAGAAACTATAGGTACTGGAAATTTTCTAAGCATATGCCTTGGCTGACCATAGTTGAAGAACTTTTCCTTTTCCTCATCATAAAAACCCTAATGCAATGAATGATAAAATTAGTAAAGAGAATATGATAGAACTAATAGAGCCCCATTAACCTAGTATTGGACACCCTGACTGTAATAATTACTGCCGTTCTAAAAATACATATTACCAAATTGCTTTAGGTAGTGATAAGTAGCCAGTAAGTGAGACCCAGAATTGCCCCATATATTCTTGGACCACTTTTCACCATACCTGCCACTCTAATTAGAGAATTTCATATTTTTTTGTCATCATCTTAGTTTAAGGTATGTTTCTATTCTCTCATTGCTAATTCTAACTCAAGGCATGGTTTTGATGAATGCTTTCATAATTTTATTGATTGTACAAGTTTAGTTTTCAAATCTTAATTGGGGGTTTTGATGTTAAATTGTTAGTTATAGTTTCACATAGTTTTAATTATACTTTTATGTGCATTAATGGTGGTTTGGGATAATTAGATTGCATGTGAATGGTTTAATGGTAATTGGAATTAGTTTTTATCATATTATGCCCCCATTGTGTATGAAAAAATTCTTATAAAGATATTTTTATAGCATCGACTATTTTTAATAGAACTCTTGCATGTATTAAAACATAGTAAAGGAATTATGCATGGTTTAAATTCCTTGTAATGGTAAATCACTAATATTTCTTCTTGAAGGGCACATGGAATCCCCAAAGTCGTTTAATATGGTAAATGAATGGGTAATTAAAAGTCTCCTTAAACCTATAAATATTTGGCCATGGATAATATGTGCAATTAAGTATTAGTATAACAATAACAATATAAATGGCCTTGGTTAAAAAATGGATAATGGTTTGGTTATTTGGAAATTGGTTTATAATGGCTGGAGGTGTAGCTAAGTTATGGAATGTGAAGGTCCTAGGGGACCAAAACTGCAAATTGATATTTTTTTATATGAGGTTTGTCTTCATAATCAAATGCATAATGTCACACGATATTTAGGAGATATACTAGTCTTCCCAAGAGATACTTCTCTAGTTGTGTGTCTACACGCACTAGGTCCCTTTAAGCAGGGGAGATGGACCCATATAGCCTGTGGGTTATTTAGGATGACAAAGCTATATTGCCAAGCAAAAGGTTTTATAGGCATGCTAAAATCGGTCCCTTTTCCCATCATTGTTATATATATGTGTGTAGGGTTGTGTGCATACAGAATGTTGTACTTGGTTTTATAAATTGAATTATTTTATTCTTACCCTAAGACCATGATAACGGTCATTCGCTAACCCTGTCTACTAGGAGTTGTATATGTATCTTATGTAAAAACTGGTCATTCTACTCGTCCTATATAGTGATTGACTTTAGATCGAAATTTAGACTATAGTGGTGAGCTTTCATCCTTTTTAAAGGCTCTATTTTATGTTTTGGATATTTATAGACATTTTTATTTTATCTTCTATATTTTTTTTGGATATTGTTGGGGATATTTCCCAAACAGATTTTATTATTCTCACTGTTCCATCA
The DNA here is from genome assembly GCF_002878395.1 of Capsicum annuum. NCBI lineage: Eukaryota > Viridiplantae > Streptophyta > Magnoliopsida > Solanales > Solanaceae > Capsicum > Capsicum annuum. Next base: position 147,169,177 of record NC_061122.1, on the reverse strand, counting down.
TATTTCATTTTAGGATTAATTATATTATATTTTGGAATGCCTTTGGATATTACCTGATTAATAGCCCTTATTTTTGTATGGTTTAGCATGGTTGGATTATTGGTATGGGATGCTTGGACTCGGTTGGTTCTATCATGGTTGTGATCTTATCCTACAGTCTTTTTGTCAGTAATTACACAATTTTTATTATATGCTTGGAATTTAGCCAACTTAAGGCAGGCGGGTGGAGGCTTGGTTGGGTAACGGGGGTGGTCTTCGATCTTGGATGGACTTGGGATGCCTATTGTGCCAAGGCCCGAGGATGTGTGGTAATAATTTGGTATCATAGGCTAGGTTTATGGTCCATTGGAAGTTCACAAAGTTGTGTCGAGTAATGTCTCTTTTAGGGATGTGTAGTTTGTCACACCCAAAAGAGAGAGGCTACAAGGCATTTAGGAATATTTCACTTTCTTGGTATTCTATTTTCAAGCTTGGAGTCTCATTCTTGAAATCTTCTCTAATCCTTGTTTTGTAGTATTTTAGATCATGCCTTAAAGATGTAGAATACAAGTAAATTCTTCTATCCCATCAAGGGGTAATGAAGAAGGGGTGCATCGTAATCCTAGGGTTCATCTTTGATTCCATTGCCGTATCTCTAATAGTTGTAGAGTTTTAACAATTGCTAATAGTCCTCCTCAAGGTGAGGTGACTAATGCAGAATTCCGTCAATTTATCCATATTATTGCTAAATTTATTGCTGCTCAACTTGAGTAGGATGTGTCTGGTGCTTTATTCTATAAGGCCACAAGGATTTTACTAATTTAGAAAGATGGGTCCTTCCTCTTTTTGTTGAATGAAGGTAGAAGAATATCCATAGAGCTTCATGGCTAAAATAGAGAAAATATTTCACGGGATGCAGGTTACCAATACGAAAGGGGTAAGCTTTACATCTTATCATATTAATAATATTATATATCCATGGTATGAAGAGTGGGATAGGGATAGAGGGTATGTGGAGTAATCAATATTATGGGATGCCTTCTGTAATAATCTTCTATATTGTTTCTTTCCCCAAGAGTTGAGGGAAACAATGATGGAGAATTTTGTGAATCTCAATCAAGGGAAAATGTCTATCAAGGAATATGCCTAGAAGTTTTGATCACTTATTAAGGTAGGCTCCTGATTTGGTGGCTGACATACATGCTAGAATGAGAAAGTTCACTTCTGAATTTAATCAGGATTTTAATTTTGAGAGCACCACTACCTTGTTGATTAAGGCTATGGACATCTCTAGGTTGACTATTCATATGCAGTAGATAAAGAATGAGAAGAGAAAGTAGGCAAAGTTTGAGGATAGCCAGGGTAAGAGAAGTAGGTTTTCTAAACATGGAGGTTCTCATTCTTAAGGTGGTCCTGATAGCGGCAAATGGCAAAAAAGTGGGGGAGTTCTTATCCCTACTAGACTGCCAGTCCTCCTTAACAGTAGGGCGATAGAAGTGATCATGGTTGTGAAAAATCTTAGGTAAGGAAAGGCTAGTCAATTTCTTTTTGCCCTTCTTATCAGTTCTATCGCTGTCCTCATTATGTTTATTGCGATGACGAAAAGCGAAAATGCTTCAAGTATGGCCAGGCAGGCCATCGACTCAAGGATTTTCTAGTTAATAAGGTTTCTACAGGGGCAAATAAGATTAATGTGGCTTCATCTTCTACTCCTACACCTGGTCATGTTGCATCAATAAATGTACAACTCCTTGTTCTAGTATTGGTTAGAACAGGTTGTATACTTTTATGTCTCAACATGAATCCGAGGCACCACTTAATGCCATTACTGCTATGTTACAGGTTGTATACTTTTACTTATGGAGACACTTAAGGATCTTCTAGATAAAGGGATTGTTCAACCAATATATAACATCGAGGTACACCAGTGTTGTTTATGTGCAATAATGATGGTTTCCCTCAAATGTTCATTGAATATAGGTAGCTGAATAAGGTGATGGTCAAGAACAAGTATCCTCTTCTAAGGATAGATAATCTGTTTGACCAGCTGCAAGGTGCCAAGTTCTTTTCTAAGATAGATCTTTGGTCTGGGTACAATCAACTAAAGATTAGGAAGGTGGATATCGCTATGATTGCTTTTCATACTCGGTATAGGCACTTTGAGTTTTTGGTAATGTTATTTGTGTTGACAAATTTTCTAACATTTCATTAGTATTGGATCTTTTTATTATTATGTTTATTGATGACATTCTTGTTTATATGAAGAGCGAGGTGGATCATGGTAATCATTTTTTATGGTGTTACAGATCCTAAAGGAACATCAGTTATAAGCCAAGTTCACCAAGTGTGAGATTTGGTTGAATGCTATAACTTTCTTGTGTCACACTATTTCTAGTGAAGGGATCATTATGGATCTGTAGAAGGTTTTTGTGGTGAAGAAGTGGCCTAGACCTAAGAATCCATCCGATATTCGGACCTTCTTGGGTTTAGCTAGGCATTATAGGTAGTTTGTGGAAAGATTTTCATCGATAGCTGCTCGTTTAACTAAGTGTACTAATAAAAAGGTTAAGTTTTCTTGGTCATATACTTGTGAAGAGAGTTTTATTATGTTAAAGAATAAGTTAACTTTTGCTCTAATCCTGAATTTGCTGGAAGTCAATGATGGGTTCATAGTTTATTAAGATACATCTTGCGTAGGTCTTGGTTGTGTGTTGATGCAACATGGGAAGGTGATTACGTTTGCTTCCAGGCAGTTGAAGGTACATGAGAGGTATTATCCTACTCATGATTTGGAGTTATTGGTGGTTGTATTTGCTTTGAAAATATGAAGGCATTATTTGTATGGTGTTCATGTGGATAACTTTTTTTTTATCATAGAAGTCTGTTGTATGTGATCACACAGAAAGTGCTTAATCTTAGGTTGAGGAGATTGCTTGAGATTCTCAAGGATTATGATATGAGTCTTTACTATCACACAAGTAAGGCTAATGTGGTTTTTGATGCTATTATCAAGTTATCCATTGAGGGTTAGGCTCATGTGGAGAAAGGAAAGAGGGAATTAATGAAAGATATTCACCGATTGTATAACCTTGGAGTTCTCCTCTTGGACTCCAAAGATGGTGTTATGGTTGTGCAAGGAGTGGTTCGATCATCTCTTGGTGCAGATATTAAAGAGAAGAAAGTGCTAGATCATATCTTGATAAAAATTGAGAGTTGCATTTGTCGGCAAAAAGTAGTGGTGTTTGAGATCAGTGGTGATGGTACTTTACCATACAAAGGGAGGTTGTATGTTCCTGATGTCTATGGGTTGCAACAAAGAAATTTGGCTGATGTTCATGAGTCGTGCTATGTTGTTCATCCCAGATCAACTAAAATATATCATGATCTTAAGGAAATATATTGGTGGAATTGTATGAAGAGGGATCTGCCTGATTTTATGGCCAGGTGCATAGTGTGTCAACAATTTAAGTTTGAGCATATAAGGCCAGGAGGGTTGTTTCAAGAAATTGATTTTCTTGACTAGAAGTGGGATGTGATCACTATGGACTTCATTACTGGTCTTCATTGATCTTGAAATCAATATGATTTTATTTGTGTAATCATGGATAGGATGACTAAGTCTATACAGATTTCCCAGTATGGACTACCTTCTCGGTGGAGGATTGTGCGAAGCTATATCTTCAGGAAACTGTGAAGCTACATGCGGTACCTATTTGTATTATTTCTGATCATGGCACCTAGTGTATATCCCACTTCTGGTAATCTTTTTAGAGAGGATTGAGGACTAAGGTGAGTCTAAGCACTGCTTTCTATCCACAGATGGATTGGTAAGTAGAGAGAACTGTCCAAACACTAGAGGATATGCTTTAGGCCTGTGAGATTGATTATGGTGGAAATTGGCTTGAGCATCTACCTTTGTTGCAGTTTTCTTACTATAATAACTATCACTTTAGTATTGGTATGGCCCTTTTTGTCGCACTATATGGTAGGAAGTATAGATCTCTTATTGGTTGGTTTGAGCTTGGTAAGGAGGACATGTTTAGTCCCAACTTTGTTTACTAGGCTATGGATAAGAGAAGGCATTCAGGATAGGCTTAAGGATACCCAAAGCCTCCAAAAGGGCTATGCAGATGTTAGGCATAGAGAATTGGAATTTGAGGTTGGGAATAATTTTTTTCTCAAGATATCTCCCATGAAGTGAGTAGTGCAGTTTGGCAAGAAGACGAATCTCAATCTATGGTATGTGGGTCCTACGACGTTTTACGAAGACTTGTTAATATTGCTTATGATTTAAAGTTTCCTTCTAGTTTGATCTTGGATCATTAGGTCTTTCATGTTTCCATGTTGAGGAAGTTCATTGATGATCGTTCTTTAATTATTCCTTTGGAAGGGCTGAGTATCACTGATTCTTTATCTTATGAAGAGGTCCCAATTGAGATCTTGGATAGCCAGGTTCATCCATAGAGGACCAAGGATGTCTCTTTGATTAATATTATTTGTCAAACCATAAAGTGGAAAAAACTATATAGGAAGCAGAAGAGGACATGAAGTCCAAATATCCACAATTTTTTTCCACTCCTGGGATTCGTGTGGAAGATATGTGTCTTCAGCACGTCTTTATTTCTAGAGTTTGTTAAATCAAATATTTATATATTTTCCTCTTTACTTTCATACATTCTTAAAGATTAAGACTATTTCTGATAACATCATGCTAATGACTATTATACATGATTACCCCTACCTTGTCTATCATTCAAGGATGAATGCTCCTAGTTGGGGAGACTGAAATACCCTAATTATTGAACCTTTAAAAATTTCCTAGAATTCTTATCTCTGGACAAAATACAACTCATGGATTTGAGGCTTATGTTGGGGTATGAATGGTAAGGTCCGTTCGTATACTGACTAGTGTTTGTTGGTGGGATGAATTTGGTTACTACAATAGATACGAATTTGGGGTGTGGGTCGTTATAAGGGTTATGGATTAATTGGTTCCTTAACTTAATCTTAGACTTGGTTACTTAGGTTGGATCTGAGTAAGAGTGGCTCACCATGAGTCATAAGCAGGGTACGAGTCTTATCCAGGACTCATATGGTGGATAGTGTCTAAATCTTCCTTGTATGTAAATCTATCAGGGGTACGAATTAAGTGTATGAATCATATGTTGTGAATGTGACTTTGTTGGATGAGTCATATGCTGGACAGTGTTTGATCCAAGAGTTAAGGCCAGGATACGAGTGGAGGATAACGATTATATCGGAGGGTATGCCACTTGTGAGTCAGTCGTATCCCTGTGAAGGGATTTTGGTACAACTTAAGTGACGGTATTATGGACATTTCCGTACTTATCCTAATAGGGTCCCATGACTTCTAAACTATTTGGGAGATTATTTAAACTATTATTCCATTCATTAACACTTAGAAAACTCTTTTAAACACTCCATAATTCTCTGAAAAGCTTTTGGGAAAGGAAAGTTAGGGTTTCAAATAGAGGATCAATTTGGAGCTTGTCTTTATGATTTCCTTCGGTCATCATCTTGGTTTAAGTGATATTTCTGTTTCCTCATTGTTGATTATAACTAAAGGCATAGTTTTTATGAATGTTTTCATGATTTTATTGATTGTATGATTTTGGTTTTCAAATATGAATTTGGGGTTTTGATGTTAAATGGTTTGTTATTGTTTCCTATGGTTTTAGTTATGCTTTTATGTGCATTAATGGTGGTTTTGGATTATTGGATTTCATGGTAATATTTTACAAGTAATTGTAATTGGTTTTGGTCATATTATGCCCATGATGTGTTTGACAAAATGCTTATAAATATATGTCCATTGCATTGACTATTTTTAATAGAACTCTTGCATGTTTTAAAACTTGGTAAAGAAATTATACATGATTTAAATATCTTGGAATGGTAAATAGATAATGTTAATGCTTGAGGGTCATATGGAATCCCGTAAGTTGTTTAATATGGTAAATGGAAAGGCACTTGAAAGTTCCCCTAAACCTATAAATGGTTGGCTATGGATGATACTTGCAAGTAAGGGTTGGTATGACGATACCAATATCAATGGCCTTGGTTAATAAATGAATAATGGTTTGGTTATTTGGAAATTCATTTTAGTTGGGAAATAATGGCGTGAGGTTTAGCTAAGACGTGAAAGGTGGAGATCCTGGAGGGGAAAAAACTGGAAACTCATATTTGTCAATATGTGCTTGGTCTTAGTGATCGTGTACATTATGTTGCATGATATTTTAGGGATGTACCTATTATCCTAAGCGATACATCCCTGGTCGTGTGGGTACACACACTGGGGCCCTTTTTACAGGGGGAGATAAACCAATATATCCCGTGGAAGGTTTAGGATTACAAAGCTACATAGCCCCAGTAAAGGTTTAAAGGCATGCTAAACTTGGTCCCTTTTCCTGGTATAGTTATATATATGTATAGTTGTGTGCATAAGGATGGATTTTACTTAGTTTTATAAATGGCATTATTTTATCCTTAACTTGAGATCATGCTAGAAGTCACTCGCTAACCTCGTCTATTGGCAGGTTTATACCCCAGCTATACAGGAACCGGCCGTTCTATACCTCTTATATAGTGATTGACTTAGGATTAGTATTTGAAATGAAGTGATGACCTTCCATCCTTTTGAAAGGCTCTATTTTATGTTATGGATATTTCTAACAGTTTTGATTTTATTTTTGATATTGGTTTTTTCTATGGTTGGGGGCATGTCCCAATCGAATTTCATTAATCTTTTGGTTAAAGACTATATAGTACTTCTTTTGGTTGGAATAGGATGGATAGGTATAGGTATAATCCTTGGCGTTTGAATAAACTGGGAGGCTGGCATCATCAGACATAATTTCTCACTGTTTCCTTATATTACATTTTGGGATTAATTAAATTATGTTTTGGAACATCTTTTGTTATGGCCTGGTTTGTGTCCCTTATTTTTGTATGGTTCGATATGGTTGGATTGTTTGTATGGGATGGTTGGATTCGGTTGGGTCGCTCACTATTGTGATCTTATCCTAGAGTTTTTGTGTGACCTATAACACTATTTTGTTTCATGCTCAAAATTCAGCCAACTCAGGAAAGGCGGCTTGAGGTTAGGTTGGGTAACGTGGATGATCTATGATCTTGGGTGGACTTGGGATGCACATTACGACAAGGCATTATGGAATGTCATGTCAGAAATGTACAAGTCATAAAGGTGAAAAGAAGATGCTTTCAAAAAGGTAAGTAAATCAAGGTAGTAAAAATAGGCACATATTTAATGAGTGAAAACAAAAGAAGTTGTCCATGGTCAAAAGTAGTATGAAAAAGTAAAATGCAGATGGTCAATGAGGGTGTAGTCACTTTGTTTCCAAATAATATTCTAACCTACCCCAAACCTAAATTACAAGCTCAAAAAGCCCTATGAGATCACCAACCAATTGCATTATTATAGTGTGATTGAAAATAGGAGCAAGCCTATGGCTTGGTACTTGTTAATAATGAGAGTTCTTAAGAGAGAGAGAGAGAGAGAGAGAGAGAGAGAGAGTTTTGCTCTTAAATTCCTTGTTGCATATTTGATAACTTGGTGTTTGTAATTTTTCTTCCTGTGAGGAGGCATGTAAATAAGTTGAGGTGGGTGATTTTTCATCTCCTAAAAAATAGGGAAAAAGGAATATAATGTAGTCGTGGTCGAAGAGGAGTCATTTCTTGAGTTTTACTGATTGTTACATGATTTCTCTTTGAAGTCTTTTGCATCCTTGAAAATTAAGTGATATGTTTAGGGATATCATGAAAATAATTTAGCCTATTTTTGAAGAGATATTTATGGGAGTAATCACGTTGAAGTCGTCATGATCATTTGGGTTATCTAATTTGCGCATAAAATGCATTGTATTATGATAAAAGATAGTGTTGCATGAGGATAAGCAAAGTTTTAAGTTAGGAGTGTTAATGAGTGGTGATTTACCACTCATTTGTACTCAATATTCATGCACACTACTATGATACAAATGTCTAAATGAGACAACTTTGCTATTAAATGCACTATTTTCCATATTTTGTAGGCATATAGGTTATTAGATGGAAAAACACAGACACAAGACGAAAAGGGTCAAGAGTGGAGAGAAGAAGTACAACCAAGAGACTTGGAGCAAAACATGGTCTCAGTTATCGTAATTATGAATTCAGGTCCGTGATCGCATCCAGTCAAGTCATGTCAAAGAAGTGTGATCACAGTGATCTTAATGTGTTTGTTGTTACCACGATCCTGTGAGAGCAGAAAATGACCTAGGGGCAAAATCGTAATTTGGCCAGCTGACCCCAAATCCCTTTTAAGGATTAATACCCATTCATTCTAGAGAGGAATAATCATTCTACAAACATACCTCCCATTCTTAGTTTAGGGTTTTTGTCATTTCTTAGACCTTGGAGCTTAAATTTATACTAATTTGAAGCAAGATTTAACTAGGGGAACACTAAAGTGCAGATGTAGCTTTGCCTATTGAAGATTCATTCTGAGTTTAAAGGGTGGTTTTCCCTCTCTTTATTTTTCTTATGAACAACTTTGATGGACATCTTGGTATATTTGTTTTCATTATCCTTATGATGTGCTAGATCTTTATCTTGGGGTATGTTTGTTTTAGGTGCACTTGTGTATCGGTTGTGATGTATTGTATAGGGTCTACTTTGTTAATGAAGGGTTCTATTATTGCTTGATTAAATTGGTCGAGATTCATAGGTGAAAGCCCTAAATAACCAAATAGGTTTGATGGATGGAAATCCTAAGATCTTGAAAGCTAAAAGCATCCTTGAAAGAGGGGTTTAGGTGAACTTTAGGAATGCTCATCATCCTTGAAAGAGTGATGTGGGGACCAAGGTAATAGTATATGATTATTGGGTTTAGTTTGCTGATTTTATGATAACAAAGGCAATAGTATACAATTATTGGGTTTAGTTTGCTAATTTTCACTATCTTAGACATAAGGATAATTATAATTTTGTCTATTTTAAGCTATTTTCTCCCAAATTAATCCATTGGTTGTATCTCTAAGATATGGTTTGGCTTACCTAGTGGTGGGATAAAGTGGGTTCCTTCATAACTCATAAATTGATTTATGAAAAAATAGTATCAGAGGCTAGGTTCAGCTTTTTGGATTGGTTGATGGTTCACCATCTAATATTGCATATTCTACTTATCAGAGTGGTACTAAGGTAGGGGCATAGCCAATAGCTTTAACTCCCAAAGTTAAGGTCCCTCTTACATTGATTATTTCTTACCCGATAGTATCCCAGCCTGCTATGTAAATGAATGAGAGGGATATGTTGGGTGGGTTATTGATATTGGATTCATCGATATTTTCTAGTGCACCTTGTGTGGATGCTTATGACTTCCTGATTACTTATAAGGATAGGCTCTGTAATTTAGGCCTAGTTGAGACTCATGGTGTGGATTACACTGCTTTACTATTAGACTTGGAAATTTCACACTGGTAGGAGTGGTCATTTTGATTTTAAGCTAGTTCGATCTCCCTCATTGACATAGACACAATTCCCTAAGATCTTCTTAAAGACATAGATGTCACATAGTATGAGAGATATCATGAAAGATCAGTTGTTAAGGTTAGTAGGGAACCATGATTATTATGGAATATGAGGCTCGATTTCATGAGTTTCCTAGGCATGCTACTTCTATTTTAGCTACTAAGGATAGAAGGGTTTAGCTTTTTGTTAGGGGGTTGGGAATTTCTCTTCGCATTTATCAAAGGGATTTGGTTTCTATAGAAAGATCTTTTGCTGAGGTTTCTAATAATGCTCAGGTGAAGGAGGAGATACATTATAAGACCCAAGTGGGATGCAATAAAAGGCCATGATATTAGGGTAGTTTTACTGGAAGAAATAGCGGATCAAGGTTCTAAATTAGTAGTTCTCAAGGTAGGTACCATCTGCATTACTTTTATGAATATCAGTGTTAGTCTAGTAGGTTTGTTCAGTCTGCAATTTAAATTACTATTAGAGTTTAGTCTAGTTACAGTAATTATTCTAGCCAAGGTAGTGGCCAATCTTTTAGGAGCTCATCTTTTGGTAATTCTAGTTATGCTGGTTATTTTAGGTCAGACATATCTTTTGGTATTAGTACAACATTGGGGCATATTATTGTTGTAGGGTTTCTAGTTATTTTTTGAGAGAGTGCCCAATTGTGGAGCGATTATTCCTTTATCTATGAGTGTTCCACCTATTAGGGTTGTTCATTCTGTAGCTAGAGGTAGTGTGTATGGTCATAAGAGTGGTCCTTAGGGTGATCATAGAGGTTCATAAATAGGTAGGATAAGAGATTGGTAAGGAGCCCAACCATGTAGTTGGCATGGTCAGTTGTATGTAGTACCTACTTGACCTGAGGTTGTGTCTTCAGATACTATCATTTTTGGTATGATCTTAGTATGCCGTTAATTAATTTTTTGTTTACTTGATTTGGGATCCACATATTCTTATGTATATTCTTATTATTCTCTATGGTTAGAGTTATATTGGGATTTATTATCTATGTCATTATGTGTATCTACTTCCTTGGGTTATTCTCTAACAGTGGAACAGGGTTTCAGATCATATGTTGTGACTATCCGAGATCTTGATACTCATACTGATCTTATTTTTGTACACATGGTGTGTTTTGATATAATTCTGGTCATGGATTAGTTATCCCTCTTTTATGCGGTATTTAATTAGTTTGCCAACACCGTTACCTTAGCTATGCCTGACATACCCCTGGTTGTTTGGAAAGAAGCTATTAACCGTAAGCCAGTGGATATTATTTCATATATTTTGGCTAGGAGAAGTTTTTAAAGTGGTTGCGAGTCTTATCTCACTTTTATTTCTGATGCTAGTGTAGATAGTCTGCCGCTTGACTCTATTCCTATAGTTTGTGAGTTTCCTAATATTTTCTTGATAGATCTACCTGGTCTTCCTCTTGTATGTAACATTGATTTTTTGATTCATATTTAGTTGGGCACCTAGTTGATTTCTATGGTACTTATCATATGGCTCGTCTAGCTCAAGATATAAATTTCCAGCTTCAGGTTTTTCTGAGAAAGGTTTTCATTCAACTGAGTGTATCTCCTTGGGGAGCTCCTATCTTGTTCTTAAAGAAAAAGGATGTTTCCATGCATATACGTATTTATTATATGAAGCTTAATATGGTTATGGTAAAGAATAAATGTTTTATGCCTCGTATTGATGATTTGTTTGACTAGCTTTAGGGTATGGTGGAGTTCTCTAAGATTGACTTGAGGTTTGGTTACCATCAGTTGAGAATTTAGGCTTAAGATATCCCAAAGAAAACCTTTGGAACCAGGTATAGTAATTATGAGTGCTTAGTAATGTCTTTTGGATTTTCCTATGTTCCAGTTGCATTTATGGATTTGATGAATCTACATTTCAAGCCTTATTTTAATTCCTTTTTTATTACTTCATCAATTTGCAAAGGTTCCCACAACTCTAGCTAAGTGTTTTAGCTGCTAATGCTTGTGAAACGATCAACAAAATTTATGATAAAAGCCATTAAATACTATCACAAAAATATTTGAATAGAAATCAAAGTATGAAAATAAAGTATCAACCGAAGTCAATTCAAGAGTAATCCTAAGATCTAATTTAATTCATTGAATAAAAATATATGTTGTAAGTATTAAAAGTGCATAACCTAACTACAAAATGTCAAAATAACTTATATAGTACACAGTGAAACGCGAAAAATCAAACCTAGAATGAAAAAGGAAAAACAAAGTTTTTGGACAGTTACTTAGGCCACGTATAGACTGTATGTACATCATACGGACTGTATGTGGACCTAGGTAAGTGCAGACTTCAAATGTAGATCCTGTAGCTCTCTAGACTTTTAAACTATGCACTATCCTAGGTCACATATGAACTGTATGTGGTATAGGATATTGTAGTGTTTTCGTTTTTTCCTACTTCTAAGCCTCTGGAATTTTGATCTGTGTACTATTTTGGGTCACATATGCTTAGTTAGTGAAACATAGGCCCTAAACAACCTCAATAAGTAGCCAAAAACATCACTTATCATCTTATTCTTCAATTTATCATCTAAAACATATTTTCCTACAAAATATACATAAAACACATTAAATCTAACAAAATAACCCAAGAAAGATGCATATTTTCATCGTTATAAGCATCAAACATGTTATATTCTTATATAACATCAAGCATTTAGGTTTGAGTCCCATTTACTGTGGCATATTGGCCTTCTTATGTCCCAGGTTGTTACTTGTCATTGATTTTCACTTTGGTACAACCTACACCTTATATTTGTATCACTATTGAATTTGTTATTATTTTCATTATTTCGATGTTGATTGATTCTTAATTTATTGATTGCTAGACTAGTATTATCTTGTTAAAATTCCAATCTTGGTAATTCTTATTTGCTTGCCTAGGTGGGTAGCTCTATTGGATGGTTTTATTTTTGTAGCTAGGTGAGGTTTGTCATTTTACTCTTCTATTGGTGAGGTTAGATCGGGTATTAAGTGGGCTATAAAAGTGAAGGTAGATTCATCTTCTATTATGGTTCTAGAGTTGGCAGTTTTGCATTATTACCTGTTCTGAGTTTCAGAGTTCTTCTAATTACCTTTTGGTTAG